>NC_072021.1:5734166-6067916 GCF_027791375.1 Indicator indicator
TTTGGGGTGTGTGTGTGTGTTGGGGGTGGGTGTGTTGGGGGGTGTGTGTGTTTGGGTGGTGTGTGTGTGTTGGGGTGTGTGTGTTGGGGGTGTGTGTGTTGGGGTGTGTGTGGTGTGTTTGGGGTGGGTGTGTTGGGGGTGTGTGTGTTGGGGTGTGTGTGTGGGGGTGTGTGTGGTTGGGGTGTGTGTGTGTTGGGGGTGTGTGTGTTGGGGGTGTGTGTTGGGGGTGGGTGTTTGGGGGTGTGTGTGTTGGGTGGGTGTGGTGTGGGGGTGGGTGTGTTTGGGGTGTGTGTGGTGTTGGGGGTGTGTGTGTTGGGGGTGTGGTGTTGGGGGTGTGGTGTGTGTGGTGGGGGTGTGTGTGTTGGGGGTGTGTGTGGTTGGGGGTGTGGGTGTGTTTGGGGGTGTGGTGTGGGGGGTGTGTGTGTTGGGGGTGTGTGTGTTGGGGGTGGTGTGGGTTGGGGTGTGTGTGTTGGGGGTGTGTGTTGGGGGTGGGTGTGTTGGGGGTGGGTGTGGTTTGGGGGTGTGTGTGTGTGGGGGGTGTGGTTTGGGGGTGTGGTGTGTTGGGGTGGGTGTGTGTGTTGGGTGTGTGTGTGGTGGGGGTGTGGTGTGTTGGGGGTGGGTGTGTTGGGGGTGTGGTGTGTTGGGGTGTGGGTGGTTTGGGGTGGGGTGGTTGGGGTGGTGTGGTTTGGGGTGGGTGTGGTGGGGGTGTGTGTGGGGGTGGGTGGTGTGTGTTGGGTGGTGTGGTGTTGGGGGTGTGTGTGTTGGGGGTGGGTGTGGTGTTGGGGGTGGGGGTGTGTGGGGGGTGTGGTGTGTTGGGGTGTGTGTGTTGGGGGGTGGTGTTGGGGGTGTGTGTGTGGGGGTGGGGGTGTGTGGGGGGTTGTGGTGGTTGGGGTGTGGTGTTGGGGGTGGGTGTGGTGGGGTGTGTGTTGGGGGTGTGGTGGTTGGGGGTGGGTGTGTTTGGGGGTGTGTGTGTTGGGGTGTGTGGTGTTGGGGGGTGTGGTGTTGGGGTGGTGTGGGTTGGGGGTGTGTGTGGGGGGTGTGTGTGTTTGGGGTGGGTGGTGTGGGGGTGTGTGGTGTTGGGGTGGTGTGGTGTTGGGGTGTGTGGTGTGGGGGGTGTGTGGTGTTGGGGTGTGTGTGTGGGTGGGGGGTGTGGTGTTGGGGTGTGGTGTGTTGGGGTGTGGTGTGTTGGGGGTGGTGTGGTGGGGGTGTGTGGTGGGGTGTGGTGGTTGGGGGTGGGTGGTGTTGGGGGGTGGTGTGTGTTGGGGGTGTGTGGTTGGGGTGTGTGGTGGGTTGGGGGTGTGTGTGTTGGGGGTGTGGTTGGGGGTGTGGGTGTTGGGGGTGGGTGTGGGTGTTGGGGGTGGTGTGGTGTTGGGGGTGGTGTGTGGTGGGGGTGTGTGTGTTGGGGTGGGTGGGTGTGGGGGTGGGTGTGGTGTGGTGGGGGTGGTGTGTTGGGTGTGGTGTGTTGGGGGGTGTGGGTGGGGGTGTGGTGTGGGGGTGGTGTGGTGTTGGGGGTGGGTGGTGTTGGGGGTGTGTGGTTGGGGGTGGTGTGTGGGGGGGTGTGTGGTGGTGGTGTGGTGTTGGGGTGGTGTGTGTTGGGGTGGTGGTGTGTTGGGGGTGGTGTGGTGGGGGTGTGTGTGTTTGGGGTGGTGGTTGGGGGTGTGTGTTGGGGTGTGGGTGTTGGGGTGTGTGTGTTGGGGGTGGGGTGGGTGTTGGGGGGTGTGTGTTGGGGTGTGTGTGTTGGGGGTGTGTGTGTTGGGGTGTGTGTTGGGGGTGTGGTGTGGTGGGGGTGTGTGTTGGGGTGTGTGTGGTTGGGGTGTGGTGTTGGGGGTGTGTGGTTGGGGGGTGTGTGTGTTGGGGGTGTGGTGGGTTGGGGGTGTGGTGTGGTTGGGGGTGTGGTGGTTGGGGTGGTGTGTTGGGGTGTGTGTGTTGGGGGTGGTGTGTGTGGGGTGGGTGTGTGTGGGGGGTGGGTGGTGGGGTTGTGGTGTGTTGGGGTGGTGTGTTGGGGTGTGGGTGTGTTGGGGGTGGTGGGGTTGGGGGTGTGGTGTGTGGTGGGTGTGTGTGTTGGGGGTGTGTGGGTTGGGGGTGTGTGTGTTGGGGTTGTGGTGGTTGGGGGTGTGTGTGTTGGGGGTGGGTGGTGTTGGGGTGGGTGTGGGTGTTGGGGGTGTGTGTGTTGGGGTGTGTGTGTGGGGGTGGGTGTTTGGGGTGTGTGGTGTGTGGGGTGTGGTGTGTTGGGGGGGTGGGGTGTTTGGGGTGTGTGTGTTGGGGGTGTGGGTGTTGGGGGGGTGTGTGTTGGGGGGTGGGTGTGTGGGGGGTGTGGTGTTGGGGGTGGGTGGTGGTGTTGGGGGTGGGGTGTTGGGGGTGGGTGTGGTGTTGGGGGTGGTGTGTGTTGGGGGTGGGTGTGTGTTGGGGGTGGGTGTGGTGTTGGGGGGGTGGTGGTGTTGGGGTGTGTGTGTTGGGGGGTGGTGTGGTGGGGGGGTGGTGTGTTGGGGGGTGTGTGGTTGGGGGTGTGTGTTGGGGGTGTGGGTGTGTGGGGTGTGGTGTGTTGGGGGTGGTGTGTTGGGGGTGGGGTGTGTTGGGGTGTGTGTGGTGGGGGTGTGGTGTTGGGGGTGGGTGTGTTGGGGTGTGTGTGTTGGGGGTGGGTGTGGGTGTGTGGGGGTTGGGGTGTTGGGGGTGTGTGGTGTGTTGGGGGTGGGGGGTGGTGTGTTGGGGGTGGTGTGTTGTGGGGGGTGTGTGGTGGGGGTGTGGTGTGTTGGGGGTGGGTGTGGTGTTGGGGGGTGTGGTGTGTTGGGGTGTGTGGTGTTGGGGGTGTGTGGTTGGGGGTGGGTGGTGGTGTGGGGTGTGGTGTGGGGGGTGGGTGTGGTTGGGGGTGGGTGGTGTGTGTGGGGGTGTGTGTGGTTGTGGGGTGTGTGGTGTTGGGGTGGGGTGGTGTGTGGGGGTGGGTGTGTTGGGGGTGGGTGTGTGGTTGGGGGTGGTGTGTTGGGGGTGTGGTGTGTTGGGGTGTGTGTGGTTGGGGGTGGGTGGTGGGTGTGGTTGGGGGTGTGTGTGTTTGGGGTGTGTGTGTTGGGGTGTGTGGTGTTGGGGGTGGGGGTGTGTTGGGGGTGGTGTGTGGTGGGGTGGGGTGTGTGTTGGGGGTGTGTGGTGTTGGGGTTGTGGTTGGGGGGTGTGTGTGTTGGGGGTGGGTGTGTGGGGGTGTGTGGTGGGGGTGTGGTGTGTTGGGGGTGTGTGTGTTGGGGGTGGGTGTGTTGGGGGGTGTGGTGTGTTGGGGTGTGTGGTTGGGGGGGTGTGTGTGGGGGTGGGTGTGTGGTGGGGGTGTGTGTGTTGGGGGGGTGTGGTGTTGGGGGTGTGGGTGGTGTTGGGGGTGGGGTTGTGGTGGGGGTGGTGTGTTGGGGGTGGGTGTGTGGGGGTGGGGGTGTGGTGTTTGGGGTGTGGTGTGTTGGGGGTGTGGTGTGTGGGGTGTGTGGGTGGGGGTGTGTGTGTTGGGGGTGTGTGGTGTTGGGGGGGTGTGTGTGGGGTTGGGGGTGTGGTGTTGGGTGTTGGGGTTTGTGGGGGTGGGTGTGTTGGGGGTGTGTGTGTGGGGGTGGGGGGTGTGTGTTTGGGGGTGGTGTGTGTTGGGGTGGTGTGTTGGGGGTGTGTGTGTTGGGTGTGGTGTGTTGGGGGGGTGGTGTGTTGGGGTGGTGTGTGTGTTGGGGGGTGTGGTGTGTTGGGGGTGGGGGTGTGGTGTTGGGGGTGGGGTTGTTGGGGTGTGGGTGTGTTGTTGGGTGTGGGTGTGTTGGGGGTGGGGGTGTGTGTTGGGGGTGTGTGGTTGGGGGGTGTGGTGTGGGGGTTGGTGTGTGGGTGTGGGGGTGGGTGTGTGGTGGGGGTGTGGGTGTGTTGGGGTGTGGTGTGTTGGGGGTGTGGTGTGTGGGGTGGTGTGTTGGGGTGTGTGTGTTGGGGGTGGTGGTGTGTTGGGGTGTGTGTGGTGGGGTGGGTGTGGTGTGTTGGGGGTGTGTGTGTTGGGGGTGTGTGTGTGTTGGGGGGGTGGTGTTGGGGGTGTGTGTGTTGGGGGTGTGGGTTGGGGTGGGGGTGGTGTTGGGGTGGGTGGTTGGGGGTGTGGTGTTGGGGTGTGGGGTGGGTGGTGTTGGGGGTGTGGTGTGTTGGGTGGTGGGTGTGGTGGGGGGGTGTGGGTGTGGGGGTGGGGTGTGTGTGTTGGGGGTGTGTGTGGTTGGGGTGTGGTGTTGGGGTGGGGGTGTGTGTTGGGGTGTGTGGTTGGGGTGGTGTGTGGTGGGGGTGGTGGGTGTTGGGGGGTGGGTGTGTTGGGGGTGGTGTGTTGGGGGTGTGGGTTGGGGGTGGGTGTGGTTGTGGGGTGTGTGTGTTGGGGTGGTGTGTGGGGGTGGTGTGTTGGGGTGGGGGTGTGTGTTGGGTGGTGTGTGTGGTGGGGGTGTGGTGTGTTGGGGGTGGGTGTGGTTGGGGGTGGGTGTGTGTTGGGGGTGTGTGTGGTGGGGGTGGGTGGTTGGGGTGGGTGTGTGGGGGTGGGTGTGTGGGGGTGGGGTGTTGGGGTGGGGTGTGGTTGGGGGTGTGGGTGTTGGGGGTGGGTGTGTGGTGGGTGGTGGGTGTGGGGTGGTGGTGTGGTGGTGGGGGTGTGTGGTGGGGGTGGTGGTGTTGGGTGGGGGTGTGTTGGGGTGGGGTGGGTGTGGGGTGGTGTGGTGGGGGTGTGGGGTGGGGGTGGGGTGTGGGGGTGGTGTGGTGTGGGGGTGTGTGTGTTGGGGGTGGGTGTGGTTGGTGGGTGGGGTGTGGGTGGGGTGTTGGGGGTGGGTGTGTTGGGGGTGGGTGTGTGGGGGGTGGTGTGGTGTGGGGTGGGTGTGTGGGGTGTGGGTGTGTGGGGTGTGGTGTGTTGGGGGTGGGTGTGTGGGGTGTGGGTGGGTGGTGGTGTTGTGGGGTGTGGTGTTGGGGGTGGGGTGGTGTGGGGTGGGTGTGTTTGGGGTGGGGGTGTTGGGGGTGGGTGTGTGTTGGGGTGTGTGTGTTGGGGGTGTGTGTGTTGGGGGTGGGTGTGTGTTGGGGGTGGGTGTGTGTTGGGGTGTGTGTGTTGGGGGTGTGTGTGTGTATTGGGGTGTGTGTGTTGGGGGTGTGTGTGTTGGGGTGTGTGTGTTGGGGGTGTGTGTGTGTTTTGGGGGTGTGTGTGTTGGGGGTGGGTGTGTGTTGGGGTGTGTGTGTTGGGGGTGTGTGTGTGTTTTGGGGGTGGGTGTGTTGGGGGTGGGTGTGTGTTGGGGTGTGTGTGTTGCGGGTGTGTGTGTTGGGGGTGTGTGTGTTGGGGGTGTGTGTGTTGGGGGTGTGTGTGTTGGGGGTGGGTGTGTGTGTTGGGGGTGTGTGTGTTGGGGGTGGGTGTGTTTGTTGGGGGTGGATGTGTGTTGGGGGTGGGTGTGTGTTGGGGTGTGTGTGTTGGGGGTGTGTGTGAGCACTCAGGTGTGCCGGCCGTGGGTGGGGGCGTGGGCTGTAGGTTTGTCTCCTCCAGCCTGACTTGATCAATCTTTCAGTGGGAGGTGCAGCAGTGGCAGGGGCTCAGTGAAATGCGCACAGTACTGACTGTGGTGTTTGTGACGGTGCCAGGGGGCATGTGCATTATTCATCCCAGGCTGCGCTGCACCCTGCAGCTTCCTGGGAATGTTTTGAGAGAGAATCAGTAATTAGCACATATGTGGAACCTTCTCAAAGCAGTTGGGAACTCTCCCTCATTACTTTTTAATTTTTTTCTATTTGGTGAACGTATGTCAGAGGTGAAAATTCCGAACGATGGTTTGAAGGAATTGTGCAAAGCAAAAAGAGAGAGATCTTCTCCCCAGGCATGGGGAAGGACTGCTCCAGCAAGATCCTGTGCCATCAGTTTTGGGCTGCCACTTGGTTGCTCCAAGCTGGTGAGGACAGTCAAGGCCTTTGTTAACTGGCCTGAAGTCTTGCAGGTCTTTACTTGCTGGCATATAATAACCACTCACCTTCACCTTGGATCACAGGATGCTAGGGGTTGGAAGGGACCTCCAAAGATCATTGAGTCCAACTCCGTTGCCAGAGCAGGACCATGGAATCCAGCACAGGTCACACAGGAACACATAACACAAGGAAAAATGGGTTCAAACTTCTACATGGAAGATTTCACCTCAAGAGGAGGAGAAACTTCTTTACAGTGAGGGTGACAAAGCACTGGAGCAGGCTGCCCAGAGAGGTTGTGGAGTCTCCTTCTCTGGAGCCTTTCCAACCCCACCTGGATGCATTCCTGTGCAGACTACCCTAAGTGATTCTGTTCTGGCAGGGGGGTTGGACCTGATGATCTCTGGAGGTCCCTTTCAACTTCTGATATACTGTGAGACTGTGATACGTCCAGATAGATGTTGAAAGTCTCCAGAGAAGGGGACTCCACAACCTCCCTGGGCAGCCTGTTCCAGTGCTCTGGGACCCTCACAGTGAAGCAATTCCTCCTCATGTTGAGGTGGAACCTCCTGTGCTGGAGTTTCTATCCATTGCCCCTTGTCCTATCCCAGGGTGCAACTGAGAAGGGTCTGTCCCCTCCCCAGGTATCTTCCATCTTCAGATGAAAGACACTTTCTATATTTTTAATTTTAGTATTCTTTTTATTTTATTAATCTATATAAGGCAATTCTTTCATTTATTACACTGCTAAAACTGTAAAACTGATGAAAGATATTTTATGTATTTTTAATTTTAATTTTAGTGTTGTTTTTATTTTAATAATGTATATAAGGAAACTCTTACATTATTGCACTGCTGAAACTGCTTACAAATCCTTTTAAATTTGTATTTTTTTTTTTATTAATACAAGATGTTGTAGACCCTCTCTGTCACTGTACTTCATCAGCCTGCTCACAGATTCACAAATTGCATCAGGTTGGAAAGGGCCCTCAAAGGTCATCTTGTCCAACCCTCCTGCAGTCAGCAGGGACACCTCCAACTAGGTCAGGCAACTGCCTGGTTTCTTATGGTAGTAAATTCTCTCTATTTTCACCTCAATTTCTCAATCACACCTTTTTATGTGTTTATGAAGTGCCTTATCTGAATCACAGTCTCACAGTCTCACAATACATTAGAGGTTGGAAGGGGTCTCCAGAGGTCATCCAGTCCAACCCCCCTGCCAGAGCAGCATCACCCAGGGGAGTCTGCACAGGAATGCATCCAGGTGGGGTTGGAAAGGCTCCAGAGAAGGAGACTCCACAACCTCTCTGGGCAGCCTGCTCCAGGTTTCTGTCACCGTCACTGTAAAGAAGTTTCTCCTCATGTTGAGGTGAAACCTTCTATGTTCAAGTTTGAACCCATTGCTCCTTGGCTTATCACTGTGAACCACCCAAAGGAGCCTGGCCCCCTGCCCTTGACACCCACCCCTCAGATATTGATAGACATTTATCAGATCCCCTCTCAGCCTTCTCTTCTCCAGACTAAACAGCCCCAGGGCTCTCAGTCTCACTTCACAGGGGAGATGCTCAAGTCCCTTAAGCATCCTCATCCTCATGGCTCTCCCCTGGACTCTCTCCAGCAGGTCTCTGTCTTTCTTGACCTGGGGAGCCCCAAACTGGACACAGGATTGCAGCTGTGGTCTCAGCAGGGCAGAGCAGAGGGGCAGCAGAACCTCCCTAGCCCTGCTGGCCGCACCTTTCTTGCTGCACCCCAGGATCCCATTGGCTCTCTTGGCCACAAGGGCACATTGCTGTCCCATGCAGAACTTGCTGTCCACCAGCACTCCAAGGTCTTTCTCTGCAGAGCTGCTTTGCAGCAGGGCAGCCTCTAACCTGTCCTGCTGCCTGCTGTTGTTCCTCCCCAGATGCAGGACCCTGCTCTTGTCCTTATTGACCTTCATGAGGTTTGCCTGCACCCAGCTCTCAGCCTGTCCAGGTCACATTGGATGCAGCACAGCCTGAGGGGTGTCAGCCAACCCCCCCAGTTTGGTATCATCAGAACTTGCTGAGGGTACTCTCAATACCCTCAGCCAGGTCATTGATAAAGATATTGAACAAAACTGGACCCAGTACTGATCACTGGGGAACACCACTGGCCACAGGCCTCCAAGGTGACTCTGTGCCACTGATAACAACCTTCTGAGCTCTGTTGTGGAGCCAGTTTGCAATCCACCTCACTGACAGCCATCTATGCCACATCTCCTGAGCTTTTCTATAAGGATGTTATGGGAGACAGTATCCAAAGCTTTACTGAAGCCAATTTACAGGAGCAAGAGCAAACTGCATCTTGTACCCTTGTGCATTGCAAAACACTGATTCAAGAAACAGCTTTTCAAAGTCAAGGCTCAATTTTGCAGTGTCTCACTACACTCAGTGCAAAGATTCTCTTCCTAATGGGGAAAGGACCTCTTGTAGT
This sequence comes from Indicator indicator, assembly GCF_027791375.1. Taxonomy (NCBI): domain Eukaryota; kingdom Metazoa; phylum Chordata; class Aves; order Piciformes; family Indicatoridae; genus Indicator; species Indicator indicator. Next base: position 5,742,519 of record NC_072021.1, read on the forward strand.
GCCAGGAGGAGAGGGAATGGATTGAAGCTTGAGGAGGGCAGATTTAGACTGGAGATTAGGAAGAAATTCTATACAGTGAGGGTGGTGAGACACCGGAACAGGTTGCCCAGGGAGGTTGTGGATGCGCCCTACCTGGAGGTGGTCAAAGCCTGGCTGGATGAGGCCTTGAGCAACCTGGGCTAGTGAAACATGTCCCTCCCATCACAGGAGGTTTGGAACTAGATGATCATTCAGGTCCCTTCCAACCTAAACCATTCTATGAATCCATGAATCTCCAGTCTAAATCTGCCCTCCTCAAGCTTAAATCCATTCCTTCTTGTCCTGTCACTGCAAGCCCTTAAATCAGTGTCAAGACTGAAAGCTTAGGGCTTTTGCTGAAGAAAACTTTGCAGTGGAAAGCTAAACTATGCAATTTCTGTTATGGTTATAGCTCAATCCTTCATCTGTTTTGAGGTCCTGACTTTCTGAGCAGACCACACAATGCACCATAGCTTCTCTTTGTCTGGAGCCACAGCAGAACTGCCTGGGGATTGCTCTGGCTGCAATGCATCATGGAAAGCCTGAGCTCATTAGGGAAGCCAGTCAGTGCTGGTCAGTAAGGTCATGAAGTGTCTGACCAGGAATCAGCTATCACAGCAGCATTTCTGCATCAAAACTGCTTTGATTTTGACTTATGCTGTGCCTGAGATGTGGGAAAAAAAAAAAGGCAACAAAACTCCTTGGAAATGGAAGTACTTTGTGTTTCAGTGAAAGCTTCAAATAACCAAGGAAAAGATGAAAAAAAAAAAAAAAGAAGATATTCCTTTAACACAAACATTGATTTATGTGAAAAATTCCATTTTCTGTCCAAAAAGTAGCTTTACTGCAGAATTTTGGCAACTCTACAAAGGATCACTAATGGTGAGAATTACTGGTGGCTCTCTGTCTCTTCAACTCTGACAGTTCTGGCTGATTCATCTCTTCCTGTGTTAGCTGGAACAGGTTGGCATAAGGCAGTGTCAGAGACATTCCTCTTACAGCAAGAGCCTTGCAGAACAAAAGAAGTGGTGCTGTCTGGTGGTGGTGAGCTTTTGTCCATTGTGCCAGTGTGAGCTCATCACATCCATCCTCAGGAGATGGCCTCGAGTGGTGGTGGGCAGGCAGGCACACACAACGTTAGCCATCCAGGCAAGTAAGCAGGGAAGGAATTGCAACATTTGCTTTAAAACTTTGAATATTCCAATTTAGATTCCCTCTCCCCACCCCTTGAAATAAACTGGAGCCAATTCAGGTGAAATCAATCAGAAAAAAAGCAGTGTGAAACATCATTTAGTAAATCAGTGTAATATTTTGACACCCGTGGCTGACCCCACAGTAGTTGGGTTCAGCCCTGCTGAAAGCAGGTTGGAATACCCACAACATGGTGGTGGTGGTGGGGTTTTTTTGTGGGGGGGGAAGGATGAGGATATTGTCACTAAAGGTGAAAGCCTGTTTTATTTTTTCACCCCTGTCATCTCCTCTCTGCACTGCCAACCTCCACGTCGGTTGCCACAGCGCATAAATTACAGTTTAGAGCACTCAGCCACCCAGCATCAAGCCACGCCACGGGAGTGCCACCAAAGGCTGCTGCCAGTTCTCCCAGTTGACACTCTTTTTGTGATTGACACCTAGCTAACTTACACCACTGCTCAGGGTGCTGATGAATTTGGCCCTGGAACTTCCTCGGGAGCTGTGCACATTCAGTCAGTCTGAAAGTTCCAGGGAAATCAGCTGCCCTTTTCTTTTTCAGTTCTCTTGCCTGATTCTTTTTATTTGCAGTTCCCCCTGATTATTAGGGCAGTTGATTGGCTTCTTTCTAGCTGACTCAGCCCTCACTTAGGCAAGGTAGAAAATAGATTAGAAGCCTCAAACTTGGGCTAATTATTATTATAAATATTTTATTTATTATTTTTATTCATAATTTATATTATGAGTAATATAAATTCATAACCTATCACTGCAGTGCCTGGAAGGTAGCCAGGACACAGAATGAACATACCTTGACAACATAGCTTGCTAGAAAACAAGTGTCCTGAACCCACAAGCATATAGAATCGTAGAATCAGTCAGGGTTGGAAGGGACCACAAGGATCATCCAGTTCCAACCCCCCTGCCATGGCCAGGGACACCTCACACTACATCAGGCTGGCCAGAGCCTCATCCAGCCTGGCCTTAAACACCTCCAGGGATGGAGCCTCAACCACCTCCCTGGACAACCCATTCCAGGCTCTCACCACTCTCATGGGGAAGAACTTCTTCCTCAAGTCCAGCCTGAATCTCCCCACTTCCAGCTTTGTTCCATTCCTCCCAGTCCTATCACTACCTGAGATCCTAAAACGTCCCTCCCCAGCTTTCTTGTAGGCCCCCTTCTCTCTCTCTATTTTTTTTTTCTGCATGATCCATGAACAGGTTTTTTTATATATAAAAAAACACCAGATTGCTCTTTTGGCTTAGAGTTGATGAATTTGAATGAATAATCATGAGAGCTTTCCATGGGCACATGGTTGTGTCTTTTCCACATGCAAGTGCACCTAAGCCATGTTAAAACCTGACTCTGAGTTCTCTGCATTTTTTTCTTTTTTTTCTTTTTCTTTTTCTTTTTCTTTTCTTTTTCTTTTTCTTTTTCTTTTTCTTTTTCTTTTTCTTTTTCTTTTTCTTTTTCTTTTTCTTTTTCTTTTTCTTTTTCTTTTTCTTTTTCTTTTTCTTTTTTCCTTTTTCTTTTCCTTTTTCTTTTCCTTTTTCTTTTTCTTTTTCTTTTTCTTTTTCTTTTTCTTTTTCTTTTTCTTTTTCTTTTTTTTTTTCTTTTTCTTTTTCTTTTCTTTTTCTTTTTCTTTTTTTCCTTTTTCTTTTCTTTTTCTTTTTCTTTTTCTTTTTCTTTTTCTTTTTCTTTTTCTTTTTCTTTTTCTTTTTCTTTTTCTTTTTCTTTTTCTTTTTCTTTTTCTTTTTCTTTTTCTTTTTCTTTTTTCCTTTTTCTTTTCCTTTTTCTTTTTCTTTTTCTTTTTCCTTTTCCTTTTCTTTTTCTTTTTCTTTTTCTTTTTCTTTTTCTTTTTTCTTTTTCTTTTTTCTTTTTCTTTTTTTTTTCTTTTTCTTTTTCTTTTTCTTTTTCTTTTTCTTTTTCTTTTTCTTTTTTCTTTTTCTTTTCCTTTTTCCTTTTCTTTTTCTTTTTCTTTTTCTTTTTCTTTTTCTTTTTCTTTTTCTTTTTCTTTTTCTTTTTCTTTTTCTTTTTCTTTTTCTTTTTCTTTTTCTTTTTCTTTTTCTTTTTCTTTTTCCTTTTTCTTTTTCCTTTTCCTTTTTCCTTGTCCTTTTATTTTTACCAGTGTGCTGCTAAGCTGAAATAGAAAATGATGGTTTCAGGAACAGCTTTTGATGAAACTGCTGAGGGGATGGAGTGTATGTGTATGTGTCTCTGAATACATGCATGCATAAAAGTACAAACTCACATGAATGAAAGGGACTCACAACATGAAAATGGATTTAAATGATTGAATTTTCCTAAGTGGTGCCAGTCAGGTGTCTTGTGTTTGAAATTACAAACATTATGTCTGCTTCCCTCTTTCAGTCACTCAGAACTCCTGTAAACTAGGTGCTAGGTAAAGTCTGCTACGTGTGAATCATTTGATTGCTGTTGTTTGTGCAGCATCTGTTCCATAGCATGTTTAATTATTTTTGTGTCTTAAATTCATGTTTGTTACTTGAGAATTGCCTTAACTAAGCCTTAAAATTGCTGCTATTGCAGAATTAATTATCTGGATTACTGTTAGAGATGGGCGGGGGAGATTCTTTGTCACACTTTATTCTGAAGGCTCAAAGTGCAGCTCAAAATCATCTCTCCAGTTTGAAACGCACCTTGCTGCTCCCTGCCCTACAGCTGACCTCAGTCTGAAAGGCTGCAGACCTTCCTCTGAGTTTGAGGAAGACTCTCGTAGTTTGCCCAAGCAGGTATTGTCCTGGAAGCATTATGGTTAATTTTCTCTGCTGATGTTGAAGTATTTCAGCAAGCCAAACAGAAGAGCAAATCCCAAGCAAATCTCTATATAATAGCCACAGTGTGCTAAGGGTGCTGGCACCTGGCTATTATTTGTGTGAAGCAACACAATGGTGAGTAGGGGACTTGAGCATCTCCCCTGTGAAGAGAGACTGAGAGCCCTGGGGCTGTTTAGTCTGGAGAAGAGAAGGCTGAGAGGGATCTGATCAATGTCTATCAATAGCTGAGGGGTGGGTGTCGAGGGGAGAGGGCCAGGCTCCTTTGGGTGGTGCACAGTGATAAGCCAAGGAGCAATGGGTTCAAACTTGAACATAGAAGATTTCAGCTCAACATGAGGAGAAACTTCTCTACAGTGAGGGTGCCAGAGCCCTGGAGCAGGCTGCCCAGAGAGGTTGTGGAGTCTCCTTCTCTGGAGTCTTTCCAAGCCCACCTGGATGCATTCCTGTGCAGACTCCCCTGGGTGATGCTGCTCTGGCAGGGGGGTTGGACCAGATAATTTGTTGAGACCCCTTCCAACCTCTGATATACTTTGAGACTGTGACACTGTGACAAATTATTTGTGCAAAGCAACTTAAAAAAACCACTGCTAAAGCACCATCAAACTTTTTAAGTTCTGAGCAGTAAACTGGTAGGGCTATGAACTTAATTGGCTTTGTATTCAGACTGCCTGCTCTACCATGGTCTAAACTTCCCTGGAGTCTAACTTTTCTTAGGTAAGCAAACTGTACTAGCCAGTCCCATCATTTTGACATCAGGAACTGAATTTGAATGGGGTTAACCCTTAGTTTATTTGAGGATTTTGAAGCAGCTTTTGTGAGCTATTCTCAGCCTTTTTACCACTGTATGAGCTAGAAATATTCTTTTAGTTAGAATCAGAGCTTTTAACATTAACACCCCCACCTGATTCCAGCAAGTGGGAGCTCTCAGTACCTGATGAAAGTGCACAGCTCCCAGTGAGAACTGGCAGTGCTGCTAATGGGCCTTCCAACCTGCCTTTGATGCTGTGAGTATGGGATAGAGCTGGTAGTGCACCACAGCAGTTTATGCAAGCAGCTCATTGCTTCCTTGCCCTAAATCAGACTGTGTTAGAAAACAATGGATGTCTCATTTCCTAAGGAGATATTGAAAACAGTGTCTGCATTTAGAAAGCCCTTCAGAACTGGCAATGGAAATAAAAAGAGCCTGCTGTACAAGTGCTCCTTAACCTGCAAATGCATAATCATAGGATAGAATCATAGAATACGTTGGGTTGGAAGGGACCTTTAAAGGTCATCTAGTCCAACCCCCCTGCAGTGTGCAGGAACATACCTAACCAGATCAGGTTGCTCAGAGCTCCATCAAGCCTGACCTTGAACGTCTCCAGGGATGGGGCCTCCATCACTTTCCTGGGTAACCTGTTCCAGTGCTTCAGCACCTTTGTAGTAAAGGACTTCTTCTTAATGTCCAACCTAAATCTACTTTTCTCTAGTTTAAAACCATAGTCCCTTGTCCTAGTGCTAGATGCCTTTGCAAACAGTCCCTCCCCAGCCTTCCTGTAGGTCCCTTCAGGTACTGGAAGGATGCTCTAAGGTCTTTCTAGAGCCTTCTCTTCTCCAGGCTGAACAGCCCCAATTTTCTCAGCCTGTCTTCACAGCAGAGGTGCTCCAGCCCCCTGATCATTTTTGTGGCCTTCCTCTGGAGGGCCTTCATTAGGTCCATGTCCAGCACCAGAGCTGGACACAGTACTCCATGTCAGGTCTTACCAGAGCAGAGTGGCCGAATCACCTCTGTTGATCTGCTGGCCACAATTCTTTTGATGCAGCCCAGGATGATCTTTCTAAAGAGATAAGAGACAGAAAATATGTACAGAGAGGCCTGGATTTCACAACAACCTATTTCAAAATGCATTGTGCTTGAATCATGGATGGAACAAAATGCTCTTTAACAAACCAACTTTAAGCTTAAAGATGAAGGCATCTTTTCATCCACATTTGGCTCTCCCTTATGCTGATGTCGATCTAAAGTAAATTCACTGATGATTGCATTGCCAAAGTATTTACAATGGATTTACACTAAAGAATAAAGGCCAGGATATTATTCTAGAGCATTTTTGGTTGGCTTATCTGACTAAATAACCATGTGCAGGGTGATGGATATAAGTGAAAAGCTTAGCTGAGTTTTTAAAGAGGGAAAATTCTCAGCTCTTCTTGGGACTTGGGCTGGTGCTTGTTCTGCCATCAAAATCCATCAGCAGGATGGCCAGAACTCTGCTCAGCCCTTGCAAAATGCACTGAGGAATTGCTAAGTGATTCCTAGAGTCTTGAAATACAATTACATCAGAAAGCCAGGTTCAAAAGAATAATATGAGATTTCCAGTGGAGTGGTTAACTCCTTTCAATTAAGAGTTCTTTAATTATAAGCATTCATTAATACCACAAAGTTCTAGTTGGCATCAGTGGGTAGCAGGCATGTAACTGAAGTCTCATTTCCCTGAGGGTGTACATGGCTAGTTTAATTTGCCTGAGGGCTTTTGACTGTAAAATCTCAACCAACATTAAGCAAGTAAAACAAAGGTACCTCTGTGAAATCCCAAGTCAGGACAGATGTTTCCTCACAATGCTGTGCAAGCCCCGATATTCCCATGGAAACAGCTCTGAACTGCACATTTTCATGTAGTGATTTCAAGTACATAACCAAAGTTAGGTAGTGTGTGCATGTTCACATGTGGTGTGGGTCTGTGCTAACAGGTTCAGGCAGCAGTCCACACTGCAAGGTCGCCCTGTGGTTTCTATCCGCATGGGTTTCTGTATGGATATGTACAGCCATACGTCACAGGGTCACAGCATCACAGCACCACAGGATGTTAGGGACCTCTGAAGATCATCAAGTCCAACCCCCTTGCCAGAGCAGGACCATAGAATCCAGCACACCTCACACAGGAACACATCCAGATGGGGCTTGAAGGTCTCCAGAGAAGGAAACTCCACAACCTCTCTGGGCAGCCTGTTCCAGTGCTCTGGGACCCTCACAGTGAAGAAGTTCCTCCTCATGTTGAGGTGGAACCTCCTGTGCTGTAGTTTCTATCCATTGCTCCTTGTCCTATCCCAGGGTGCAACCAAGCAGAGCCTGTCCCCTCCTTCCTGACCCCCAGCCCTCAGATATTTATAAACATTGATCAGATCCCCTCTCAGCCTTCTTCCTCTCTCCAGAGTAAACAGCCCCAGGGCTCTCAGCCTCTCCTCATCAGGCAGTGCTCCAGTCCCTTCACCATCCTGGTAGCTCTCCATTAGACCCTCTCCAGCAGATCCCTGTCCCTCTTGAACTGGGGAGCCCAGATCTGGATGCAATATTCCAGGTGAGGTCTCAGCAGGGCAGAGTAGAGGGGGAGGAGAACCTCCCTGGCTCTGCTGGACACACTCCTCTGAATGCACCCCAGGACCCCATTGGCCTTCTTGGCCACCAGGGCACATTGCTGTCCCATGCAGAACTTGCTGTCCACCAACACTCCCAGGTCCTTCTCCACAGGGCTGCTCTCCAGCAGATCACTTCCCAGGCTGTCCTGCTGCAGTTTACCAGTGTATCCATTTAATACTCTAAGTAATGTGATGGAGAATTGATATTTCTCTTCTGTTCTTCCATCTATTTTCTTCCTTGAGAGAGCAGAAAAGTCAAGACCCCACTTCAGTGAGAAATTTTAAAACAATGTTGAGATCTTTACAGACAACCTTTGGGTTTTTCCAGGTACCAATCCCAAAACCAGAATCAGAAAGTTGAGCCAGTGCTAGTGGGCAGCCAGTGCTGTTATGCTGAGTGCTGTGTACACACACACGTGAAGGCAGGCATGCAGGGAAAGACCTTCACTCTCTTACACTCCAGTTTCCTCTTTTTTTTTTTTCCTTTTCACTGATCTCTTCTTTTACAGGTGAAAGCAATTTCCACTTCCCATGTACTTATTATCTTTCATTTTCAGTGCCAAAACTGACTTCAGGATTTTTATATTGGCAGGTCTAATTTGTACAGGATGAATTTGATTATGTCTCCCTCCTTAATAATGTTTGCTTTTCAGTCCTAGTCTATTCTCCAGATTTCATTTGCAGAGAGTGAGAACTTGCAGTGAAAATGAGAGGCAGTAATTGGATCTTAGAAGGCAGCAATCCAAAGTAACCGAGGCTTGCTGGGAATCCAGAAGGGAGCTGATGATCAAATTCCTTTAAGAGCCAAAATTAAAGAAAGATACATCTTGTGGAAATGTTTCTCTGAGTGTACCTGTAAGAGATATTAGTTTCTTTATTGATTTCCTTACAGCTAGATGTCAGCAATCTATGAAAAAAAAGCCCTGTAATTCTAGAAATCTAAACATGCCTGTTGTGCTCCTCTTAAACCAAGAGTAATCCCAAACCAGGTGATGTATGGAGACAAGCTTGACTCAGAAATGTTTAGATCTTGATTAGGTTCGTGGAGGAAGACACTGGAGCCCGACTTCAAAAGAGTTTTTCTCCATAGGACTGGAAATACTGAGGATTTAATGTTTGAGTGTTTTGAGATTGCTGAGCATGTCACTCCAAATCCTTCCCACCTGCTACAGTCTGAAGGGGGAAGTCTTGCCTAGATCCTGACTGCAAAGGTTGAAAGTAAAATAAATTGCCATTGGATGTAAAAGGAAAATAATTATAGAATCCTAGAATTGTTAGGGTTCGAAGGGACCTCAAGGATCAGCCAGTTCCAACCCCCCTGCCATGGCCAGGGACACCTCACACTACAGCAGGTTGCTCACAGCCACATCCAGCCTGGCTGCAAAAACCTCCAGGCATGAGGCTTCCACCACCTCCCTGGGCAACCTGTGCCAGTGTCTCACCACCCTCATGGGGAAGAATTTCTTCCTAACATCCAATCTGAATCTCCCCATTTCTAGTTTTGTTCCATTCCCCCTAGTCCTATCACTCCCTGACACCCTCAAAAGTCCCTCCCCAGCTTTCTTGGAGCCCCCTTCAGATCCTGGAAGGCCACAAGAAGGTCTCCTCAGAGCCTTCTCTTCTCCAGACTGAACAACCCCAACTCTCTCAGCCTGTCCTCATGAGAGAGCATCTCCAGCCCTCTGATCATCCTCCTGGCCCTTCTCTGGACACCTTCCAGCACCTCCAGATCCTTCTTGTAACAGAGGCTCCAGAACTGGACACAGAGCTCCAGGTGTGGTCTCCCCAGAGTGGAGCAGAGGGGGAGAATCCCCTCCCTGGCCCTGCTGGCCACACTTCTCTTGCTGCAGCCCAGGCTCTGCTTGGCTCTCTGGGCTGCAAGTGCTCACTGCTGGCTCCTCTTGAGCTTCTCATCCACCAGCACCCCCAAGGCCTTTTCTTCAGGGCTGCTAAGGTCTAATGGGAATTCCCATTGTTAATGGGAATGTACAGCAGAGGTAGAAACAGTTCTTTCTCTCTTCTTCTTCCATCGCTTCTGCTTGCAAATTTCCTCTCTCTCTCTCTCTGGTGGCCTTGCAGGGGAACTCTGTTTTGACTACTGTGTGGGGTAATGGGAAGGAAGGAGGGAGTGGGGAAGGAGGTGAATGTGTCCCCTGGATCTGTCCAGGGGGGTCTGAGGCATGTCTGTGTTGTTTATTAATTGTATCTATATCTATATTGTACATCTCTGTATATTTTGTGCACATTCATTGCATTTCATATTTCTAGATTTTTAGTTTGCTTGTAAATAGAGCTTCCCTTGCTTCCATTCCAAACTGAGCTGATCCGGTAATTTATTTTGGGGATGGTATTCTCCAAATTACCTGGGGGCGGGGGGGTGTATGTGATTTTAACCCACCACACCACCTTAGTGCCAGACTTAGATGTGAGTTTGTTAAGCAAGTCAGAGTGATGGTGTCAGATGAGTGTTGGACTTTTTCATTAACAGCAGCTCAAACGCTGTCACATCTTGATATATCAGACAAGGCACCCATTTGTGGCTTTCACAGGGACAAAAAAGGGAGTGTCAATGAAAGGCTTTGCAGTGGAGGAGGTGATCTTTGGTCACATTTTACCTTTCTACTCTCAAACACAACAGTTCCTGCTATTCCCACTTTAGCTGTCTCAGTCCCCGTCTTTGTGCTGAGGAAGGTAAGGGGAGACCAGGACTGTAAAAAATGAAGAAATGGAGTTAATAATAAGGGTCAAAGCCAGCCCAGATCAGCTGTGAGAGTAAGAGCTGTTTTCTATTGAGTCAGTATGTGCAGAAGAGGCATGGTTTCTGTAGAGAGTGCATGCAGAATAGCAGGGACTGCAAGCAGCCTCTCCTGTTGGCAGGTACCGTTGGCCTTGCTTGCAGAATGTAGCAAACCACCTTTAGTGGGCATGGAGGAAGGAAGCTCAGGTTTATCACAGGCTGTAGACAAAAGCAAAAGAGGTCAGGCAGCCTTGGGCCCTTAGATATTTCTCTGTTTGTCTCTTCACTTGGCACTCAGCTTAGACATTTCTGTTCATACCTGGAAGATTGAGTGCAGGCATTCAGGTCATTCTCTGGAAGCTTTAGGTATCTCTGACTTGATTAAAGCACAACCTTCAATTTATTTCAGTTTAACCAAGTGTTCTAGCTTGTTTTATTCTCTAGTTTGTTACTAATTCTCCTCAGCAGTATTTATTTAGCTGCCTAAATTTTTTTTTCCCTGTTATTTCCCCAACTTCTTTATTAAAATATTTAACCACATCATTGCACTCAGCACCTTTGAGATCCCACTGCAGGCCCTCTAAATTGGATGGACAGAAAAGCCCATTAAGAGTGTTTCCCTGGATTCTGTTATGTAGTCAGTTCAAAATCAAATTAATATTGGAAATATTGATGTTGTATGACGCTGATTTTTAATCAGAACATTCTTGTGGTACTAAGATAAAGTGCATTCAGCCTAAACATATTAAGTCAATGAAGGTATAGAGTAATTTCATCAAAACACATGATTAAATGAATTTGACAAGATGCATTTTCCATGAAACCATATTGATTGGCATAATTATTTCTTACCATCATTTAAATCTGTATTGACTGAAGCCCTCATTTGCTGGTCCATTAATTTGCCTAAGTTTTGATGTCACTAACCAGATTATGTGGCTATTGCTCTAACATGAGGTTTCCAGTAGTCCTCTACTATTCTTCAGGTATCCCACAAAAAAAAAAAAAAAACCCAAACAACCAGTCAATTACTTGATCTTCTGGACCAGCAATTTGGAAACACCTAGCAGTGTATTATGTGCATGTAGTGATTAAGAAAGTTGTATATTTGGGTTTGTTTCTTTTTAAATTCTCTTCAACATAAGACCACACCTGGAGCTCTGTGTCCAGTCCTGGAGCCTCTGTTACAAGAAGGATCTGGAGGTGCTGGAAGGTCTCCAGAGAAGGGCCATGAGGATGAGCAGAGAGCTGGAGCTGCTCTGCTCTGGAGACAGCCTGAGAGAGTTGGGGTTGTTCAGTCTGGAGAAGAGAAGGCTCTGAGGAGTCCTTCTTGTGGCCTTCCAGGATCTGAAGGGGGCTCCAAGAAAGCTGGGGAGGGACTTTGGAGGGTGTCAGGGAGTGATAGGACTGGGGGGAATGGAACAAAACTAGAAATGGGGAGATTCAGATTGGATGTTAGGAAGAAATTCTTCCCCATGAGGGTGGTGAGACACTGGCACAGGTTGCCCAGGGAGGTGGTGGAAGCCTCATCCCTGGAGGTTTTTGCAGCCAGGCTGGATGTGGCTGTGAGCAACCTGCTGTAGTGTGAGGTGTCCCTGCCTATGGCAGGGGGGTTGGAACTGGCTGATCCTTGAGGTCCCTTCCAACCCTGACAATTCTGTGATTCTATATTTCCACCTGTTTTTGAAAAAAAAAATATTCAGCACTATAAATTGCCTTTTATTCCCCACCTCCCCACCTAAAACAGGGGCTTCATATTTGTTCTACTCAAAAGCCAAGTGAACTTAGAGGTTAGGAAGTGATTCCCCACCTGGTCGTCAGTGAGATGTCTGAAGTGTTATGAGAAACTCTAGGCAGACAGTGGAGTCTTCCATCCCACATCTCCCAGTTTATGGCATGCAGGTGCAGCTCTTCCTTTCTGCTTAGCACTCACATGAAAATTTGATTTGATTTCCAGATGTGTCAAGAGTGTTTTCTTGTTCTTGTTTTTCAGAAGACATGAAGTTCAAGACTAAGTGCAGAGTCCTGCATCTGAGGAGGAATAACACCAGGCACCAGTACAGACTAGGAGTCATCCTGCTGGAAGGCAGCCCCATGGAGAAAGGCTTCGGAGTCCCAGTGGACAGCAATTCTCTATGGTACAGGAATATGCCCTTGGGGCCAAGAGGGCCAAGGGCATCCTGGGGTGCAGCAAGAAAAGTGTGGTCACGTCTAGGGAGGTTGTCCTGCCCCTCTACTCTACCCTGCCGAGACCACAGCTGCAATCCTGTGTCCAGTTTGGGGTTCCCCAGTTCAGGAGAGACAGAGACCTGCTGGAGAGAGTCCAAGGGAGAGCCACGAGGATGCTTAGGGGACCTGAGCATCTCCCCTGTGAAGAGAGACTGAGAGCCCTGGGGCTGTTTGGTATTGAGCAGAGAAGGCTGAGAAAGGATCTTATCAACGTCTATCAGTGCCTGAGGGGTAGATGTCACGATGAAGGTGATGGTCTCTTTTGGGTGGCACCCAGTGATAGGACAAGGAACAATGGGTACAAGCTGGAGCACAGGAGGTTCCACCTCAACATGAGGAGACACTTCATTCTGGTGAGGATGATGGAGTCCTGAAACCAGAGTGGTTGTGGAGTCTCCTTCTCTGGAGACTTTCAACACCTGCCTGGATGCGTTGCTGTGTGGCCTGCCCTAGATGATCCTGCTCAGGCGGTGGGCTTGGACTGGATGACCTTTTGAGGTCCCTTCCAACGCCCTAACGTTCTGTGCTTCTGTGATTCTCTTCTCACAGACTAAAGGCACTGGCCATGGCCAAGCATGTAACAGCAGGCCATCAATGGCGTTCTTGTTGGCACTGTGCCTCCAGTGCTCCCCGGAGCTGCAGGAGCGGCGCGGCCGTACGGCACACCCTGTCGTGTGCCAGGGCTTAATTGGACTCCAGACAAATTCAGTTCAACCACATGTGCTGCTCTTTATGACTACTGCTGTACAGTTTTTATTTCCTAGGTTCTTGGGTGCTTTTGGAGGTCTTTGAGTCATTTCAAACGCATCTCTGGAGATCGTAGATTGCAGAAGGCAGAATTTTAACTCCGTCCTTGGCCCGCTGCCATCCATATACCAAGTGGGTACGTGCTCTGGTGGGCAAAACACAACCCCTCAGGTGCACACCTGGAAAACCCGTAGCAGAAAAGTGGAAGGAGGCATCATTAATATTCTTTTGGTTGTAGTTTTACCCCATCTGGAGCACTGTGTCCGGTTCTGATGCCCCCAGCAGAAAAGGGACACTGGAGTGAGGGAGATGCTCCAGGGGAGGCCATGAAGAAGATCAGAGGGCTGGAGAACCTCTCCTGTGGGGACAGGCTGAGAGAGTTGAGGATGTTCAGCCTGGAGAGGAGAAGGCTCTGGGGAGACCTTAGAGCAGCCTTCCAGTACCTGGAGGGGGCCACAAGAAAGCCAGGAAGGGACTTTCTACAAGGGCTGGTAGTGATAGGATGAGGGGCAACGGGTTTAAGGTCAGATTTAGGCTGGAAATTAGGAAGAAATTCTTTCCAGTGAGGGTGGTGAGACACTGGAACAGGTTGCCCAGGGAGGTGGTGGATGTCCCCTCCCTGGAGGTGTTCAAGGCCAGGTTGGATGAGGCCTTGAGCAACGTGGGCTGGTGGGAGGTGTCCCTGCCCATGACAGAGGAGTTGGAACTGGATGATCTTGACAGTTCCAACTCAACCCATTTTATGGATCTGTGAGTCTATGAGTGATAGTTTCCTCTTCTGCCTGATCTGTTGACTACAAACTGCATCTTTCACTGCATGTCAGCCATGGATGTTATGTGGCTTGTCCATGGTGGCCTCTCCTCTGACAACTCAGGATCCTCACTAGTGTTTGAGAGGTATCTCCCTTACACTTGTCATTTCCCCAGAGGGCTGTGTGCTATAGCTGGAGCAAGAATGACATCTCCTTACAGCTCTTCCCACTGCATTCCCTGTGCTGCAGAGCAGTCCCTGTGTGAGGGATACTGACAGCTGCTGCCATAATTGTGAATAACCAGCCAGAACACCAAAGAGTTTCTACCAACCTTTGGCTGATTGTTCTTGGTCAAATGAGAGTGAAGCAGCAGGATGTGGACATGTATGGAGGTATATGTGACCTGTGACCTGTACTGCAGGGTAAACTTAATGTTTCTGTAAATTTCTGGTGGATTTAGTTGCTTTTCTATGGGACTGAGGTTGAGGACTGATGAGACTCAGAGTCTGTGGTGGTTTGGGCTCTGAGTTTAGGAGCTCAAATGATAATAGATATAAATTCCTCCCCCAGCCCTTCTCCCTTTTTTCTCGGCAGGGTGGAGAGAGAGAGAAGAAGAAAAAAAAAAACAACTCGTGAAAGAAATATTCTGAAGTTGGTTTGGAAGTAGGAGGAGTAATTTTTTTTTCTTTTTTCACAAAAGGGAAAGGAAAAACATATATATATATATATATGTCAGTAACAGGGGGGGCTCACAGAGGTGAGGGATGAGGGTAAATGGGAAGGAAAAATATACAAAACCAAGCCTGGATGGCCTTGTGTTCTCCTGGATGTCGGTGGATTCAGCTGAGAGAGAGAAAGGGCCCCAGCCACGTGGTCCGGTGCAGGAGACAGCAACAGCAGCAGGAAGTCCTCTCGAGCAGACGAGGCAGGAAAAAAGGGAAGAGCAGCAAGATGTCCCCCCTTTTTATAGGCTTGCTGGACAGGAAGGGGAAGTGGAATAGACCACCTCTGAGTCAGGGGACCACCTTCTCCCAGCAGGGGAGGGGCCAAGCCCTCCCCAGATTAAATTTCTTTTGTCCACCTGTCCAGGATGGGTGTGCCCCAGCACAGAGTCTTCACAGGATCCTTGACTGAAAATCATCATTACGTGCTGTAGAACCTGGAGTCATGTCCACCCCCATGGCTGGTGGTGGGTGTCAGATTAAAGTGTGGATGGATTTCAGTGCTGAGCTTTCATGAGTGCCACATGCACGGTATACCAGGGATGGCAAAGATTGCTAATGCACACTGCTGAAGTAGCTAAAGTAGATGTCTTGAAATCAG
Source organism: Indicator indicator (assembly GCF_027791375.1). NCBI lineage: Eukaryota > Metazoa > Chordata > Aves > Piciformes > Indicatoridae > Indicator > Indicator indicator. The sequence goes on from NC_072021.1 coordinate 5,757,702, forward strand.
TGACTTAATCAGAACTCTTAAAGCATTAATTTCAGAATAAAATTCTCAAGTGATTACAATTTGTATAAATTGCTTAAAGGCATTGGACACAGTTTGAGCGCTTATGCTGATGAAACAGCAGCATCATGTGCTCCTCACACAAAAAAAGAGAGCATCACAACCAAATATGCCTCCCTAAAACAGTATCAGTGGTGATAAAGAAACCAGGGGAAACACAAAGGGTTTAATATTCAACTAAATGAATCCTGATAACAGCAAAAAAAGGCAAAAGCAGCACTGCAGCCTATCCAGGATTTGATACATCAAGTTATAATAAAATATCACACACACAATCACACACACAATCACACATACAATCACAGAACCAGCCAGGTTGGAAGAGACCTCCAAGATCATCAAGTCCAGCTGATCACCAACCCTACTTATCAGCTAGAGCATGGCACTAAATTTCTTACCCAGTCTTTTCTTAAACACCTCCAGGGATGTCGACACCACCACCTCCCTGGGCAGCACATTCCAATGGCCAATCTCTCTGTCTGGGAAGAACTGCTTTCTAAGATGAGCCTAAACTTCCCTCTGCACAGCTTGAGATTGTGTCTTCTGCTGCTGGTTGTCTGGGAGAAGAGACCAACCCTCTCCCTTCAGGTAGTTGTAGCAATGAGGTCTGCCCTGAGCCTCCTCTTCTCCAGGCTAAGCACCCCCAGCTCCCTCAGCCTCTCCTCACAGGGCTGTGCTCCAGACCCCTCCCCAGCCTTGCTGCCCTTCTCTGGACACCTTCCAGCATCTCAACATCTTTCTTGAACTGAGGATCCCAGAACTGGACACAGCACTCAAGGTGTGGCCTGACCAGAGCTGAGCACAGGGCTGAATAACCTCCCTTGTCCTGCTGGCCACACTACTGCTGATCCAGGCCAGGATGCCATTGGCTCTCTTGGCCACCTGGGCACACTGCTGGCTCATGTTCAGCTACTATCAACCAGCACCCCCAGGTCCCTCTCTGCCTGGCTGCTCTCCAGACACCCTGTCCCCAGCCTGTAGCTCTGCATGGGGTTGTTGTGGCCAATGTGTAGCACCTGGCACTTAGATGTGTTCAATCTCATGCCCTTGGACTCTGCCCATCTGTCCAGCCTGTCAAGGTCCCTCTGCAGAGCCCTTCTACCCTCTAACAGATCAATACCTGCTCCCAACTTGGTGTCATCTGCAAACTTACTGCTGATGGACTCAATTCCCTCATGCAGATCATCAATAAAGATATTGAACAGGATGGGGCCCAGCACTGATCCCTGGGGGACACCACTAGTGCCTGGCTGCCAGCTGGCAGTGGCACCATTCACCACCACTCTCTGGGTCCTGCCCTCCAGCCAGTTCCTAACCTAGCACAGAGTGTTCCTGTCTGGGACATGTGCTGGTAGCTTGGCCAGGAGTTTGCTGTGGGAGATGATGTCAAAGGCCTTACTGCAGTCCAGGCAGACTACATCCAGAATCCATTGGCTCCACTTCTGACTGGTGGCTTGTTGTGCACACTGCCTTCAGGAAGTGCTACCACTGCAGACACCTTCGGGCAGCAAGGTCTAAAAGAGTCTTGCCAGATGATGGACCATGATGCCACCTACTACTTTTGTTCTTTGCTAGTATTGTAAATCCCCTATTGCATGGATGAAAGAAGGGCTGCCTGCTGTCATTCATGCTTGAAATGTGGATGTTTAGCTGTCCCTGACACGATGAGTTTTGGGGCGATGTGGTGCACACAGAATTAATGTCTACCTTTGCTGCTATAGCAAAGAGCAGCTTTTCATGCCTTTGTAAGGCACTGCAATCATTTTGGGGCTTTCTTTTTGGAAAACATCCTCTTCCACTATTTCACCACTCTCATTGTAAAGAACTTTCTCCTGACCTCCAGCCTCAAGATATCCTGCTCTAGTTTCAAACCACTGCCCCTCATCCTATCACTCCAAGCCCTTCTAAACAGTCCCTCCCCAGCCTTCCTGTAGGTCCCCTTCAGATATTGAAATGCAGCTCTAAGGTTTCCCTGGAGCCTTCTCTTCTCCAGGCTGAACAACCCCAATTCCTTTAGCCCGTCTTCTTAGGAGAGGTTCTCTAGCCCTCTGATCATCATGGTGGCCTTCCTCTGGACCCCATTCCAGCAGGTCCATGTCTCTCTTGTGCTGGGGGCCCCAGAGCTGGACAAAATACTCCAGGCAAGGTCTCATCAGAGCAGAGGAACCAGCCATTAACTGGTTGTCCATCCAATCCAAATAGCTACCATCTACAGTGTGATGTGGTTATGCACTGCTCCTGCTTGGAGCAGGGCAGATTTAGGCTGGGCATCAGGAGGGAGTTCTGCACAGTGAAAGTGGTGAAATACTGGAACAGGCTGCCCAGGGAGGTGGTTGAGGCCTCATCCCTGGAGACATTCATGATCAGACTGGATGTGGCCCTGGGCATCTTGGTCTAGTTGGAGGTGTCTCTGCTGCCTGCAGAGGGGTTGGACAAGATGCCCTTTGAGGGTCCCAATGCAATCTGTGAAGCTGGCAGCAGAGGCCTTGGTGACAAGTTTTTTAATGAGAAAATATTTTATTTTTTTTTCTGAATCAAGAGTTTTTTGCAGACTCATAAGAAGCACAGACTGCATTCTAGTGTTTCTGCATCCCAGGAGCACACCCTGACAATCCCCTTATTGGCCAGGCCCCAGGATTTTTATTTTCCTCCACAAAAGTAAAAGAGGGAGGGGGGAGGTGGGGAAGGAAAAAAAAAAAAGAGAGCGAGAGTTTGACAGCTCTCATTTTCATTCTGATGTGCACCAAACTCACATTCTGAAACCTGCAGGGTTTTTTTCACTCCCTGGATTTGTTTACTAGCCAGCCCTATAAATAATATTGCTCAGAGCTGTGTTTGACAAGCATGATATTGCTAATATGGCTCCTGCTGGTGGCTCATCCATGGCCAGCTTTTCAGAGAGCTGTCTGTTGTGCAGAGCTATCAGAAAGCTCTGCATATGAGCTGCAGACATCATCTCTCTTGGAGAACTGTCTGTTTGCAGGGCACTAAAGAACAGTGCCAAGTCAATGTTAAACCATCATATGGGAAATGATTAACAAGACAGCTTTCCTTTCTGCCTCCCACGTAATCCCTGCCAAAGCAATCCACCAACCTAAGGTTGGAAGTTGCAAACCTGATACACAGGGTAGGAGGTACCTGCTCCTGGAGCAGCTTCTTCTTCATCTGTGCTCACCAGCAGTGTGCCCTCCTGTTACTCAGGGGGAAAAAAGTAAAATATTCAGGTTGTTATTATTTATTTAGAGGACACACACACACACACACACACACACACCCCCCAAATTTCAAACCAAGTCAATATTTATCCATCTGAAAAAGAAAAGTAAAAAAAAAAATATCCCAGTATAGGGCAGATCCTTTATTCAGGGTAAAGTAGTAGCCATGTGTCTTGGAGAAATGCTGTAGCTGTTGATTTATTCTTTTGTCTCTCTTTCAGTTAAGCTTTCCTCAGGTGTTTTTCAAACCCCAGAGCTTCTAAAGGTTTTGTAAAAAGTCTCAATTTTTTTTTCTTTCTTTTTTTCTTTCTTTTTTTCCTTTCTCTTTCTTTTTTTTTTTTCCCCCTAAACTACACCAGCTCTTTAAAACATACAGGAAAGATGAACTCTTCCAATGACAACCCTGGCAAAGAACTGTAGCTGCATATAAATAAAATGAAATTTGCACAGAGGAAAAAGCCATTTCAAACAATTCCCCCCCATATAATCCATACCACAGATACTCAATAATTCAGTGAGCTTTCAGGCAGTATAAGTCAGTGTTGACTCATTAAATGCATTAGCTATAAAATGCATCTCTAGTAGGAAGGATGAGAAATGGTTTGCCTTCTTCCCTTTTCATCATTATTCCTCAGTGGGTTTAGGTTTAGGCTTTGGTTTATTCTTTTTGTTGTTGTTGTTGGTTTTGTTTTTTTTACATTTCACACTTTATAAAGAATGCTTTTATAGCAACTTCAAGAGCTTCAGTGCATCATTAAAAAATAAACACATTTTCTTCCTTACCAGAAACCTGACCAAGAGCAAAATTGCCTTGGTTTTACTTAACAGAAATGCTGACAGATATTAAATTAATGCTTAATTAATCCTTTGGAGACAGCCAGCCAGATAAAAAAAAAAAAAAAGTGGAAAACAAAACTGGTAGGGCCAGGAGTGAGGACTTTTCCCAGTCTGGTAGGGCCTCGTTGTGTTGGAGTTTTACAGACAAAGACCAAAAGAATCCAAGGAAAGAAAAAGCAGCAAGTGCACTAATTTGCAAATAATGTGAAGTTCATTTCTCCAGGCAATAACTGCATTTACCTAGCATCTTCCAGCTGAAGAACTCACAACACTGTATGAAAATGAATGACGTGTCCCAGCAGAGCTGTATAAATAAGGTGACAGCAAACCTGCTGATCAGAAATGTCATTGGGAAGAGTCTGCCAGGGGAAATACTCCTCAGCATAACTGGGGATAGCAGGAGCCTGTTGCAAGCTGCCTCATCCCTGACAGATGCAGGTGTCAGTGAGAGGGGCAACATGTCCAACAGAAAAGGAGCTGCTTTTCTGCAGGAGGCTGAACAAAGCCTAGTTCTTGCCACCCCTGCAAGGTGCCCCTCCTCCTCCCAATCTTTTCATAGTATCATAGAATCAAGCAGGTTGGAAGAGACCTCCAAGCTCATCCAGTCCAACCTATCACCCAGCCCTAAGCATTCAACCAGACCATGGCACTAAGTGCCTCATCCAGGCTTCTCTTGAACATCTCCAGTGATGGTGACTCCACCACCTCCCTGGGCAGCACATTCCAATGGCAAATCTCTCTCTCTGTGAAGAACTTCCTCCTAACACCCAGTCTAGACCTCCCCTGGCACAACTTAAGACTGTGTCCTCTTGTTCTGCTACTGGTTGCCTGGGAGAAGAGACCAACCCCCTCCTGGCTACAACCTCCCTTCAGGTAGTTGTAGACAGCAATGAGGTCTGCCCTGAGCCCCCTCTTCCCCAGGCTAAACACCCCCAGCTCCCTCAGCCTCTCCTCATAGGATTTGTGTTCCAGGTCCCTCACCCCACTCTCTCTTCTGATGTTTTTTTCCTATGGACAGTAATTAGGATTCCTCCCGCTTTGCTTGCAGCTGATCTCTTCAAAGAGGGTGTTGTGAAGGAGAGGGGGAAGCATGCTCACAGTACTCACCTTGAGTACTCACCTTGAGTGCTGTGTCCAGTTCTGGGCTCCTCAATTCAAGAAAAACAATGAGTTGCTTGAACGTGTCCAGCAAAAGGCAACAAAGCTGGGGAGGGGTCTGGAGCACAGGCCTGTGAGGAGAGGCTGAGGGAGCTGGGGGTGTTTAGCCTGGAGAAGAGGAGACTCAGGGGAGACCTCATTGCTGTCTACAACTACCTGAAGGGAGGCTGTAGCCAGGTGGGGGTTGGTCTCTTCTCCCAGGCAAGCAGCAACAAGAGGACACAGTCTCAAGCTTCCCAGGGAGGTTTAGACTGGATGCTAGGAAGAAAGTCTTCCCAGAAAGAGAGATTGGCCATGGGAATGAGCTGCCCAGGGAGGTGGTGGAGTCACGGTCCCTGGAAATGTTTAAAAGCAGAGTGGATGAGGCACTCAGTGCCATGGGTTATTTGATTAGATGGCGTTGGGTGAGAGGTTGGACTTGATGATCTCGAAGGTCTTTTCCAAGCTGGTTAATTCTGTGATTCTGTGCTGAAGAGTCTCATAGATGCTCTGGGAATCACCTCTGTGAAAATGTATGTAGCAGTATGTGCTGGTTTGAGGCCAGCCAGAACATCTCTTGCCCCGAGAGGGACAAAAGAATGACACTCACACAAACGGATTGGAGAGTGATGGAAAAGTTTAAATGGAAAAGCAATTGGTGAAGCTACAGAGAACTACAAACTACAAAGCATAGTGGAAAAGAACATCCCAAAGCATACAGAATCCCCTCACAGAATTCCCAAAAGCTTCCCAATCCTCCCTTCCTCCCACCTGAGGGTCTACCCAATCCCTCAGGGCTCTTCCTTCCCCTCCCACTGCTAGGCAAGTCTCAGGCTGGCCAGGTCTGAGACTGCCCCCCCTCCATTCTCCTCCTGGCATTGAGATACCCCCCCGGCATTACCCGATAAGAGAGGACATCTCCCGTGGGAGCAGAGAGGGAAGAAAGAGGAAGAGAATGACTCTGCAGATGGCCTTATAGGGCGCAGGATTTTTGGGTAGAAATACGCCGTTTCCTGTGTCCACCCCTATTGGGCGGGCACCGGGGACACCAGAGGTGCATCTCATGCAGCAGTGGCAGGGGGCACCCAGCCCAAACTGCCACACAGTAACAACCAGGGGCAGGTGGATGCTGGCACTGGGAACTGAAGGCTGCAGAGGAAGCAGGTAGTTGATAACAAGTCTCTCCACTTGCTGTCTTGCTCTGCTGCCTTGCAGCCATCCTTGCTTCAGTGATGTGTTCCTGCCTGAGCTTTCTACAGCACTACTTTTAACACTGAGGGGGCAAGCCAGGTCCCAGGGGAGCAGTGCTCAGTTCTCAGTGGTGTCCAAAACCCTGAGGAATCCATGATCCAGACAGTTCCAAAAGATCAGAGCTTTGAGATCCTCATGTAAAGTTAAAGGAGGCCTCAGCAGGGGTGTTAATGCCCCTCATCCATGCATGGATTGTCCCTTGCAGAAATTCTGTGGCATTAGAGTGCCAAGTTTTGAGCCTCTTAACTGGATTTCTGGTGTTGACTGACTACGTCTTGTTAGGATATTTGAAATCAATGGACCCCAGCTTCTGCATGTGGAAAACTGAACATCATCTCCTAACTCGATGGTAGTGCTCCATATGTGTAGTGTGGTGGGATGACAGCAGAGAACATGAGTGTCAAAAGTTAGATGGTGGAGGAAATTCTGCAAGTTGGAACAATTCAACAAGTAAATAGTTAAATAAATAAGAGGAAAACAACCCTCAGGCAATACATTTGGCTCTTGCCATATAACTCAATGAAAGGAAACTGGATAACTCAGGTCCCAGATGAGCTGCTTTTCTTGGTTATCCACATGTTCCTCTTCAGTGTCACATATGGAACAAATAAATAATATCATTTTGTCTGGTTAAGTTATGTGAGTTGGCTAAGTTAAGGATCTGGGATGCCATTATGAGCGTATTAGGTCGGTTAGCTGCTCTGAAAGGATTTAAAACCCCAAGACCCTAACACCCCTTTGTTTGCTCCCCTCCCCCAAGAAGCCAATTATTTCCTCGTCTGATGCCTAAAGAACTATTTTCACCTTCTTTTCCATTAGGACTTCAGTGTGAAACCATTGTCTGCAGTAGGAGTTCAGCTGTTAGCTACTCCCTAAAAGGAGAAATTATACCCACATTTGCTGTGTAACAGTCTGACAAACAACTGACACCTGCAGAGGATCATGCTCAATAAACAAAGGGAAGGAGAATAGGTGGCAAAGCCTGAGAATCCCACTAATGCCTACTGATGGATCCTGTTAGCAGGCACAGCCTGTCAGAGCACAGCGCCCCGGCGCAGGCACACACCGCGCGGAAGAGCCAGCAGCAGGGGAGAGAAATGCAGCTCTGCGGAGATCACAGCCAGACACCCTCCTCCCCCAGCTCTGGGAGCAGAGCTTGATTGTCAGCATTATACACAGGCTCAGACAATGCTTTCAATGGCTGCCTTTTTGGGAGACAATTGCAGAAAGCATGATAACGGGATTTGTCACCCTGATGTGGCTGCTGTTCCAGCAAGCATTGTAACAGTGAAAGGAAGTTTTGCTAATTGAAAATGTGAATGAAATTCAGCTGTCTTTTTATTTTAATTCTCTTGGATGGAGGCCAATTAAGATCATCTGTCTAATGCATCTATTCACCCCTACTGCAACAATGTGTCAATTATAATGGATGTCTAATAAACTCAGACTTCCCAGGATGGAAAGCTGAGCATACAAAAGAACTCCTGAGAAACATCAGCGCATACCTGGGAAATATTTTGGGCCCAGACCCTGTAAATGGCTGAGCCTGTTTTCCACAGCCTGCCTAAGGGGAGTTAGCCTTCATGTCCTCAGCAGTGGAGGATTGGTGCACATCTGTGCTCTCCCACTGCTATTCTGTGCTAGTGCTCCTCTTCAGGTGCATCATAGGACCTCACCAACAACACCCAAGGCTATAAGACATCTAATAATTTAAACAGCAGATGCTGTTTGCAGGGAGGGAGGGAGGGACATTCAGCATTGTCTGTGTTTCCTCTCATTTCATCTATTTACTCAGGTGTTTCTGCAGCAATCCAGGGTCCTGCATCGCTGGAGGTGTCTAATTCTCTTGGGCTCTCTCCACTCACTAACAAACATGGCCCAAAGGGAGAGGTCTTGTAGAGGTAAACTCGTGATGCTGTCCAAAGCATGCACCTTGCACTAAAATAGCTCTAGTCTGGTTGTGTGCAACTGGAAGACTGTTGGTGGCATTAAATGCTCTTCTAGAGCTCATCTTACAGCTCAGTTTAATGTATAAATAAGCCAGGTCACAACACCCAAGGTAGTGCTGCAATGCACAGCAAGTGTAAATGAGGGAAATGGTAGAAGCAAAGATTCATAGATTCAAAGAATGGTTTGACTTGGAAAGGGCCTTCAAGATCATCCAACCCCCTGCCATGGGCAGGGACACCCTCCTCTACCCCAGGTTGCTCAAGGCGTCATCCAACCTGGCCATAAACACCTCCAGGGAGGGGGCACCCAGAGCTTCTCTGGGCAACCTGTTCCAGTGTCTCACCACCCTCACTGGAAATAATTTCTTCCAAATATCCAGTCTGAATCTCCCCTCCTCAAAGAAGACAGACACTTTGACTGAAGAACTTCCAACCCACCCATGGCAAGGATTTGTCCTAAAGGCCTGTGCAAAGATTCAGCTCATGCAGTCAGGCACAGAAACCCTCCTTCTACTAGAACAGATTAGATACAAAGAAAGAAAACCTGGCTCTTGACTATATGAAAACCAGCTCCAAGACAAGTCTTAATTTGAAATTCGTGTCCCTTAAGCCCTTACAGCTAGCAAGAACCTTCCAGAGCCTCATCAGTCAGTGTGTACACAGAAATGAGACACCAGGACTTGAATCCACTCTGATGATGACATTACAGGACGAGCTGTGAGCACCTGTGAGAGTAATGTGGGATTAAATATTTCTCCTTTCTATACCTCTGCATGCACTCCCATTGATTTTCTCTTCTAATCTCCAATTTCATTTCATTTTTTTATTAAAACCACTATAAAGGTGAAATGTATGGTTTCACAATTGCACTTCATATTTGCTGATGTGGTGATAAACTTTGGAAATCATCAGCTACATCCAGCCTTACCTGGATTGTTAGGCATCTCTATTCATGCTCCTTTGCCATGCTTCGAGCATCCTAGGTTCAGGAAGCACCTAGGATAAGGCAGTCCTTGATACTAGTCCAGGCTGTGGGATGATAGAATTGGGAGCATTCCTGCAGAAAAGGACTTGGGGGTGCTGGTGCATGAGAAGCAGGACAGGAGCCAGCAATGGGCACTTGAAGCCTGGAAGGCAAATCACATCCTGGGCTGCATCAAAAGTAGTATGGCCAGGAGGTGAAGGAAGATGATTCTGCCACTCTGCTCTGCTCTGCTCTGCTGAGACCTCACTTGCAGTGCTGTGTCCAGCTCTGGGGCCCCCAACAAAAGAGAGACATGGACCTGCTGGAGCAGCTCTATGGGAGGCCACCAAGATGATCAGAGGGCTGCAGCAGACAGCAGACAGGCTGAAGGAATTGGGGCTGTTCAGCCTGGAGAAGACAAGGCTCCAGAGCTTGTCTTAGAGCTACATTTCTGAAGGGGACCTACAGGAAGGCTGGGGAGGGACTGCTCAGAAGGGCCTGTGGGGATAAGGATGAGAGGCAATGGTTTGACACTGGAGCAGAATAGATTTAGGTTGAACATCAGGAAGCAGTTCTTTACAATGAGAATGGTGAAATACAGGAACAGGCTGATCTAGTGGAGGAGGTCTGCTCACTCCAGGGGATTTGGACTCCATGACCTTTCGGGGTCACTTACAACCCAAGCCACTCTGTGATTCTCACTCTTGCCCTGTGTCAGGGCAACTGACTGTGCAGAAGACTTCTTCCTTCTGATTAAAACTGCAGAGCCTGGACTCTGCTCTCTTCATTACCCTCAGACTGGACATCACCAAAGAGTGAAGTCACTCACTGTTGTCATGCTCTGCTCTGCTGCTGAGCAGCAGTCTAAAGACATTGTTTCTGCATCACCTTCTGCTTCTGCATTGGGTGGGCCAGTGCAGGAGCTGTCTTTCAGGATTATGGAAGCTGCATTCCCTCTTTATTTTCTTTTGTATCTTTTTACAAGCAGCAATTTGTAAGGTATCCAATTGCATTTGGACATAACACAGGCAAGTCACTCAGATCCCCACAAAATGAATCACTCTCTGAGCAGCAGGGCTGAAGGAGGTGCTTACCCAGTCATTTGCACCCTTTCCATTCTCCATCACTCCAGTGTCCTGCATTCCTCTCCTCAATCCTTTATATGATGGGCTGGGTGAGAAACATGCTCCTTGGCAGACACTGAGCTGAAGGTACATCTCAGCTCCCTTCTTCTCCTGAGCAGAAGGTTGGTGTTTCTCTCTAGAAAGGCAATATCTTTGAACCTCAGCCTCACTGCCAAATACAGTTTAATGTGGCAAATGGATTTAGAAATGGCCAGCAAAGGAGAAAAACCCCTGCACAGAGAGGTACAGACAGACATGAGCTGCAAGGACTTCATGTCACACACTCACAGACTGCACTGGGTTGCAAGGGACCCTCAAAGGGCATCCTGTCCAACCCCCCTACACTCAGCAGGGACACCTCCAACTAGATCAGGCTGCACAGGGACACATCCAGTCTGAGCTTGAATGTCTCCAGGGATGGAGCCTCAACCACCTCCCTGGGCAGCCTGTTCCAGTATTTCACCACTTTCACTGTGCAGAACTTCCTCCTGATGCCCAACCTAAACCTGCCCTGCTCCAGTTTCAAACCATTGCCCCTCATCCTATCCCCACAGGCCCTTCTGAACAGTCCCTCCCCAGCCTTCCCGTAGGTCCCCTTCAGATATTGAAGAGCAGCTTTAAGGCCTGCCTGCAGCCTTCTCTTCTCCAAGCTGAATGGCCTCAATTCTTCCAGCCTCTCTTCATTGCAGAGGTGCTCCAGCCCTCTGATCATCTTGGTGGTCCTCCTCTGGACCCACTCCAGCAGGTCCATGCCTCTCTTGTGTGGGGAGCTGGGACACAGCACTGCAGGTGAGGTCCCACCAGAGCAGAGTAGTGGGACAGAATCACCTCTCTTGACCTGATGGGCACCTGTCTTTTGAAGCAGAAGCCTTTCTCTCACCAGGTCACTCTTCTGCGTAACCACAGAGAGCTGAACAGAGGCAGAAGGTCTGCTTTCTAGACCTGACTCTACCTACCCCCTTCATATCTACTTCTTTGTCTAGCTGGGTCATTTAATCTGGATTTTCTGCAGCACCTAACCAGGGATACCCCCATCATTTTCAGCACCTCTAGATGACACTGTAATACAGACGAAAGGTAGAAATTCAATCTCAACAAACCACCTTCTTATTTATTAATAATTAATATCAGCTTTGCTTTTTTATTATTATTTTAGTGGTTTTGAGAAAATAGAAATAATTGTTGATGATCATTATTTCTTTAAGTGATGACAACATGATTAATAATACTTCAGGATGTGAAGGATTCACATTAAACAGCCTAGAATGGGGAGATATTATCTCTGTTGGTGGCAAAACTCATAATGTGCAGGAATTGGAAAAAATGATAACCCACCTGTAGAGGAAGAATGGTTAAAGACGAGGATGGAAATGGCAGCACATAGATAAAACAGATCAATATTGAAGTTATAAACAAACTTAAGAGCCTGGGCCAATGAACTTGCTCTGGCACAAGCAATCCTTGCTGAAGTGAGGCTGACATGCAAGTTATCCTCCTGTCCTAGAATCATAGAATGGCTTAGGTTGGACTCGCAGAATCTGGAATGTTAGGGACTGGAAGGGACCTCAAAAGCTCTTCCAGTCCAACCCCCTCTGCCAGGGCAGGGTCACCTAAAGCAGGTCACACAGGAACACATCCAGGTGAGTTTGGAATATCTCCAGAGAGGGAGACTCCATGACCCTCCTGGGCAGCCTGTTCCAGTGTTCTGTCACCCTCACAGGGAAATAATCCCTCCTCCTGTTTCCATGGAACTTCCTGTGCCTCAACTTTGGAAAGACCTCAAAGATCATCTACTCCAACCTCTCAGCCATGGCCAGGGATGCCTTTCAACTAGCATCCACCCTGGCCTTGTGGGTTCAGGATCTGTCTGTGGAAAGCCATGGACCTAACCATCCATGGGCAGATTCTCCCCTGATAAGACTCCAGGGTCATACATAGCTTTACCAAAGCTACACTCAGCCTTTGATTTCTGTATTTCAAGAGTGTCTGAATTCGTGAATGCTTTTAGCAAAGCTAACATTTCTTCTGTTACAGCAGTGGCCTGGTTTCTGGTCATGGCAACCAATGTCCAAAGCCTAATATTCATGCTTGATTCCACAGCTTGAAGCTGCTCTGCTTCCTGCATCTCTTTTCTGTCTTGTAATAGGAAGAGAGATTGTACAGCTGGTCATAATGCTACCTCCTGAAAAGTTGTTATGTTTTATTTCCCAAAGAAACTGAAAGTCCTAAGGTTTTGAATATGGAATTTCACTGTGATGCTTTACATAGCCAGCCTTTGGCTACCTTGTGCTTGTACTCTGACTCTGTGCTTCTCACAGCACCTAAGATCTTTTCACCTTTTCAGGAGAGTACACTGTGGAGGTGAGCTCAGCTGCCAGCTTGGCCCATGAAGAAGAACAGGAACACAAAGGAATGGGTTATGCATCTGAATTTCCTCCTACAAACACCTTGGTTTTCACTTCTAAGACTGCCAGATTCTGACTTGCTTGTTTGTTTATTACCTGAAAGATAAACTTTTTGTAAGTGCAGTTTTAGGTGTCTGCAAGAGAAACTTAGAGCTATGTGTCAATACCTGAAAGAGACCTATGGGAAGGCTGGGGAGGGACTGTTTAGAAGGGCCTATGGGGGGCAATGGTTTGAAACTGGAGCAGGGCAGATTTAGGTTGGGCATCAGGAGGAAGTTCTGCACAGTGAGAGTGGTGAAACACTGGAACAGGCTGACCAGGGATGCGGTTGAGGCCCCTGGAGACATTCAAGCTCAGACTGGATGTGGCCCTGTACAGCCTGCTCTAGTTGCAGGTGTCCCTGCTGAGTGTAGGGGGGTTGGACAAGATGCCCTTGGAGGATCCCTTCCAACCTAATGCAATCTGTGAATCTGTGATTTTCAGTTTCCTACCAAACTTCTGTGACACAGCCTGGGATCCTGGAGAGTGCCTTTGAATAACTCCCTGGATGCAGCACAGTCACCTCTCTATTAGCCATTTCCACTTTTCTTCTCTTGTCCCTTTACCAGCAACTGCAAACTGATTCTGCTGCCATGCTGGGGCTGCAGTCCTTGTTAAAGAAGATACTGGTTGCTGCCTAGTGAGTATTTAGTTCTGTACATACTGAGCTTTTAGATACAAAATGTCCACAAAGACCCTGAGAAAGAGAAAATCTCTACACAAGCAGAAATTCTTTCTCTATTTTCACTTCATTACTCTTGAGTTCAGATTGTGTTTACCTTTTGGTTAACAATCCATGGATTAGGAATGCAGGTGACAACAGCAGACACGTTAAGGAATATTTCCCTGCCTTCCCTTTGTGGTGGGGTTTTTGTTTTGTTTTCTCAAAAGATTTGAGTGCCTTTGAATAACTCCCTGGATGCAGCACAGTCACCTCTCTATTAGCCATTTCCACTTTTCTTCTCTTGTCCCTTTACCAGCAACTGCAAACTGATTCTGCTGCCATGCTGGGACTGAAGCCCTTGTTAAAGAAGATGCTGGTTGCTGTCTAGCGAGTATTTAGTTCTGTACACACTGAGCTTTTAGAATACAAGTTGTCCACAAAGACCCTGAGAAAGAGAAAATTTCTACACAAGCAGAAATTCCTTCTCTATTTTCACTTCATTACTCTTGAGTTCAGATGGTGTTTGCCTTTTGGTTAGCAATCCATGGATTAGGAATGCAGGTGACAACAGCAGACAGGTTAAGGAATATTTCCCTGCCTTCCCTTTGTAGTGTTGTTTCTTTTTTTTTTTCCCGTTGTTTCCTCAAAAGATTTCTGTATATTTCTCCCAGAGATTTTCACAGTAATTTGGCCTAATTCTTTAATTGCCTCCCCATTCCATGCCTAAAACCGCTGCTGCTTCCTGGTGATCCTGGATATAACATATGTTGCTGGATATAAACAGGGGGGCCCTATTAACACGGCCATAAATTTGCACGCTCTATAAATTCTTGCATCATTCATAATCTAAAATAAAAGATGAGGGGAATAAAAAAACAACCCACACTTTGATTTGTTGCCTTTGGACTGACCTTCAGCATGTAGATTTAAATGGCAGAAAACAGTGCTTTGAAACTCTCCATTTCTTTAGGCTTAGGGGGAGGAGGGAAGAAACAAAACCTACCTTTTTTCAGTGGTGTTTGGTATTTTTTTTTTTAATGGACTACAGTTGGTCCATCAAGTTTCAGTTTCATTTTGAAATGTGCCCCTGGAGAATGTGCCATAAATGCCAACATATTCAGCAGCACGAACTCAGGACACTATCAGCTTGTGATGGTGCTCTGCTGCCAGTGACTTCTGCCAGCTCCAGTTTTTGAGAAATAGAAAGAGAGAAGAAATGGCTCAGAATGTGGTTTATCACCCATTCCCTCAGAGGAGCAGAATACACACCATTATCTTCCTTCCTCATCTTTGGTGCTTTCTTTGTTGGGAATTCTCAGGCAGGGATCCTGTTGGTGCATTTACTGTTGACCTCAGGCAGCAGTAACATGATTTCCTTGCTGACTAAAGAAAACACAGAGCTGCAAAATACATGGGTTTTGATTGACAAGCAATAGGTACATCTGTCTTCAAGCTTCCAGCTTCATAGAGATCCTGCTGAATAAACCTTGCAGTTGCCATCTTGCAATAAACATAATTCATTCCTTCCCTCCCCAGAAGCACATTCAGTTGTAAAAGGAGCTTTGTGTAAAAAGGCAGCGTTAATAAAACTATGACAGCATATATTGTGGGGCAGATGGAAATCAGTACAAATCAGCTGAAAACAAGGGACACATTTCTGTCTGCTAACACAGAGCCCTTTTATCTCAGTCATAGGAGGCAATTTGTTAGAGCCTGTGACCAAATGTGTCTAAAGAGAACAGGTAGGGTAGGGAGGTGGCAGTGATTTGACAAAGCAGCCCCTGAGAGAATGGACATTTTTCACCACCTCAGAAGTTAGTTCCCTTGATGCAGATAACAGATAAGTTTGCTTGCTGCAATTCCATACATAATTATCTCTCCATGAAAATCCTACCTCATTTCTTTCTGTTGCTATGCATCATTATCTTAAGTGGGGTTGGAGGTTTTTTTTTTGGTAACCATTTCATTGCCATTTCCATCCCATTGCTCTTTCTTTTATCTCAATCGTTCTGTCTGACATCATCAAACTGAATATTAATCTCGTGCTCCACACATCCTTAAATAGCCACCTTGGCCTCAGAAGCCTCATCAGTAATGAATACACAAGATCTGACCTATTAGTAAGCCTGGAGAAGGTGCCCCAATGCCTGCAATTTCTGCAGAGAAGGTGAGGACCCTGAGTGATTCTGAAGAAGCACCTCTGCCAGGTTTACTTGCTGACATTTAAAAATAATGGAGTTGTTTACTCAAAGTCTGTTTTTTCTCTCTGAGCAAATAATTGTGAAAAGGTCCTGTCAGGGTTTTTGTTTCCAGAGTGACATTCTGGGATTTTTTTTTCTCCTCTTCTTTATGGTTTTTGTTTTGTTTTGTTTTGGGTTGGGTTTTTTGTTTTCTGTTTTTCTTTTCTGAGAGTGAAAGTTTATTGTATTTCTTGATTGGGCAATTAGAGAAACTCTTGCCTGCTTACCTGTTAGAATGAGAAGATTTGATTGCAGAGCATCAGGAGCAAGCTCTGGCTGAGTCATGAGAGACATGAAAGGGTACAGTGGCAGTTAAGTCTCCTGGCACATGAAGGAGTGCAAACCATTGATCACAATACAAAATGCTGAAAACTGAAAAGGAATCCAATTTATTCTAAATAAAACTACTCTGTTCTCCAGTGACAGATTCCAGAGTCAGACACCAGAGAGGAACTGACAGCAGATGTTTTAGAGCCAAGACACAGAGAGGCTGAGTAATAGTATAGAAAAGAAATTGCTTTGAACTTCACCCCTGCTTTAAATACTTCAAATCAATAGGGTCACAGAGCTCTTTAATAGAGTGATGAGGTCTTGCCCCAGCAGATCTTCACAGTGACAAGTTGATGTGCTTCCTAGCAGCAGGGTCATAAAAATTTCAGGCTTCCCTCTGAAAGGGGGCTTTGTACTAGCGGGGTCCATTTGGAGTAACTCCCTTGTATGGCCGCTCTCAAAAGCTGAGCCCTAATAGTCTACATCTAAATGGGACTGACCTCATGAATTACCTCAAGAAACTTAATCTATAAACTGGCTTCTTCTTATGCAGACTGATGAATTCTTGTTTATTCCTAAATGGCTGTCACAAAACCTATTCATCAAACTCTTAACGGGGGAGAGAGTCTCACATAATCCTGCTTCAAGTGCGGCACCATTAAATAATCATTAGACTTCATTGCTGGTCTTGAGACCCACTCCAAATCCACAAAGCAAGCTTTTTACCATTCATCAGAACTGCATTTAGATGAGATTTTGACCTGATAAAAAAAAGGGTGTTTTTTGTCACTATCAGTTTCATGGCTGTGCTCTTTCTGCTTTCAGGAGGCTGCGGCGGGGTTTATTTTTTCTCTTTCTTTCTTTCTTTCTTTCTTTCTTTCTTTCTTTCTTTCTTTCTTTCTTTCTTTCTTTCTTTCTTTCTTTCTTTCTTTCTTTCTTTCTTTCTTTCTTTCTTTCTTTCTTTCTTTCTTTCTTTCTTTCTTTCTTTCTTCCTTTCTTCCTTTCTTCCTTTCTTCCTTTCTTCTCTTCCTTTCTTTCTTTCTTTCTTTCTTTCTTTCTTTCTTTCTTTCTTTCTTTCTTTCTTTCTTTCTTTCTTTCTTTCTTTCTTTCTTTCTTTCTTTCTTTCTTTCTTTCTTTCTTTCTTTCTTTCTTTTCTTTCTTTCTTTCTTTCTTTCTTTCTTTCTTTCTTTCTTTTCTTTCTTTCTTCTTCTTTCTTTCTTTCTTTCTTTCTTTCTTTCTTTCTTTCTTTCTTTCTTTCTTTCTTTCTTTCTTCCTTTCTTCCTTTCTTTCTCTTTCTTTCTTTCTTTCTTTCTTTCTTTCTTTCTTTCTTTCTTTCTTTCTTTCTTTCTTTCTTTCTTTCTTTCTTTCTTTCTTTCTTTCTTTCTTTCTTTCTTTCTTTTCTTTCCTTCTTTCTTTCCTTCTTTCTTTCTTTCTTTCTTTCTTTCTTTCTTTCTTTCTTTCTTTCTTTCTTTCTTTCTTTCTTTCTTTCTTTCTTTCTTTCTTTCTTTTTTTCTTTTTTCTTTCTTTCTTTCTTTCTTTCTTTCTTTCTTTCTTTCTTTCTTTCTTTCTTTCTTTCTTTCTTTCTTTCTTTCTTTCTTTCTTTTCTTTCTTTCTTTCTTTCTTTCTTTCTTTCTTTCTTTCTTTCTTTCTTTCTTTCTTTCTTTCTTTCTTTCTTTCTTTCTTTCTTTCTTTCTTTCTTTCTTTTTTCCCCCTCCCCCTTTCCTTAACAAAAGTAAAAGAAAATAAAGGCAGATGGCCAACTCTTTGCAATATCCGTTTGCTTTATTTGAGCAGTTTAATGTAGTGAAACAGAGTGAAATGTTGCTACTTGCTAAATGGTAAACAACACCATTACCCAGAATTCAGCTGCAGACTGGTACAAAACAGGGTGCTGGTGATTAATTAAACTGTTGTTGGAATTTGTAATGCATGATGCATAATAGATAGTCTGCTGTGTATTTTTAAAAGCTGCAAATTAGCAAATAATAACTTCCTTACATAGCACGTCCCCATGCCCACGCTGTTAATGCACAAATAATCAAAAACAAAAGGTCATTGCTGCTAACTAATGAAACCAATGTCTTTTGGGTTCCCTTACACTGTAACCAGTGTGCTGGAGGAGCTGCATATTGTGGGGCAGCAGATCACACATCCCTGAAGAATATGTAAAAAAAGTCCTATTGTGGGGTAGCAGATCACATATCCTTGAAGAATAAATAAAAAGTTCTGTTGTGGGGCATCAGATCACACATCCCTGAAGAAATAAAAAAAAAAAAAGTCCTATTGTGGGGCAGCAGATCATACACCCCTGAAGAAAGGAAAAAAAGCCTCCTATTGTGGGGCAGCAGATCACACATCCCTGAAGAAAGGAAAAAAACTCCTATTGTGGGGCAGCAGATCACACATCCCTGAAGAAAGGAAAAAAACTCCTATTGTGGGGCAGCAGATCACACATCCCTGCAGGCCTTTTTTCTCCTTCCCCTCTCAGGTCCAAATGCAGCATATTCATTATTAATCAATGACAATTAGAATTTCCAGGCTGAGCTGTGAAATTTTAGGGCCTGTTTCTGAGGTGTCATAATCCCTGGCACCAACATCTCGCCCCCAAGAGCAAAGCTCCTGTTCTGCGAGCTGCAAGGGAACTCTCCCGTTCTTGTAGCCAGCACAAGTGTGGCTCCCATGGAGAGGTAGATTGTGGCTACCTTCAGGGCCTGTTCTCTGTGATGCTGAAGTGTGGATCTTACTTCAAGGCTGCTGGTGTCACTTGTTGTAGCAGGACAATGCCTGTCTTGAAGCTTAAGCAGGTGTGTGAATGCTCAGCCAAACTCAGCCTAAATCCCTGTTAGGTGTCAGGTTTGAGCTGATAGCAAAACAATCTTAGCCTGCTGGTTTTGTTTCTCTCTTTACTCCAGGCAGGATGTTCTGCCTTTGAAGGCTTTCTCACTCACCACCAAAGTGTCCTGACCTGCTCCCCCAGGAGCATGCATCTCCACTGTGGGCTCTGAGCTGAGCTGCCACAGCCTCTCTTCTGGGGGCTGGCTTTTTGGTGCCAGCATTCCTCATGCAATGTAAAGACCAGTGACCAGCAAGTGCAAAACTTACCAAGGGCAGTTTTCCTTTCAGAGGCTAAGTGTTCTTCTGCCTGGTTAGTCCTGGTTCACCTGAGCTTGCTCTTGTACCATGCTATACCTACAGCCAGGAAACCTCCATGGGCAGAACTGTCCCACACTGGTGCTACAGTTATTGACAGGTTAACTGTGAAGGGTGAGCAATCAAATATATAGATTCATAGAATGGTTTGGGTTGGAGATCCACTAGTCCAACCCCCTGCCATGGGCAGGGACACCTGCCCCTACCCCAGGTTGCTCAAGACCTCATCCAACCTGGCCTTGAACATCTCCAAGGAGGGGACTTCCAGGATCTCCCTGGGCAGCCTATTCCAGGGTCTCACCACCCTCACTGTGAAGAACTTCTTCCTAATCTCCAGTCTCAATCTCCCCTCCTCAAGCTTCAAGCCATGTTCAATCCATGCAGACATGTTAAACATATCCACAAGAGATTCTTTTGGCTTGTAAAAGTGAAGTTCCCATAAAATGGCATGCTTACCCATTCAGTTTTAGCCTCAGCGTTTAGAACAATTGAAGTAGTTATTTTTAAAAATACTTAAAAGTACAAACCACTCAACCCAAACAGGGCCTTCTGAACTGTTTTCTGTCTTCTGCATTCATCTTTAGTTCCCAAGTACCGTTAAGTAACTGTTTAACCTTTAATGCACTCTTTCCTCTCTGATCAAGTTTTAGTCCTTTACCTAACACAATATCTTCAGGTGCCCTAGCCACGTACAAAGGTGGGTGCTTGGTGCTTGATTAGTGACTAAGAGGGAGAAGGTAGCTGAGGGGAGATTGTGAAGGATAGAGGAGTGAAATGAAGTGCAACTGCTGCCTGTGTTTACAGAATGAGATTCACAGGATTATGTGTCTCAGAGAAATTTAATAAGATTCTGGGAGTATGTGATGTGCTGTACTGTCTTGTGTGCAGAAGAGATGCACACAGGTCCTGACATTTATATTTCTTCATACAGGATTCTGAAATGGCAGGATTTTAAATATAGCATAAAATCCAAGGATAGAAATAAGGGTGGAGGGTGAGAGTGGAGCCTGATGCCTTAATTAATGTGAAGGCTAACCCTGAGTTTTGAGAAACAGCAAGTTCTGCCTACTCCCATGCTGCTGCCTTCCTCTGCTGTGTGGAGAGGTGAGAATCCTTGGCCAGAACGCAAAGAGACAGCGCAGCCTGAGTGTGGCTGCACATTGGTGTTAGAAAGGAGAATAAACATCCATCTGCTACCTTTTTCTACCCTCTGTGTCGTTTCCATGGTCTAGGGATGTGTTGTTTACCCGTGCTGTTTAGTCTCCTCCTTCAACTCTTCCTTTGATTCCCTCTCTGAAGGCAGTGGGAATGTCTGCAGTATCTTTTAGGAATATCTTTCATCTGCTTTTTGGAGTGGTTAGAAGATTACAAGGGGTTAATTCCAGTAAGGGCTTACAGCTCCTAGCAAAGGAAACAGGTTGGGATATGATGACAGTAGACCTGATGATCAATTTCCTCAACAGGCAACACAGGCAATGCCTTTATGTTTTGCCTAACTTTGCTCATAAGATTTGCTTTGGATCTGGAGTACTGAAGAGGGTAATGTGGTAGGAAACAAAGCTGTAGCATAGGAGAAGTAAAAATTTCTGGCAGTAGGAAAGCCAAATAAGCCAATTTCCAGTTTGAGGACTGATGGATTATGGTTACCATGATCTATGTCCTCCTCTCCCTACTTCACTGAGAGAAGCCAGCTGAGAGCCAGCATTATTTATATTGCAGCACAATTTGTATATCTCTAACTTCAGGTTCAAACCAAAGCAGTCCCTCATCATTCCCTTTTCCTCCCCTCTGCTTTGGTGACTTGCAGCCCTCCTGTTTCTCTTCCCAACATACTGAGGTTTTCATGCTTCCAGCACTTTCGACATTCTCTTCAGCTTCATACCACTCCTTAAAAGTACCTTCCAGAGTAGCACTGGAATATTTGTCCAGTTTCTTGCCTCATCTCCCTCCTTCTGGCATCTTAGCTTAGGTTAGATGGCATTTTAAGGAGGAATTACATTAGCTCTGCATTTTGTTTTTTATAACCTTCGGTTAGTCAGTGTGTCCTCAGCATTTGTTTTTCTCAGCTATGGTTTTGACTGACTGTAAATATTCAGTTTGGCTTTTGCATACTTCTCACATGCATATCTGTATCTACCCATGCCTGCAGATTGCTGCTCTTTTTTTCAGTAAGTTGTGTCCGACTAAAAAATGTTATTTCTTGTTGGCTAAAAAAACCCAATCAACATCTTCTCTTTCAGTCTTCTTTAGGTAGTACCACACCTAAAAGATGTTTAAGAATCTGTCTTGAGACAACTGGAAGCATTCCAGGTCAGGTTCCGCAGGGCTCTGAGCAGCTTGGTCTAACTGAAGGTGTCCCTGCTCACTGCTGGACTGGAATACCTTGAAAGGTCCTTTCCAACCCAAACTGTTTTATGGTTCTGTGAGTTAGCAAACTCCATCATGGTTTAGTGGCAGTGGTTTAGCAATATTCACAGATTCACAGATTGCATTGGGCTGGAAGGGACCCTCAAAGTCCCTTCCCTCAATCCCCATGCAGTCAGCAGAGACTCCTCCAACTACAGCAGGCTGCACAGGGCCAGATCCAGTCTGACCTTGAATGACTTCACAGTCGGGGCCTCAACCACCTCCCTGGGCAGCCTGTTCCAGTATTTCATCACTCTCACTGTGCAGAACTTCCTCCTGGTGTCCAGCCTGAATCTCCCCTGCTCCAATTTCAAACCCTTGCCCCTTGTCCTACAACTCCAAGCCCTTCTAAACAGTTCCTCCCCAGCCTTCCCGTAGGTCCCCTTCAGATACTGAAATGAGGCTGTAAAGTCTCCCTTGGAGCCTTCTCTTCTCCAGGCTGCATGGCTCAAACTCTTTCAGCCTGTCTTCATCGAAGAGGTTTTCCAGCCCTCTGATGATCTTGGTGGCCTCCTCTGGACCCACTCCAGCAGGTCCACATCTCTGTTATGTTTGGTACCCCAGAGCTGGACACAGCACTGCAGGTGAGGTCTCAGTAGATTGTAAGCTCCAGGCCAGGTTTTGGACATGATAATCTCAAAGCTTTCTTCCAACCTTGACAGTTCTGTAATTCTGTGCTTGCTGTGACTAAGCAATATAGGGAGTGGAGAATAAGACACATCCTTGTACCAACAAGAGCACTGCTTTGCTCAGCCACTGGTGAGGCTGCAAGAGCATGGTTTCATTCTGAGTATGGACCCACAAGGCTTTATCAGTGCAGGGATGCAGGAATACAGGCAAACAGAGAAGTGTTTCCTGGTCCATCAAAAGTGTTCATGTGAGTACCTGACTAAACCAATATTTACTGTAGAGGGTAATTAGAAAATGAATGCTGAGCTTTGCTTTGATGTCTTAAAAAGAGAGAACTGCTTAAGCTTTCTTCTGACCTCTATGAATGCTTTAAGGTACTTCTAAGTCCTCTTCAGTACAGTAGCAGCATAGGTCCTGATGGATTCCTCACTCACCTACATAGTGGCTTCAGCATCTCTCATTGCTCTCACTCTACCTTCTCTCCCTCTCTCTGTTCTACTCATTAAGAACTGCATTGATTTTTAGAGGTTTTTTTTTTTTTTTTTTTTCACGGAACAGGAATTTCACAGTGGCATTAACTGTTGCTTTCCCTGATTCCCCTGAGGATTTTTTTTTTTTCCTTCATAACTCTATTTAGTGTGGTCCATTTTCAGGAAGAGATTGCTGCCTACCCAGGAGTAATCTTGAATTCTACACCCAGAGTGCTAAGTTTGTCTCGGGGATTCTGAGCTTCACTTATCAGAACTAATGTCCTGCTTACAACAGGATGCCAGTTCCACTCTTGGTGTATTTTTAATAGGCAATCTCTATCTCACATTACCTCAGGCAGGGGGAGATGTCTAAAAGTAAGTATTTATATTAAAAATAATTTTTTTTTTTTGGTTTGGTAAAACGGCTATCAAATCATTTGTATCAGACATTTCATTATGTGATTTAATTTTGCAATGTTTGTGAAGATTTTCTGCAATGCCAGATTATAAATTCTGCAATAACCAGAGAGCAAATGCTAAGGAAATATTAGAGAGTGGTTGGACTTTTGCTTTAGAACAGTGAGAAAAGAAAAAAGGAGTTTCATTCATTTTACTTAGTACTTGGCTTTCATGTTCAGATCAGTGGCACTTGTTTAGTTTATGTGAGCTCATACAGAAAGTTTATTAGAGCATGCAAAAAAGGAGTTAAGTGGAAAGTTTTGTATTCAATCCCTAGCCAATCTGAAGTGACTAAATGCCCAGATGGTACCAGACTTAGCCAAAGTGTCCTGAGAAACAGCTGCTTGACCCTTCTGATTTCACACTGAGAATTCCTGGGATTCTTGCAGGATTAGAGATTTTCACATGGTGTGGTAGCAGGATAAGAAGACTGCTTTATTAACTTAGTTCTTTTGTGGCCTGCTAGTTGTGCTGGGAGAAACAGAATTCCTTTCTTTCCATCATACCTGATACCTTAATCTCTGATTAAAATTGCGTTGAGGACACAAGAGAGACATGGATCTGCTTGCCTGGGTCCAGAGGAGGCCACCAAGGTGATCTGAGGGCTGCAGTACCTCTGCTATGAAGACAGGCTAAAGAGTTGGGGCTGTTCATCCTAGAGAAGAGAAGGCTCTGGAGAGATCTTAGAGCTACATTTCAGTATCTGAAGGGCACCTACAGGAAGGCTGAGGAGGGACTGTTCAGAGGGGCCTGTGGGGATAGGATGACGGGCAATGGTTTGGAACTGGATCAGGGCAGATTTAGGTTGGACATCAGGAGGTTGCACAGTAAGAGTGGTGGAATACTGGAACTGCACAGTGATGTGGTTGAGGTCCTGTCCCTGAAGTCATCCAAGCTCAGACTGGATGTGGTCATGGGCAGCCTGCTTCAGTTGGAGATGTCCCTGCTGAGTGCAGGGGGGTTGGACAAGATGCCCTCTGAGGCTTCCTTCCTACCCAATGCAATCTGTGAAGCTGTGAATTCAGCAAAGGTGTAAGTGCCCTAATAAGCTGATAGCCTGAGAAATCTGAAGGAGAGCATGTGGTCATCACTTTCTCCACACAGAAACTGGTGGCTCATAATGGAGAACTTTTCTCTCTCTCTGCAAACAGAAAGGCTTTTAAAGTCCTTTCCCCCTGGTTTTGCTCAGCTGTCCTGCTAGTTTACAGATGGCTCATAAATGATGGCACAGGAAGAAGTAAGCTAAAATTCCTGTTGTGAACATCTCATGCTCATGGTGAAGTGTGATCATCTCAGAACCACAAAATTGTGAGGTCTTTGTTTAAGGCTATGTGAGGAAAACTGTGGACAGGCACAGAGAGTGATTTAATAGTGTATTGGCAAAGCAAAACAGCACAAATGTTTGTCAAATGAAACAGATTAGATCATAAAGTCTGCCTCAGAGCAAATGAAAGGGTTCCTGTTGCTGTGAATCCTCTGATTCACCCTTCCAATGGATTCATCATTTGTATTGGGACATCATGGCTAACTCATGAGGGAGAGGGTAGCAAGATCTACATGTGAAGTCTGGATTTTTGACTCTACCTGGATGGCTTCATGTCATGGCTTTTCATAGAACCATAAAATGGCTGCTTGGAAAAGACCTTAAGGTCATCAAGTCCAACCATAACCTGACCTCTCCCTGTACACAACTGTTAGACACAGAATTATACAGACACAGAATCAACCAAGCTGGAAGAGACCTCCAAGATCAAGTCCAACCTATCACCCAACCCTATCTAATCACCCAGACCATGGCAATGAGTGCCTCATCCAGGCTCTTCTTAAACACCTCCAGGGATATCAACCTCACCCCCTCCCTGGGCAGCACATCCAATGGCCAATCTCTTTCTGGGAAGAACTTCTTTCTAAGATCAAGCCTAAACTTCCCCCTGCACAGCTTGAGACTGTGTCTTCTTGTTCTGGTGCTGGCTGCCTGGGAGAAGAGACCAACCCCCACCTGGCTACAACCTCCCTTCAGGTAGTTGTAGAGAGCAACAAGGTGTCCCCTGAGCCATGTCCCTAAGGACCTCATCCAGACATCTTTTGTGCTGTCCCTGGGGGCTGCTGCTGTCCCTGGGGGTTGCCACTGTCCCTGGAGGCACGGAGGCAAAGCGGACTCCCAGGGGGTCTGGTGAGGCCTCTGCTCACATTATTGGATGTTGATAGCCACAATCTTAACAGCTGTTGTCATCAGATCTCTTTTCTGGGGTGGAGGGGAGAGACTATTGGGGAATTTTGTGCCTGGACAAGGGTCACAAACTGCATCAGTATCGTTGGTCAGGGAACTCTGCATATAACATTGAGTGCAAACATGAGTAAAACATGTCCTACATGATTTCACTGGAAATGTCAGCCTGAGCTGATCTTAAAGTACTTTTCACAAGCCAGTGGTTCTTTGTAGTACTAGCTGGCACTCGCTTTGAAGTGCCTTTGCTGCTTTTTTATACTGCAAAAGCTCAAAGGTCAGTATATTTATCCATTCGAAGGGCTCTGCGGAGAGGTCAGCTCAAAGCTTCACTCTGTTTCCCTCCTCATTCAGACGAACACGGGGCGACTGCAGGGGCTAGTTAAGAGATAGGATTACAGTCTCTGCAGGGTGGAGAAGGTGCACCTCTCAATGTCCCTTTTATGGCTCATTCCATGGGAACAAATGATCCAATTGATGAACGACCAGGCTTGGGTGAGATCGCCGTAGTCAACACAGAAGTCATCCAGAATTTATCTGCGTTATTAATCAGTGTTGTATCAAAGCATCACCTAAAATCAGATTTTCAAGGCTTGAGGGGTCTGAAATCCCCTAGGTTAGACCTGCATTATCTGAGACAGTGGATGCCTGAGAAAGAATTTTTGTTGAGAATTGTAGTTCTGTCACTGTGCTCTCTCAGTGTTTCAGGCATGAATCCTCTTCTGCTTATCCCTCTTACTCTGAGATCAGACACCTGCAAGGAGTTCTCCTTGCAGCTGTTCCTGGAGGGAATGTAAAAGCAGGAGCTACCCCACTTATCAAAGGTGGGGAACACTTCACACCACCCTGGCACAAATCACAGCAATTCCTTGTGTTATCCTGGGTAGGATTCAAGGTGATGGTATTGACCTTTATAAACTTAAATGGTCTGGCCCAGCTGATCAGCACCTTCACTCTGTGCAATACTCTGCAGCTGAAACTGAGAAAGATTCAAACTGGAAGTGTTTGGGGATAATTAAATCATAGAATGGCTCAGGTTGGAAGGGACCTCAGAGATCACAGAATCAAGCAGGTTGGAAGAGACCTCCAAGCTCATCCAGTCCAACCTATCACCCAGCCCCATCCAATCAACCAGACCATGGCAGTAAGTGCCTCATCCAGGCTTTTCTTGACCGTCTCCAGGGGCAGTGACTCCACCACCTTCCTGGGCAGCACATTCCAATGGCAAATCTCTCTCTCTGTGAAGAACTTCCTCCTAACACCCGGTCTAGACCTCCCCTGGCACAGCTTGAGACTCTGTCCTCTTGTTCTGGTGCTGCTTGCCTGGGAGAAGAGACCAACCCCCACCTGGCTACAGCCTCCCTTCAGGTAGTTGTAGAGAGCAATGAGGTCTGCCCTGAGCCTCCTCTTCTCCAGGCTAAACACCCCCAGCTCCCTCAGCCTCTCCTCACAGGGCTGTGCTCCAGACCTCTTCCCAGCCTTGTGCTCAGACCCCTTCCCAGCCTTGTGCTCCAGACCCCTCCCCAGCTTTGTTGCCCTTCTCTGGACATGTTCCAGCATCTCAATATCTTTCTTGCATTGAGGAGCCCAGAACTGGACACAGCACTCAAGGTGTGGCCTAACCAGTGCTGAGCACAGGGCAGGATGACTTCCCTTGTCCTGCTGGCCACACTATTCCTGATCCAGGCCAGGATGCCATTGGCCTTCTTGGCCACCTGGGCACACTGCTGGCTCATGTTCAGCTGCTGTCCACCAGTACCCCCAGGTCCCTTTCTGCAACCTCCCCACCATTAAACCTCTCAGGGACACCTCTCAACTAGACTCAGCAACTCAGAGCCTGAGCACTTCTTAAGGAGAGGGCTGTAACAAGGAATGTTGATGGATTGTTCCTCACTATGGAACAACTTATTGTGCAAACATACTTCACTGCTTTGTTGGTGGCAAGGAATTTCATTTGACTTTGATTGAGGTCAGATCATTCACCCACTGGCTCAGCAATTCATTCAGGAGAGCATTAAGCACTGTCCTGCTATCCTAAAAAAGAGACTTAAAGGCAACCAGCCTCCAAACTTCTGTTAGATTGTAACAGGATCTGTTTCCCAGAATGTGGTGATGTTAGCATGCCTGGGGCAATGGGAAGTGAAGGTAAAGTCAGCTGCTGAGATGCACTGTCTTCCCCAGCAATCCTGGTTGTTGGTATCTCTGTGCCCCAGCCAGGAGAGGATGCATAAATGCAGGGCAACCACAAGAAGAAACCCTTTGGATACCTGTTGTAGGAGCAAATCATTCGATTGCTTAAAACCAGGTGCTTACAACAAATAATAAATAGTTCAGTTTCATAATTGTTATAAACCCCCTGAACTTCAGACAAAAATTACCAAGGCTTGCCCACAGGAAATTTGTTATTTTTCTGTCATTCTCTGAGTGCTTCTTTCTGAAGCTGTGTGCTCTTGCAAGGTGGTCCATCAGTCACAGCACAGAGAGGGGTTTCAGCCCCAGGCTGGGTGTGGTGTGTCACAGGACAGCAGAGCTGTTGCCAGTCATTGCAGGGTTATGGCAGGGGGGTTCTCACTATATCTAAGTTGTCTTAGGGGAGAGCTGCATAAAACAAAGGCACAGCTATACCTCAGATGTAAAAGGATGCACACTGGACCATGACTGCCTTCAGCACCCTTCACATGGGGACTCTGTGTGAGCTCGAGAGTGGCAACACATGGCAACAGGGAAGCTTAGGAAGGATTTACCTGAGACCTGGAAACCTGCTTAAGGAGGAGGTTACAATGGTCACTTGCAGCCTGGGAGGTCAATGGCATCCTGGGCTGCATGAAAAGCAGCATGGCCAGCAGGGCGAGAGAGGGGATTCTGCCACTTTACTCTGGTGAGACCTCACCTGGAATATTGTGTCAGCTGTGGGGCTCCCAACACAAGAGAGGCGGGGACCTGCTGGAGCAGATCCAGAGGAGGCCACCAAGATGATCAGAGGGTTGGAGCACCTCTGCTATGGGGACAGGCTGAAAGAATCGGGGCTGTGCAGCCTGGAGAGGAGAAGGCTCCAGGAAGACCTTAGAGCTGCATTTCAGTATCTGAAGGGAACGTACAGGAGGCTGGGGAGGGACTGTTTAGAAGGGCCTGTGGGGATAGGATGAGGGGCAGTGGTCTGAAGCTGGAGCAGGGCAGATTTAAGTTGGACATCAGAAGGAAGATCTTTACAGTGAGAGTGGTGAAATACTGGAACTACCCAGGGATGTGGTTGAGGCCCTGTCCCTGAAGTCTTTCAGGCTCTGACTGGATGTGTCCCTGTGCATCCTGCTGTAGTTGGAGGTGTCCCTGCTGCCTGCAGGGGGTATTGGCCAAGACTACCTTTGTGGGCCCCTTCCAACCCAATGCAATATGAATTTGTGAATCTGTGAATCCCTGAAGTTTGCTCTGTGTGAGCCAGGGCTGTATGCTTGCAATAGTGCTTGCAAAGGTAAAGCTGACTGCCACGAGTTGGAAAAGGGAGGGAAAAGGTAAAAGCATTATCTGAATACAATTGCTAATCCCATGGGAATCCTGTTTTGCTGCTGGGTATTAAAGGCCTTTGACCTACATAGTAAGAGCCCATGTACCTAGACAAAAGAAAAATTGCACAGAGCTTTCCAGTTACCCAAGTTCATCAGAGTAGCAACAGCTCCTGAAGGAATGACAGAAATGTTTTTTCCCTTCCTCCCTTTTTTTGTTTATAGCCCTGACCTGCACTTCTTCAGCACTTCAAACGAGGCAGAAACTCTGCATTAGCTCTGCCTGGGTTTTGTTATTCTTGGTTCCTTGTGTGACAGCAGAGTCTTCTCAGATTGCTCTTATGTGTGTTGGCTTGTGGAGATGTTAAACCTCAGAGCCCTAAGATCCCACGCACCATCAGAGCATCTATCACAGCACATGCTGGCCTCCCAAGATATAAACAAATCTTCCACTATCAAAAGGTAATAAAAGAAAGAAGCCTTTAAGATCTTTTGATAGTTTTGTGGTGAATAACTTCTCTGTGAGTTGTCCTAGATGGTGTTCCTCTGATAGTGTAATACAAGAATCCTTTAGTTTCAGAGAGTCACAGAATGGTAGAGATTGGAAGGGACCTCTGAAGATCACCTCTGAAGATGTTTTTAATAACATAATAATAATAATAATAATAATAATAATAATAATAATAATAATAATAATAATAATAATAATATTTAATAAAATAATAAATAACATAATAAATACCATAATAATAAATACAATAACAACTATAATAATAATAATATTTTAACAGTGCACATAATTTCTAGAGCAACTTCTCCTGTGTATTAAAACAGACTTATGGAAATAGGTCCTAACACATTGAGCACCGTTGATGTTTTACAGCATCAGTGGTCACACAAAGAGTGAAGGGTTTAAGTCAGTGGCTAGAATAAAAGGAAAGAAAATACCAAAGAGCTGGCACCTTTCTGTCTTTACTGAGCACCCAGGGCTCTTGCAAAACCCTGTCTTGTCTGCTGTGATTTTCCTGCTCACCTAGTAAGCTGTCATCACTGTTCAGGTAGAGGCCTGTGTTCAGTCTGTGGTTAAGCCCCTGAAATACAGACCACACTTCTCTGTGTGTTCTCTGTAGCCAATGGAAGCAGCTCCAAAGCCATTTTTATCCATTTAAACGTTGAATCACCCATCTGAGCTGCCTGGTCCTCTTAAGACCAAAGAGGAAACCTAGAAAGATTGGACACAAACACCTAGCCTGTTGGCTGGGTGCAGCTTTTTCTCAAGGGACTGCACCTCCAAAAGATGCAAACCTTTCCCAATTCCCCTCTCCATCCTCCAGCCTTCCTCTTGTGTGCTTACCACAAAAGCTACATTGAAATCTACATTAACTTCATGATAGGATGGATATGTGCACACTGTAGAGAATGCTGTGTGGATGACAAGGTGGGGAAGTTGAGAAGAGAAGGCTGAGAGGGCATCTGATCAATGTCTAGCAATATCTGAGGGCTGGGGGTCAGGAAGGAAGGGACAGCCTCTGCTCACTTGTGCCCTGGGATAGGACAAGGGGCAATGGATGGAAACTGCAGCACAAGAATTTCCATCTCAACATGAGGAGGAACTTCTTCACTGTGAGGGTCCCAGAGCACTGGAACAGGCTGCCCAGAGAGGTTGTGGAGTCTCCTTCTCTGAAGCCTTTCCAGCCCTGTCTGGATGTGTTCCTGTGTGACCTGTGCTGGATTCTCTGGTCCTGCTCTGGCAGGGGGGTTGGACTCGATGACCTTCAGAGGTCTCTTCCAACCCCTAACATCCTGTGAGCCTGTGATCAGAAGTGACTCAAAGTCAGCAACTGTTCTGGCTGTAACAAGACTTCCCACTTCAGTGCCTTCCAAAGCAACAACAACTTGAGCATCTCCCCTGTGAAGAGAGCCTGAGAGCCCTGGGGCTGTTTAGTCTGGAGAAGAGAAGGCTGAGAGGAATCTGATCAATGTCTATCAATAGCTGAGGGGTGGGGGTCAAGTGGAGGGGGCCAGGCTCTTTTGGGTGGTGCACAGGAATAAGCCAAGGAACAATGGGTTCAGACTAGAACACAGATTTCACCTCAACCTGAGGAGAAACTTCTTTACAGTGATGGTGCCAGAGCCCTGGAGCAGGCTGCCCAGAGAGGTTGTTGGAGTCTCCTTCTCTGGAGCCTTTCCAACCCTACCTGGATGCATTCCTGTGTGGACTACCCTGGGTGACCCTGCTCTGACAGGGGGGGTTGGACTGGATGATCTCTGGAGACCCCTTCCAGCCTCTGATATGCTGTGTCAACATGCAAAGGTGCAGGAATGCTCTCCCTGCCAGAGGGTGGATGGTCCCTGTCATGCTGTGATACTCCCTCACACAGACATGAGTGGTCTTTGCCATCCTGCTTCTGCTGCCCTGGCCACTGGAATGGAAAGGTGCAAGACTAGAATTGCCCATGGCTGGTTTGCTCTTTAGAGAAGAGGCCAACAAATGCAATAAAGGTTGCACTGACCTTTAAACAATCCAACATTCCTCACAGGACAAAGGTTTAGTTTGAAGTTGCTCTAAACTATTCATTTCAATATTTTAGCCCAGCAAAGCAGGGAACCACTGGCCAGTGGGACAGAGACTGCTCTTATCCTGGGCTCCAGTGCTCCTGACTCACTGCTCCAGGGCACTGAGGATGTTAAAGATGATGGATGCCACCTCCCTGGAGGTGTTCAAGGCTAGGTTGGATAAGGTCTTGAGCAGCCTGGGCTAGTGAAAGGTGTTCCTGCCCATGGCAGGGATTTGGAACTGGATGATCTTTAAGGTCTCTTCCAACCCAAACCATTCTATGGCTCTATGCCTGATTACACTGAACAGTGAGATCTCAAACTTCTTGGGGGTCTGTCACCAGGGAAACCTCTCCATTGTTGTTAGAAAAAGACATCAGGATGCTAAGGAAGTATATGGAAGTATACAAGCCTATAGTTGTAGCTAAACCCAAACTCCACTCAAGTGTAGTCCTTGCTCCAATAGTTTGAAACAAGGAGGAAAACACACCACACATCTACACTAGGTAATAATCCTCATCAGCAAGAGGTATCCTGATGTGGCATCATGTGAGCTCCTACACTTCTGGAAGTCTTACAGACAGCAGAAGTCGTCTCACCCTTCCCTTCTCTAAGCAATTTCCATTCAGTTTTGTTCCAGACCCCTGGCCATGTGAAACCCAGGCTGCTGAAATGCCACAGTTGCCCATTTTTAGCAGAATAAGGAGGCTCCCTGCTGGCTCAAGGCTGGAGAGAGGCTTTGATGCATCTCTCCACTGGCAAGGTGACAGCCCTTTGTGCTGCTGATGAGAGACTCACCACTCACCTCCTCTTAGTCCCCACTCCAAATCCCAGCACTGGGGGCTGTGCAGAAGCTCCCACCAGGTAGCATGTCTTGGACACTGCAGAGGGCTTTGCTTTGCCCCTGACATCTCCCCACACAGTATAGGCACTTCAGGCTTTCCCTTCCTTGCTGTCCTTTGTGAGGGAAAGCTTTGGTGAATGGATTTTGTTTTATAAGAATGACTCTGGGATTGAAGTGTAAGTATCCCTTCTCCCTCACTTCCTTTTCATCTACTCTGAGAGTTATCTGCAGAAGAGGTCTCTGTAGATCCTCTTGTTTCCCTTTCACTGGTGTAGCTGCATTAGGATCAGAATCAGGCCCACTAGCTCTTTTTTTTTTTTTTTAATAAATATCTATTTCTCCTCCATCACAAAACTTCCTCGAGGAGAATTTGTTGTGTTACCATCCAAGTCCTGCTATTTGGCACAGCAAGTAATTGTTGTACAGTTGCTGATTTTCTGATTCACCCCTTTGCAGATCAGTTCTGCTCCTTTGGATTCATTACAAGCCTCAAGGAGCTGAGCAGAAAACCAGCATGTCCCACCTTCACAGGGCAGATAGTAAAGCTTAGTCATGCAGCTTAAAATAAAGTAAGCAAGGGGCAGATGGCAAAAAGGACAAAATGTGGCTTATTTAATCTGCCTGTGTTTGCAAGGAAGTAATTGTCTTCTAGGCTCCAGAAAACAGAGTGCCACCAGAAGACAAACAATGAAGCCTCTCTTTTCAGGGCACATATGACACTATTTGTATAGCTACAGCAGGAGCCTGCAGTTAATTCAGGGGCTTTCAATAAAATTTACATTCACCATATGTAGAGGATAAAACACCTTCCTTGAGTTTGGAAGCTGAATTGACCTGCTTCCCCTCCCTCATGTGATCAGTTAACCCAGAGAAGCTGTAATCCTCTTTGGAGCCCATACAGTCAAAATGTCTTTTAACAGCATGTCTTTGCAGCAGCTGACTGGTAGGGCAGGAAGCAAGGCACAAAGTGCTACGATAACCTGAAGCACAGAATGCTGACAGAAACAATGGCTACAGACCTGGAATCATAGAATCATAGAATAGAATCAGTCAGGGTTGGAAGGGACGACAAGGATCATCCAGCTCCAACCCCCCACCATGGGCAGGGACACCTCACACTACAGCAGGCTGGCCAGAGCCTCATCCAGACTGGCTGAAAAAAAGCCTCCAGGGATGAGGTTTCCACCACCTCCCTGGACAACCTGTGCCAGTGTCTCACCACCCTCATGGGGAAGAATTTCTTCCTAACATCCAGTCTGAATCTACCCATTTCTAGTTTTCTTCCATTCCCCCCAATCACCCTCAAAAGTCCCTCCCAGCTTTCTTGGAGCTCCCTTCAGATACTGGAAGGCCACAAGAAGGTCTCCTCAGAGCCTTCTTTTCTCCAGACTGAACAACCCCAACTCTCTCAGTCTGTCTCCAGAGCAGAGCAGCTCCAGCCTTCTGCTCATCCTCATGGCCTTTCTCTGGACACCTTCCAGCACCTCCAGATCCTAATAGAGGCTCCAGAACTGGACACAGAGCTCCAGGTGTGGTCTCCCCAGAGTGGAGCAGAGGGGGAGAATCCCCTCCCTGGCCCTGCTGGCCACACTTCTCTTGCTGCAGCCCAGGCTCTGCTTGGCTCTCTGGGCTGCAAGTGCTCACTGCTGGCTCCTGTTGAGCTTCTTATCCACCAGCACCCCCAAGGCCTTTTCTTCAGGGCTGCTCTCCAGCCAGTCCCTGCCTGGCCTCTAACTTCTAGCATTACTTTTGAAGGTCTTCATAGCAACCACAAAATGTTGCTGCTGATGTGGATATCTGTAGGTTTATTTCAGGTCAGACACATTGACTTGCAGGCTATCTGAGCTTTCTCAAGATCTAGAAATCCTGGAAACCCAGTAAAACCAGATACTATTCCTTTGATGTGTGGCAATAGCAGTGAAATAAATTCAAAGGAGCATGCTAAGAGAAGAAGAATGCTGTTAATGTTTCAAAACCAACAGTGCAATTAAAAAAAATACTAAAATAAAAAAGAAATTTGTGGCTAGGTCAGATGCAGTTCTGACTGTGTCAAAAGTAGGTTATTTGTTACATGAAAGGAACACAGCAGTTGCCATCCTCACACCATCACAGTCTCACAGTATATCAGAGGTTGGAAGGGACCTCCAGAGATCATCAGGTCCAACCCCCTGCCAGAGCAGCATCACTTAGGGGAGTCTGCACAGGAATGCATCCAGGTGGGGTTTGAAAGTCTCCAGAGAAGGAGACTCCACAACCCCCCTGGGTAGCCTATTCCAGGGCTCTGTCACCCTCACTGTAAAGAAGTTTCTCCTCATGTTGAGCTGAAATCTTCTGTGTTCTAGTCTGAACCTATTGTTTCTTCCTCCTAGCCAGCAAGTTCCTACAAGTACCACAGAATACAACAAATTCCTTCTGCCTGCCTTTAAAATTATCTTGACTTCATTTCCCTCCTCTATTTGCTGAAAATAACCATTAAAAAAATGGTTCAAAAAGCAGAAACAAGTCCAGGGAAGCATTTGGGGTTTATCTTTATTGAATAGAAGCCTGGAAAAAAGGCAGGTTGAAGCTTCTGACAAAGCAGAAGCTTGTTAATCTCATCTCATCTCAGGCTGGTTTTCAGTAGCTGCTGTCCAGCTCCTCCCCTCTAAATTCGGGCACCTCTGTCAGTAAGCAGTGTCTGATTAGCAAAAGTATTTAGTAAGCTAATGTTCACTGTCCACAGCAGGAGGCTCACACAGCTTGCCTGATGAGAAAGGAAGTGCCTGGAGCTAGCTTTTAATGGCAACTAATTTCCCATATTTGATACTCAGCTCAGCCAACTAATATCCAGCTGAAGCGTGACAAGACAATCACAGTTCCTTTTGAAAATCCTTTAATCTGGGATGCAAACAAGTGTGCTCAAGGCTATAATGAACTTCTGAGATTATGTGCTGGCTAGTTTAGAAGGAGGTATATTTTCCCTTTCTTTATTCCTCCCCCCCACTCCCCCCCCTTTCCTGTCTCTGAAAGTCTTAAGAATATATACTTGCAGAGTTTCCTGCTTTCATGCATTTTGACTTGTGCACAGAGATAATCTCCTCCTGAAAGTCATTGGCAAGAAAACGAAAAAGAAAACGAAAAAGAAAACGAAAAAGAAAAAGAAAAAGAAAAAGAAAAGGAAAAGAAAAAGAAAAGAAAAAGAAAAAGAAAAAGAAAAAGAAAAAGAAAAAGAAAAAGAAAAAGAAAAAGAAAAAGAAAAAGAAAAAGAAAAAGAAAAAGAAAAAGAAAAAGGAAAAGAAAAAGAAAAAGAAAAAGAAAAAGAAAAGGAAAAAGGAAAAGAAAAAGAAAAGGAAAAGGAAAAGAAAAAGGAAAAAGAAAAAGAAAAAGAAAAGAAAAGAAAAAGAAAAAGAAGAGAAAGAAAAAGAGAAAGAAAAAGAGAAAGAAAAAGAGAAAGTAAAAGAGAACGAAAAAGAAAAAGAAAAAGAAAACGAAAAGGAAAAAGAAAACGAAAAAGAAAAAGAAAAAGAGAAAGAAAAAGAAAAAGAAAAAGAAAAAGAAAAAGAAAAAGAAAAAGAAAAAGAAAAAGAAAAAGAAAAAGAAAAAAGAAAAAGGAAAAGAAAAGAAAAAGGAAAAGGAAAAGGAAAAAGAAAAAGGAAAAGGAAAAGGAAAAAGAAAAGGAAAAAGGAAAAGGAAAAGAAAAAGAAAAAGGAAAAGAAAAAGAAAAGGAAAAAGAAAAAGGAAAAGAAAAAGAAAAAGAAAAAGAAAAAGAAAAAGAAAAAGAAAAAGAAAAAGAAAAAGAAAAAAGAAAAAGAAAAAGAAAAAGAAAAAGAAAAAGAAAAAGAAAAAGAAAAAGAAAAAGAAAAAGAAAAAGGAAAAGGAAAAGGAAAAAGGAAAAGGAAAAGGAAAAAGAAAAAGGAAAAGGAAAAGGAAAAGAAAAGAAAAAGAAAAAGAAAAAGAAAAAGAAAGAAAAAGAAAAGAAAAAGAAAAAGAAAAAGAAAAGAAAAAGAAAAGAAAAAGAAAAAGAAAAAGAAAAAGAAAAAGAAAAAGAAAAAGAAAAGAAAAAGAAAAAGAAAAAGAAAAAGAAAAAGAAAAAGAAAAAGAAAAAGGAAAAGGAAAAAGGAAAAGAGAAAAGGAAAAGGAAAAAGAAAAAGGAAAAAGAAAAAGAAAAAGAAAAGAAAAGAAAAAGGAAAAGAAAAAGAAAAAAGAAAAAGAAAAAGAAAAAGAAAAAGAAAAAGAAAAAGAAAAAGAAAAAGAAAAAAGAAAAAGAAAAAGAAAAAAGAAAAAAAAGAAAAAGAAAAAGGAAAAGAAAAGGAAAAGAAAAAGAAAAAGAAAAAGAAAAAGAAAAAGAAAAAGAAAAAGAAAAAGAAAAAGAAAAAGAAAAAGAAAAAGAAAAAGAAAAGAAAAGAAAAAGAAAAAGAAAAAGAAAAAGAAAAAGAAAAGAAGAAAAGAAAAAGGAAAAGAAAAGAAAAAGAAAAAGAAAAAGAAAAAGAAAAAGAAAAAGAAAAAGAAAAAGAAAAAGAAAAAGAAAAAGAAAAAGAAAAAGGAAAAGGAAAAAGAAAAAGAAAAAGAAAAAGGAAAAGAAAGAAAAAGAAAAAGAAAAAAGAAAAAGAAAAAGAAAAGGAAAAGAAAAAGAAAAAGAAAAGAAAAGAAAAGAAAAAGAAAAAGAAAAAGAAAAGAAAAGAAAAAGAAAAAGAAAAGAAAAAGAAAAAGAAAAAGAAAAAGAAAAACAAAAAGAAAAAGAAAAAGAAAAAGAAAAAGAAAAAGAAAAAGAAAAAGAAAAAGAAAAAGAAAAAGAAAAAGAAAAAGAAAAAGAAAAAGAAAAAGAAAAAGTTTTCAAAGGTCAAGTAAACAGCTTTCCCTTCAGACAGCCCAGAAGTTGTGGCAGTTCACAACAGCACAACATCATAAGTGGCTTTTAAATCAATTGATCTTGTTATTCTAAATGTGTTTTAAACATCTAACATGTTTTATACTGCCCTGGCTTGGGCTTTGATAAATCCCATTACTCTCTGTTACTCTATCTCATTACACAGTGAATTATTAAACAGAACACTTAACCTAATTAGATATTATTGTCCTGATACACACAGACATTGCTTTCTGTTGCACTGACTAGTCCCTCAGTTGTTTTTTAACCCTTCTCCAGTGGCAGTGTTGGGGATTTGTGGTTTTTTGTGTTTATTTGGCCTTTTTTTGGTTTTCCTTTCTTAAGAAGTATCACACCCCTGGTAAAGAAAGGGTAGGGCTTTTTGGTTTATTTGGTTTATTTATTTTGGTTTGTTTTGTATGGTTTCTTTCCATCTTCCTAAAATGATTCCTGGATATAACAATATCCACTGTATAGGCATAGATTTGTAAGAGAAAGGGCATGTGTGTGTCTCTGCATAGATCATAGAATCAGAGAATGGCTCAGGTTGGAAGGGTCTACTCCAACCCCCTGCCATGGGCAGGAATGTCTTTCAACTAGACCTGGATGCCCAAAGCTTCATCTAATCTTGTCTTAATCACCTCGAGGAATAAGACATCCACAACCTCCCTGGGCAGCCTGTTCCAGAGTCTCATCACCCTCATACTGAAGTTCTTCCCAAGCTCCAGTCTAACCCTGCTCTCCCTCAGCTTCAAACCATTCCCCCTTGTACTGTCTCTAGACACCCTCAGGAAAAGTCCCTCTGCAGCCTTCCTGTAGGATCCCTTCAGCTATTGGAAGGCAGATCTAAGGTCTCCCTGGAGTCTTCTCCAGGCTGAACACCCCCATCTCCCTCAGCCTATCCTCACAGTAGAGGTTCTCCAGCCCTTGGATCATCTTTGTGACCTCCTCTGGACTCACTCCAGCAGCTCTGTGTCCTTCTTCTGCTGGGGACACCAGAACTGGAGGCAGGATTGGAGGTGAGGTCTCAGCAGAGCAGAGTCCAGGGGCAGAAACCCCTCCCTTGCCCTGCTGCCCACACTCCTCTGGCTGCAGCCCAGCACACAGCTGCCTGCTGGGCTGCAGGAGGGCACTGCTGGCTCCTGGGGAGCTGCTCAGCCACCAGCACCCCCAAGGCTCTTTCTTCAGGGCTGCTCTCAACCTACTCTGCACCCAGCCTGGATTTGTGCCTGAAGCTGGCCCAACCCAGATGCAGATACACACAAACACACACACAGAGCAACCAGAAATGACTCTGGCCTACAAACACTTTTTCCTTTTTCTCCTCTAGTGGTGTGCATGATCTTCCACTTCTGTGGAGTTAGTAAGATATGCTTAGAAATATTTTGGCTTTAGACTAGATGCACATTTTAACTCCAAATGCATTCATTCTGGGAAAGAGGGAAGTCTGTGATTCTTCTGTAAGTTAGCTGTATCAGGATGTATGCCTGGTACAAGCCAGAACCATGCAGCCTGCTGTCAAGCCCTTGTCAATGGCCAAAGCATGCCTCTGTAAAGCTGTGTGAGATCATTGGTGGCTGTTTCTTTCAAGGAATTACCAGGTGGATAAACCCAGGCTAGTGTATTGCCTCAGTCTTCTCAAACTAGGGTGCAGTCAGGGCTGGCTAATTGAAGAAGATGCTTCCTGTCAGTCAGTGTGCTTTGAAATTAGCAGACTATCACTTGCAGATCTGTTTTGGATCATTTCGTTATTATTTCAGCAAACTTCTGAACTAAAATATTTATTTTTCTCAGCCACACTCTGCAAATCAGGTCAAAAAAAAAATATGACTTGACATAGGCATAACTTGTAAGAGTTGCTCTGGCTATTTCCCAAGCTGTCATGTTTATCTTTTCAGTGGCATTTCCCATCCTGGGAAACATGACAAATGTTGTAGACAGTGTTATTGTTGTGGGAGGCAGGTCTCCTGTGTTTGATGGTGCTAGCTATAGATGATTCGTGTTGCAGAAATGGCCTATGTGTAACTTGTGCTCAAGCTTCTAAGATCACAGACTCACAGATTGCATTGAGTTGGAAAGGACCCTCAAAGGTCACCTTTTCCAACCCCCCTGCAGTGAGCAGGGATATCCCCAACCAGAGCAGGCTGTCCAGGGCCACATCCAGTCTGATCTTGAATGTCTCCAGGGAAAGGGCCTCAACCACATCTCTGAGCAACCTGCTTCACTGTCCCACCACTCTCACTGCAAAGAGCCTCCTCCCAATGTCTAACTTAAATCTCCCCTGCCCCAGTTTCAAACCATTGCCCCAGGTGGTTGGTCTGTGATGAGTTGTTGACTTTTTCAAGCACTGATGGTGGTCCACACAAAGATTCATCTAGCTTGCAGCACAGTTTTTCTGTCTTGAATTACTGCTGGGAGTCTCTGAGAAAATCCTAGCTCTTACTGAAGTATTATTCTCAGTTTCCATAGCCAGGAATCACTATAGCACACAAAAGACTCTGGGGACACCTTAGAGCTGCATTTCAGTCTCTGAAGGGGACCTGCAAGAAGGCTGGGGAGGGGCTGTTCAGAAGGGATTGTGGTGATAGGAGATGGGGCAATGGTTTGAAACTGGAGCAGGTGACATTGAGGTTGGATATCAGGAGGTAGTTCTGCACAGTGAGAGTGGTGAAATACTGGAACAGGCTGCCCAGGGAGGTGGTTCAGGCCCCATCACTGGAGACATTCAAGCTCAGACTGGATGTGGCCCTGTGCAGCCTGCTCTTGTTGGAGGTGTCCCTGCTGAGTGCAGGGGAGTTGGACAAGATGCCCTTTGAGGGTCCCTTCCAACCACAGAAAATTCCATCTCAACGAAAGAAAACAGGCTGTCAAGAGAGGTGGTGGAGTCTCTGTCTCTAGAGGTCTTCCAAACCCACCTGGATGAGTTCCTGTGTGACCTGTCCTAAGCAGTCCTGCTTTGCAGGGGGGGTTGGACTCAATGGTCTCTGGAGGTCCCTTCCAACCCCTAGCATCCTATGATTCTGTGATTTGTGTGGGAAATGATGCCTTACCTGCAGGGCTTTGGCTTTGTTTGTGGCTGCTCTCAGGATGTCATGAGAAG
Source organism: Indicator indicator (assembly GCF_027791375.1). Taxonomy (NCBI): domain Eukaryota; kingdom Metazoa; phylum Chordata; class Aves; order Piciformes; family Indicatoridae; genus Indicator; species Indicator indicator. The sequence goes on from NC_072021.1 coordinate 5,798,042, forward strand.
AGAAGGATGCTAATTTAATGGGAAGGCAGCTCAGAGAAACCCTTGAAAATTCTCTTCTTTCCTTCAGCCCACTGCCAAATGCTGATGTGACATTGGGTTATGTTCTTTCACAGCTGGCCAATTATTGCATGTTCCTCCATTTGAAAATGCTCAACTTAGATTAGGGTTTCCATATAAAAAGCATCAAGCACTTAAAACTGCAGTGAGGTCCTTGAGTGTATGCAGCTACATTATGCTGAGTACTCAAAAAAAAAAAAAATAATTCCTAGATATCCTAAAGTGGGCACCTAAAATTAAGGGGCGTTTTTTTTTTACTAAACTCTTTAAGTTCTTCACTAGTCAAACGAGATAATTATACCTCTCTCCATCATCAGGTTCTCACTTAGGTGAAGTCATTAAAGATTTTCAACCAGTGATCTTTTAGATGCTGCAGTACCAAGTGCTCTGCACAAGTCTTGAAGTAAAATGCCAGCTGTGTATTCAGCACCAGGATTGGATGGGGTGTGTGGGAAAGGGCCTGGGGCCATGCATTGAGTGAGAGGACTACAACTTAAGGTGATCCTGCATGTGGTGATCTCTGCTCTGGTGAGACCTCGTCCAGAGTATTGTATCCAGCTCTGGGGCCCCCCAAGAGAGATGTGGACCTGCTGGAGCAGATCCAGAGGAGGGCCACTAGGATGTTCAGAGAGCTGGAGCACTTCTGCTATGGGGACAGGATGAAAGAATTGGGGCTCTTCAGCCTGGAGAGGAGAAGGCTCCAGAAAGACCTTAGAGCTGCATTTCAACATCTGAAATTGAGGGAAGGCGGGGGAGGAACTGTTCAAAAGGGCTTTTAGCGATAGGATGAGGAACAAGGGTTTGAAACTGGAGCAGGGTAGATTTAGGTTGGACATCAGGAGGAAGTTCTGCACAGTGAGAGTGGTGAAATACTGGAACAGGCTGCCCAGGGAGGTGGTTGAGTCCCCATCCCTGGAGACATTCAAGGTCAGACTGGATGTGGCTCTGTTCAGTCTGCTCTCGTTGGAGGTGTCCCTGCTGCCTGCAGACAAGACACCCTTTGAGGGTCCCTTCCAACCCAATGCGATCTGTGAATGTGGTGAGCACAGTCCTGTCTACAATCCAGTGAAACCAGCACCAGAACTGGTAAAGCTAAGTGTGTTGGAGCTCTGTGTCCTCTGTGTCTGTGCCAGGTGAAGTCTCACTGGAGTTTTTTTCTGTAGATGAGGCACTGAGACAATTATCTCTCTCATGTTTTGGTTCCCTGACATGTCATAATAAATGAGTCCACAATAAAGTTGCCTTCTGCTTGGAGGCAGTCAGAGAGTACCCAGCTGCTCATTTTCACAGGAGAAGCACTAGTACAGAGTGTGAGATCTCCCTTGTCTTTGGATGCTTTTGGTTGAAAATGCTCAGTTCAGTCAACACATCATGGCCACCAAAGCCTTGCTGCCAAGGGACGACAGGTATGTGAACATTTGTGTTCAGAGTGACAGCTGAGCTGCTTTTCTCATGTTTCTCAGTGTCTTAAAGCTTCATGCTGCTTTAAGAGGCTGTTTTGCATGCAGTCTTGCTTTAGAAAAGGCAACTGAAATATTAGCTATTGTAAGCAGCCTGGCAGACCCCCTGCATAGTGAAACAGGAAGGCTGAATCCTTTCTATGAGTGTCACAGATATTCCCAGCCTTGAGCCAGCCTTCGTTCAGGGGAAGGGGTTGTTACCCTTCCTGTGGGCCTGCTGCCACAGAAGGATGCTGTTGGGTTATGGGATAAAAGGCTCATGACACACAGCATCCCAGAGGCACCGATGCAGCCTGGGAATCCAGGGACACTTGTAGGGCAGAGCGTCTAGACCCAGCTGGTACAGGGATCCATATGGTGTGTACAGAGTTATAGCTCTGGGTTTTCCATTAACAGTTTGTCACCCTGATCAGCTAGAGAGGGGGAGAGGCTGAGGCTGTGGTGCTGCTTGTGTCTGAGTGCTGTGTTTCTGTGTGGATCCATGTGGCTGGTCACAGGTCTCTTTACATGCATGGTGTGTACATGAGTGTGGTAGTTTCAGGCTGTGCCTGGAAAGTTTTCCACAGATCTTGAACAGAAAGTAGTAGAATGTAAATAAATTACTATTGGGTGTAGAAAGGAAAACAGTGATGAGTTCTAAACAACCCCATTGGATAGATAACAGAAAACTTAGATCTGCAAACTAACTTTTTGTTCTTTTCAGCTTCTTTACTCTGGGAGACTCTAACTTGTGCTTCTGCTTGGCTCTGCTGACCTTGGCTGAATTGTTTTGTTGTGGCTAAGTCTAACAAACAACTCTCTGCACTTTCTGTCCTCTGTTGTGTACAAGGAGGGGTGTTGGGAGCAGGGAAGGGGAAGCTATTCGTTTCCCTGATTTGTCCAGGGGGGTTCTTGTGCTGCTTATCAATTTTAAATAGCTGTAAATATTGTAAATATTGTATATTTTGTACATACTGCATTTTGTATTTTAGATGGTAGTTTTGTTTGTAAACACAGCTTCATTTGCTTCCAGTTGAGCTGGTCTGGCAATTTAATGTTGGGGGGAATTTCCAACCCACCACAGTGAGCTTATGGGCAATAGATGCCCAGCCTCTCTGCTGGCTGCTCCGGGGGCTATGGACCCCCAGCAGCCTCCCCTCTCTCAGGCTGCTGGGCATGACAAGCCTTAACAGATGGGTCCTTCTCAGCCAGAACCTGTCTCCTCAACAACTAAGGAATGCTGCTGAGGAATACCAGATTTGCTTCCAGGATATAAGGAATTATGGCCTAATGGTCACAGCTCTGCTTGCATATCTTCCTCTGAACCTGTCCCCTGTTGTCCCCTCCCCTCCTGTACAATCACATCTCTCTTGGGAATGGCAGGCAGCACTCAGCAGCTCTGTTTCCACAACACGCACACACACTACACAAACTAACATTCATGGCTTCTTCCCTTCGTGGTAACCTGCTTCCTGCTGTTCATCCTCCCTCAGTGTTGCTCTTCACACTTTCTCCCACCCTGAGTGATTTGCTGGAAGGACGTTTAGTTGAAAGGAGAGGTTCGTAGAATCATAGAATCAGTCAGGGTTGGAAGGGACCTCAAGGATCATCCAGTTCCAACCCCCCTGCCATGGGCAGGGACACCTCACACTAGATCAGGCTGGCCAGAGCCTCATCCAGCCTGCCCTTAAACACCTCCAAGGATGGGGCCTCAACCACCTCCCTGGACAACCCATTCCAGGCTCTCACCACTCTCATGGGGAAGAACTTCTTCCTCACATCCAGCCTGAATCTCCCCACTTCCAGCTTTTTTTCCAGGTTGTTGCTTGGTTGTCTTGCCTAGGCTAGCTAGCAAGAATTTCAAATGACTTCACTGCTCCTGAGCAGAAAGACTTCTCCAGGCCCTGATATTTCTGCTGTTTTTGAAAGACAGCAACCTTGTCAGCTCGAAGGAGGATGTTGCTTCTCCAAGACTGCAGCAAAGCAGTCTGGGGGTGGGTGAGAAGCTTGAGCTGAACATGCAGGCACCCCCATTTTAAGATAGAAATAGCATGTGAGGGGATGTCCAACCAGCTTGATAGTAACTTGAAAACCTGCCAGCTGATGAGGTTCATATTTGCTGTGGAGTCTGGGATTGGTGTTTGTGGCTGTTGCCTGCGGTTTCCCAGGCCCCTCTGCAGACCTGGTCTTGCTTCAAAGCACACAAGGGACATCTACACACATTTGCTCTCACTGAGCTGCAGTCTGATTTATTCCTACTTAGCTCACAATTCAGGGGATGAATGAGTTGTTAGTGTAGATGTATCAAAATTGATGCCTGTAACTCCTGGGTCCTGCCACGACCGGTCCTGGGAGCTTCGTTGCAAGATTGGACTCTGTATCACCCACACCTCCTCCAGAAGAGCTTGGGAATGGAGCTAATTGAACTGTTTACTCTGTAGAAACTCTTTACCAGGAGGAAAAACCCAGGCAATTTTTAGAAGGAATCATCCAATTTAGAAGTGGATGATACTTTCTTGATAAAAATCTCCTTACAGGCACTTTGCCATGCTCTGTTGTTAATTTTCCCCTGACGAATTGCTTGTTCCCAGCATTGCAAAACTCTGTGGTTTACTGTAAACATACCACTGCTAAGAACTGAATACAGAGAACTTTTTTTTAGTTCCTTTTTGAATTGTTTTGTTGTTGTTTGTTGGGTTTTTTTTAGTAGAAGCGGTGCAGCTGTTCATCAGTTTTGTGACATGAAGGATGGTGATGTCATGATCTGGCAGGAGCAAACACTGACCACAGGAGATGGAGGAGGAGTGGATCCAGACCAGGAAATAAGCTACCACTAATACAGTGTTCAGAAAAAAATAAGAATATAAAGTAAGGAGGCAAAAAAGCACAATTAAAGACATCAGGGAGATATGAGGAGCAGGCAGCTCTAGATTTTAAACCCCTGCCTTTGAGAACTGAAAGCTCATACACAGAAGATGTCTATGCTCAGATGGAAATGGTGCTTTTGCTCTCTGGTCCAGCAGGCCTGTTTTGCTCAATACAAAATATTTGTCTCAGAGCAGATAGCAGAGGGCAGACTTCAGCTGGTCTAAAAGGGTCTCACTTCCTCCTGGCTGAGAAGCTGCTCTAAGTCTTTGTTCTGTGTATATGTAACAGAACTGCTGAAACCTGTCAGCTGCTCTGTGCTTATCACAGAGCTCGTGGTCTCTTGGTTAAGCTCTCTTCATCTTTCTGCTGTTGCAACAGGTTGCTTTGTACCATTTCCTTGCAGTTTTGTCAGAGAGAGAGCTACCTTTCATTGATGGTGCATGTGCAACTTGTAGTCTTTGGGAAAAACGAGTGAAGGAGCCAAGTGACACTTATACTGCAAATGCCTGGAATTAGCCCCAGCAAAGAATAATTCAACGCAGGAACGCTACGTGGATGGCAGATTGTCAGCTACTCTACTACAAAGGCTTTCTCTACTGACTTGGCATCAGTGCTGATATCTTTTCCTCTCTCCTTTCCTTGCAGCCCAGAAAGCCAATCACATCCTGGGCTGCATCAGAGAAGCATAGCCAGCAGGTTGAGGGAGGTGATTCTCCCCCTCTACGCTGCTCTGGTGAGACTCCACCTGGAGCACTGCATCCGGTTCTGGAACCCCTAGCACAAGAAGGATCTGGAGGTGCTGGAAAGGTGTCCAGAGAAGAGCCACAAAGATGAGCAGAGGGCTGGAGCTGCTCTGCTATGAGGACAGACTGAGAGAGTTGGGGTTGTGCAGTCTGGAGAAGAGAAGGCTCTGAGGAGACCTTCTTGTGGCCCTCCAGGATCTGCAGGGGGCTCCAAGAAAGCTGGGGAGGGACTTTTGAGGGTGTCAGGGAGTGATAGGACTGGGGGGAATGGAGCAAAACTAGAAATGGGGAGATTCAGATTGGATGTTAGGAAGAAATTCTTCCCCATGAGGGTGGTGAGACACTGGAACAGGTTGTCCAGGGAGGTGGTCAGGCTGGATGTGGCTGTGAGCAACCTGCTGTAGTGTGAGGTGTCCCTGGCCATGGCAGGGGTGTTGGAACTGGATGATCCTTGAGGTTTCTTCCAGCCCTAACAACTCTATGATTCTATGATTCCTTAGGTGTATTAATGCCACTACATATAACTACAACTTCCCTTTTGCTGGATGCAGCAAAAATGTATCCACATCCCTGCAGGTGGATGCTGAAATACATGCTGGGCTGCTGAGGAGAAGTTTTACTAAACTAGTCGAAACTCAGTGTAATTTAGCTTTTAATTATCTTTTTACTTCACTTTTTATTCTATCTTCCTTCTCTGCTATGAAAAACTGTCTGTGTCTCAGACCCCAGAACACAATGCTGTACTCTCCAATACCAATATGGTTTGCCCAGAAGGCAAAGTGGATCCTAAGCTGCATCAAGAAGAGTGTGGGCAGCAGGGCAAGAGAGGGGATTCTGCCCATTGACTTTGCACTGCTGAGAAACCACCTTGAAAACTGTGTCCAGTTCTGGTGTCCCCAGCAGAAGAAGGACACAGAGCTGATGGAGCAAGTCCAGAGGAGGCCACAAGGATGATCCAAGGGCTGGAGAACCTCTGCTGTGGGGAGAGGTTGAGGGAGCTGGGGGTGTTCAGCCTGGAGAAGAGAAGACTCCAGGGAGACCTTAGAGCTGCCTTCCAATAGCTGAAGGGATCCTACAGGAAAGCTGCAGAGGGACTGTTCATGGAGGTGTCTAGAGACAGGACAAGGGGGAATGGTTTGAAGCTGAGGGAGAGCAGGGTTAGACTGGAGCTTAGGAAGAAATTCTTCTGTATGAGGGTGATGAGACTCTGGAATAGTCTGCCTAAAGTAGTTGTGGATGCTTCCTACTTGAGGGTGTTCAAAGCCAGGTTGGATGAGGCCTTGAACAGCTGAGTCTAGCCAAGAGGTGTCCCTGCCCATGTCAGAGGGGTTGGAGTAGGTGATCTGGAGAAGAGGAGGCTCAGGGCAGACCTCATTGCTGTCTACAACTACCTGAAGGGAGGTTGTAGCCAGGAGGGGGTTGGTCTCTTCTCCCAGGCAGCCAGCACCAGAACAAGAGGACACAGTCTCAAGCTGTGCCAGGGGAGGTCTAGGCTGGATATCAGGAGGAAGTTCTTCACAGAGAGGGTGATTGCCAATTGGAATGTGCTGCCCAGGGAGGTGGTGGAGTCACCATCACTGGAGATGTTCAAGAGAAGCCTGGATGAGGCACTTAGTGCCATGGTCTGGTTGATTGCTTAGGGCTGGGTGATAGGTTGGACTGGATGAGCTTGGAGGTCTCTTCCAACCTGCTTGATTCTATGATTCTATGATACTCAGCTCTGGTGAGACCCCACCTGGAGTGCTGTGTCCAGTTCTGGAGCCCCTATTACAAGAGGGATATGGACATGCTGGAAGGTGTCCAGAGAAGGGCTACCAGGATCAGCAGAGGGCTCGAGCACCTCTCCAATGAGAGCTGGGGCTGTTCAATCTGGAGAAAAGAAGGCTCCGAGGTGACCTTCTTGTGGCCTTCCAGTATCTGAAGGGGGCTCCAAGAAAGCTGGGGAGGGACTTTTTAGGATATCAGGTAGTGATAGGACCGGGGGGAGTGGAATAAAGCTGGAAGTGGGGAAATTCAGGCTGGATGTGAGGAAGAAGTTCTTCCCCATGAGAGTGGTGAGAGCCTGGAATGGGTTGTCCAGGGAGGTGGTTGAGGCCCCATCCCTGGAGGTGTTTAAGGCCAGGCTGGATGAGGCTCTGGCCAGCCTGCTGTAGTGTGAGGTGTCCCTGCCCATGGCAGGGGGGTTGGAACTGGATGATCCTTGAGGTCCTTTCCAACCCTGACTGATTCTATGATTCTGTAGTGTAGTGTAGTGTAGTGTAGTATAGTATAGTATAGTATAGTATAGTATAGTATCACAAAGGCAGTCCTCTAATGCCAGTCTTCTAAATAATTAATCTAGAGGTCTGTACATCCTGGCTCCAGCAATACCACTCTACTGCAGCCAACCATTCTTGGTGACTTAATGTGAACATTTTTTTCCAGTCAAATAAAAAAATAAAAGTGTGTTTTGTGTGCACCCAAGTCAGATGGCTCTGAAAGAATAGGGCCTTTGATAACACTGAGGGGAAAATTTAATTGTCCCCTATCCCTCCCCCCACCACACACACATCATTTACATAACTCAGATTGATGAGATAGGAAGGAAAGTGTTTACAATGCAAGAAGATAGGAATTTGGGGATTTAAATAGGAAGCGAATCGAAATGAGCTGTCTGAGGTAATTATGAAACACATACTTCATATGTTTTCATTAGATATTGCTATTATACTACACAAGGCAAAGCAGTTTGATTAAACTACAGCTCAGTATATAAATTTATGCATAAATTACCTAGAAATCAGTTAGTTCATTATCTTTCAGGAACTCAGCAGGGGACTGAGCGAAAGTTTCAGTCTGTTGGGATAAATAATTTGAACAAGAATAAAAGCTGTGTTTGGCAGGATGAAAATAAAATAAAAAAACCCAACAAAACAGATGCAAGGTCCTTGAGGTGGGGCAAAACAAGGAGTTAAATTAACTCCTCTCCTGCAAAGTCCCAGGCAGGGAGTTCACCAGTGAGGACAGTGAGGGCTGAACTACTTCTGCACCCTCCCAGTAAGCCCAGGGCACTGTGATGGTGTGAAACTGTCTTTTTAATTTTTTCTTCACAAAGTTCAAGCAGAGAAAGCAAAAGAATATAAATAAGCCACTATTGGGTGTAAGAAAGCAAAATAATGATTATTCTAAACACTTCCATTGAAGAGAGAGAAATGTTTAAGAACTACTACTCATAACAAATCTGGGGCAGTCGGAGTCTGAGTCTGACTTGGCTTGCTTGCTGGGCTTCTGTCTGGCTGCTGCTTCTTCTTTTCTGGCTGAAGATAACACACTGACCTTGATGAGCTGAGTCTAACAGCCTCTCTGCTTCTTAATTCTCTGCCTTCTGCCAGGGGGGTCTGGGGAGTCCTTCTGGTTGGGGAAGAGACCCCTTGGGGAGGCCCCTTGAGGGAAGCAAAGGGGGCTTGGTTGTCCTTTTTCTATTGATTGTATATATTTGTAAATGTTAAGAATTGTGTATATTTGTACATATTCATTACATTTCATCATAGATGGTAGGTTTGCTTGTAAATACAGCTTTCATTTGCTTCCAGACTGAGCTAGCCTGGTTATTGTCAGTGTGGGGGAATTTCAGCTCTCACACTGTTACAGGCACAGGCAGTATTTGCCCCATAGTTCCTGTGGGACCAGCCCAATGCCTGGAGAAGGGACACTTTTCTCCTGCAGGAACACCTGCAGTGCAGCCACCAGCTTTGTCCTTTCTGTTTGGAAACAATGCTTCAGGTTGCTTTCACTGATGCTTTGCTCATGGAAGGGAGCTCTGCAAATAGCAGGGACCTAAATTATTTTCTGGTTTAACTTCCAGACTCTGTGTGTGGGTTTTTTTATGAGAAGGAAACAGCCACAGCTTGATTACTGGGTTCAATTCTGGGCACCACAGTATGGAAAAGACAGCGAGGTCCTGAAGCATGTCCAGAGAAGAGCAAAGAGGCTGCTCTGGCCAGCCTGATCTAGTGTGAGGTGTCCCTGCCCATGGCAGGGGGGTTGGAACTGGATGATCCTTGTGGTCCCTTCCAACCCTGACTGATTCTATGAACGGTTTGGAGGGCATCCACGAGGAGTGGCTGAGGGAGCTGTGGTGATTTAGTCTTCAGAAGAGAAGGCTGAAGGGAGATCTTACTGCCCTCTACAGCTATCTGAAAGGATGTTGGAGTGAGGATGGTGTTGTTCTCTTCTCCCAAGTAACCAGAGACAGGACAAGAGGAAATGGGCTTGAGTTGTGCCAGGGGAGGTTTAGGTTGGATATGAGAAAAAACTACTGAGAAAGTGGTCAGGCACTGGCACAGGCTGCCCAGGCAGGTGGTGAAGTCACCATCCCTGGAGGTGCTCAAGAAGCTGCAGAGGTGGTGCTTCAGGACATGGTTTAGTGGTCATGGCAGCTGGGTTATGGTTGGACTCGATGATCTTAAAGGTCTTTTCCAGCCTGAGTGATTCGATGATTCTATGATTCACTGCTTATGAGATCTCAGGAAGGATTGAAGTTGAAATCCACTACCAGGCTGCTCTCAGTCGTGAGCCAGCTTTTGACTGCTGAATTGCTGGGAAGGAACCACTGGATGAAATGTGATGCTGCCAGGAAATCCATGACAAGTCACAGTATGATCTCCACAGACCCTTCTAGTACTACAATCTATGCTAAATATTCCTTAGTGTATTTTCAATTGGTTCAGTTGGCCAGACTCTGCCCTTTAAGGAAGCAAGACTTCAGGAGAACATAATATCAGCCATTTGGTGAAAGAAGGCATCACAAAACACTCTGCATATTAACCTTTCTTGTCACTGCAATAGGGCAGTGACATCAGCCCAGGTCTGGCCATCAGCATTTGACTGATGGGAGCCATGGCTCTCACAAGTACACACCAGGGTTTTTTTAGCACTTAGTGAGGCATGCTGGGCTAAATTTCTTCAGCTTATGTTGACACTAAGTGATGCTGCACCATTTGTGTTACTAAGGAGGATACCTGTTTGGCACCTCTGTTCAGGGCTTAGGGTGTGAGCTTGTTAAAATGCCTTTCAAGGATGTCTCTCTTAAGGCTATTTGTACTTTTCTACATCTTTGTTAACAGCTGCAATAAACACTGTCAAAAGGATTAGTGTGCAACTTCTAGTTCTCTTTTAGCCTTTCCCTCCCCTCACTCCTCCTTCTACTCCTGCTGAAGATACTCATTCCCTTTTAGTCCTTCATCTCTTTACATTTCTTTACAATCAATTACAAGACACTGATCTGTCTATCTCACTTGCTGTCTGTAGTATATCAGCACTAGCTTCAACTGTAATCCACTCTGCCTTGTTATTGACTGCCTCTCTCCAAGCCTGGTATCATCATCAAAGGACACTGCCTGACTGAACAACCTTTTAATAAATAAACACAACAGACCTCGCCCCTAATATTAAAGCTACTGACTGTGCAATAATCTCCTTTCCCATTAATTGATTCTGAACTCCAATATTCTTTCTGTGTTCCCTGCCAGATTAATCTATGGCATGAAGCATTTTTCAGGGCACAGTATTGCAGAAACTGATCCTTTTCCATCATGATCTCCTGTCAGCAGATGCCACATGGGAAGCTTGCTAATTCTTTCAGGCTTTTGACTTGTGTTTCGTAGGTTTACACATTTCCACACCCCCATTGATGCTCAGATGACCTGAACTACAGAGTTTTATCTGGTCACAGCATGTCTCTTAGGAAGACTTTAAGTCTTGAATTCAAGTGATAAGTCCACAGCCACTGCTCATTTGTTTGTGATGGTTAATTACCATTACTGTGACAAATATACACTTTTTAATTTGCTGTTTGAATCCAGTTTGAATTTGACTTGTGTCAGCCTCCCACACTGTCTCTTGTTATGTTTCTAGGTGCAAGATTAAACAACATGGATATAAATTACTGCAGTTTCAGGGTAGCTGTGTGGCCCAAATGAACAAATCCACTGCCAGAGGCTCTCTACCTCGCTGCACTCCCAGCATCCCCAATGCCCAAGGCTGTCTCCCTTCCCCAAGGACAAGGCTTCTCTTCCTTACTCCAGCCTTGCCAAGAGAAGTTGCTTACTTTCCAGGAAAATAAGGCATTGCAAATGCATTCTGTGGCTGCAGGGCCAGGAGTCAGGGTTGAAGGCTGACCCCTGGTGAGGTGCAGTTGCAGAAGGGAAGATCAAGAGCTATGGAACAGCAGCTTGATTGAAGGAGGTTCTCCTCCCCCTCTGCTCTGCCCTGCTGAGACCTCACCTGGAATATTGCATTCAGTTCTGGGCTCCCCAGATCAAGAGGGACAGGGATCTGCTGGAGAGAGTCCAAGGGAGGGCTGCAAGGATGATGAAGAGACTGGAGCACTGCCTGGTGAGGAGAGGCTGAGAGCCCTGGGGCTGTTTAGTCTGGAGAGGAGAAGGCTGAGAGGGGATCTGATCAATGTCTATCAATAGCTGAGGGCTGGGGGTCAAGAGGGAGGGGGACAGGCTCTGCTCAGTTGCACCCTGGGGTAGGACAAGGGGCAATGGATGGAAACTACAGCACAGGAGCTTCCACCTCAACATGAGGAGGAACTTCTTAACTGTGAGGGTCACAGAGCAGTGGAACAGGCTACAGAGAGAGGTTGTGGAGTCTCCTTCTCTGGAGACTTTCCAGCCCCATCTGGATGTGTTCCTGTGTGACCTGTGCTGGATTCTCTGGTCCTGCTCCGGCAGGGGGGTTGGACTCGATGATCTCTGGAGGTCCCTTCCAACCCCTAACATCCTGTGAGCCTGTGAACATAATGGCCTACAAAGTTTAGGAGTATGGGAAGATCATTTCAGCTTCTGAACAGGCTGCTCACTCCCTCTCTGCAGTGGATGTCCTCCACTTCTCACAGCATCCCTGTACCTGCTATCTAAGCACTCTCCAACCCTCTACTGTCCCCTCTAAGCGCAGGTGGAGTAAGCAGGAGCAGCCCATCCTAGTGATGCTTTTGCTCCTCCCAACTACACAGGTGAATTACCATCCATAGCCCTACTATCCATTTCCCTGTTCACCCAGGAGTGATTCCTATGAGGTCTTTTGGCCGTGGCATCCTGCTGGGAGGTTTGCACTCTGCTGTCTTTATTAAGTCTATGGTGCTTGCTGTAAGTGAAACAAGAACTCTCACTACAGCTTTCTCTTGCAAGTTTTCCCCAATATTTTCTCTGACAGCACTTTCATCCAATGTTATCTTCACCTGATTACTTTTCTCAGAGTTCTTTTGAATAAGAAGAATGATTTCTTGCTGTCAGATCAAATCCCTCCTTAAAAGTGCAGGCATTATATTTGATGCTTTCTATTTTTTTCCTTTCTGTTTTAAAGCTTTTTTTAATGCAATACATTTACTGACATATCTGCATTTATCTTTCTCCCTTTTTTTTTCTGAGTAGGGTGTGAATCTTGGATACTGGCAGTAAATTCAAGCCTTCTGATATCTTCCTTGTGTTGACTTCATCCTGGATGTAGCCCTATTATGGTAATTTTTGGGTTTTTTTTTTCTAATAGAAAATAAATATCTGATTATTTCTCCATCACATTTTGTGAAGACTTTTTTTACAGAGTCATCATAGGATCATAGCATCACAGGATGTTAGAGGTCACCCTCACAGCGAAGAAGTTTCTCCTCATGTTGAGGTGGAACCTCCTGTGCTGTAGTTTATATCCATTACCCCCTGAGCTATCAAGGAGCACCATATATTACCTCTTCTATCTCTCATCCCACCTCTTCTGCTATCTCTTATTTCTTTATGTATACAAAACATGTCTTCTCACATCTCCTTCACAGCTCTGCCCACTCTTCACCTTGCCTTTTCTTATCATTTTTCTACAGTCCCATGATCATTTCCATGATCTTCCCACTCCTCCCTTGTGCTGGTATTTTGTACCCAGTGCTAACCATTTTCTTATACCTTCTGTTTCAGGTAAGCTTTGGGCTTACCTGCTCCAACAGTGCTTAGTGCACCTGCCTATAGTCTCTGACTATCTGCCATTTCCTCTCCAAATTAATTTCCCTGCCATTAATAATTTCTCAGATCCCAGTAGATTAACTCCTCTGAATAAGCTGTCTACAGCTCAGTCATGCCTTGCCATCTTCTTGGTTTAGTCATGCCTTGCCATCTTCTTGGTTTAGTCATGCCTTGCCATCTTCTTGGTTTATTCCTGGGCTAGAAAGGTTGTTTTGGTCAGGGAGACAAACTGGGCCTAAAACTCTGAATGCAAAAAGGGCAGGGTGCTGTTGTCTGACAAACAGTGCACCAGGACTGGCTGAAAGTGGGAGGGGAAGCACAAGATCTCCCTGTTGTTCCCTCTCCCCCTCAAGACCATCCTCTTCTTACAAATGAGGGGAATGGTGGCAATGGAGTTTTGGTGCTGGAGTCTCCTGAGGAGGAGAGGAATATCCTCATGTGCCAAGAATGCCTTGGAGAGAGTCGCTGCTAAAGCCACCATCTCCACTAGCATTTCTCACTGGATCTTCATTCTCCTTTACCCCTTCCTTCCAAAAGTTCAGATCTTTCCTGAACAAACCAGTGAGACTAGAAACCTGCTGGGAACAGTGAAAATCACTTTCATTCTCTTGGGTGAGAGCAAGATTTCTTTCCAATTAGCAAAACGGACCAAGCTTCTCAACAGCAACACAGCTTGGACCTTCAAACTGGTGGAACCTGTACAAGCTCCAAGGAGAAGAGGCATCAGCATGCAGTGCTGTATGGAAACAAGCAAGGTGTGCACAAGATGTGCTGGACTGTTTCTAGTGGGGATAACAGAATTAAGCTCACATCTCCAAGGACTGACTTGGTCCTGGTGGGTCAGCCAGGGTCTCTGTGAGTGACTCTTACTTTTTCTAGCACTGGTGTCTGGAAGACACAGGGCTGCTTTGGCAGGGCAGTAGGGCTCAGTGACCTACAGAGGTCCCTTCCAACCCCTACTATGCTATGATTCTGTGATTCTGTGACTACACCAAAGTCAGGAGCACGACTACATGCTGCCAGATTTGCTGCCATGAACCTGCAGAATGGTCTAAGGATCAGGCCCAGCCAGCATGGATTCAGGAGGATCAGGTCCTGCCTGACCAACCTGATCTGCTTTTATGATCAGGTTACTGTCTGGTGGATGTGGGGCAGGCTGTGGATGAGGTCTGCATGGACTTCAGCAAAGCTTCTGACACCCTCTGCCACAAGAAGCTCCTGGCCAAGCTGGCAGCTTGTGCCTTGGACAGATTCACTCTGAAATGGGTCAAGAAGCGGCTGGAGGGCAGGACCCAGAGAGTGGTGGTGAATGGTGCCACTGCCAGCTGGCAGCCAGGCACCAGTGGTGTCCCCCAGGGATCAGTGCTGGGCCCCATCCTGTTCAATATCTTTACTGATGATCTGGATAAGGGAATTGAGTCCATCAGCAGTAAGTTTGCAGATGACACCAAGTTGGAAGCAGATGTTGATCTGTTGGAGGGTAGGAGAGCCCTGCAGAGGGACCTGGACAGGCTGGACAGATGGGCAGAGACCAAGGGGATGAGACTGAACAAGGCTAAGTGCAGCTTCTACACATTGGCCACAACAACCCCAAACAGCTCCAGGCTGGGGACAGGGTGTCTGGAGAGCAGCCAGGCAGAGAGGGACCTGGGGGTGCTGGGTGACAGCAGCTGAACAGGAGCCAGCAGTGTGCCCAGGGGGCCAGGAGAGCCAATGGCATCCTGGCCTGGATCAGCAGTAGTGTGGCCAGCAGGACAAGGGAGGTTATTCTGCCCTGTGCTCAGCTCTGGTCAGGCCACACCTTGAGCCCTGTGTCCAGTTCTGGGCTCCTCAGTTCAAGAGAGATGTTGAGGTACTGGAAGGTGTCCAGAGAAAGGCAGCAAGGCTGGGGAGGGGTCTGGAGCACAGCCCTGAGACGAGAGGCTGAGGGAGCTGGGGGTGTTTAGCCTGGAGAAGAGGAGGCTCAGGGCAGACCTCATTGCTGTCTACAACTACCTGAAGGGAGGTTGTAGCCAGGAGGGGGTTGGTCTCTTCTCCCAGGCAAGCAGCACCAGAACAAGAGGACACAGTCTCAAGCTGTGCCAGGGGAGGTCTAGGCTGGGTGTTAGGAGGAAGTTCTTCACAGAGAGAGAGATTTGCCATTGGAATGTGCTGCCCAGGGAGGTGGTGAAGTCACCATCACTGGAGATGTTCAAGAGAAGCCTGGATGAGGCACTTAGTGCCATGGTCTGGTTGAGTGCTTAGGGCTGAGTGATAGGTTGGACTGGATGAGCTTGGAGGTCTCTTCCAACCTGCTTGATTCTATGATTCTATGATCTCTGCCTCTGCTTAGCATCAGAACAGGCCTGAGCATATTGATCATTATTTTTTTTTTTTTTGAGTGTGAAAACACAGCAGAAATGTTATGCTTAGACTTTCATGAAATTGGGTCCCAGGCAGTCAGTTTTCTGGGTGGGTTACCTCACCCCAGCTCTTTGCTCTTCTTACACCAGCCTCTGCCCATGCACACACTACCATGCTGTCCATGTCACACACACCATTCACACCTCTGGCTGACTGCAGGACTTATTCACACCTGGAAAACAATATGAGGTTTCTTCCACACATGAGACTTTTCTTTTTCTTCTTGTTTTGTTTTTTTTTCCCCTGTGCAGCTTGTTAATCACAATTTGCAAGTCCCTTTGTACCTGCTGATTATAACCCAGCCTGCGCTATTCAGATTTTGTGGATTAATTCATTTTTCTGTATTACTTTTCCCTTAAACTTTGCAGGCAATGTTATTCATGAAAAGAAGGGGGGGGGGGGGGGAGAGGGGGGGGGTGGGAAATCCTAGAAATTACCACAAGAAAAACCCCTGCTAAAAGCAATAAGTTTGCTGACAGATGGTAGAATCAGTTGAAAATCGAGTACCATATTTACTAAGTCTAACCCATTTAGTAAGCCAGAAAAGTGTTATCTAATTCTATCCCCTGTGTGTTTGTGTTTTGGAATAAACAGATGCCTAATGAGGAATGTGTCTAGGATGGTTTTTGATGAACCTGGGTGGATCCTGGTTCTGATTCAATACTTGATTTTGACAAAGATGGTAACACTCGCAGCAGAACCTATTGTTTTGGCTTTCAAACCCCCAAATGTTCCAACTTTAGCTGAATGTGGTTTCAAGGAGAAAAAAAAAAAAGGGTGCCAGCACAGGGCACAAAGCAGGAAAAAAAACCCCAACCCAACCCAAAAACCCCCAGAAGTGTTGAGAATGACTTCCTTAACCTGCATTTTACATTGCCTGTTGTATTTACGTAACACCCCAAAACACAGCGAAGGAAAGGGCAAAGGAGCTTGAATCACTTTCAGGCTTGACAGCTACCACAATCAAGGGTTTGCAGGAGGTTTTAGAAAATAATGGAGGCTGGCTTAGAAAGACATCTGCTTGTGTGGCAGATCTGGGAGACAAGCAAAAACGGAAGGCTTTAGGGAAGATGAGCCTTTTGCAGGCGTTGCTTGGCTGCTCAGGCTCCTGCACGTGCAGAGTAAAGTGAGGCTCCTTCAAGGCACTGCCTCAGCCCTGCCTAGATGCCTTCTAAAACCTCACCCTTAACTGGAGCCTTAGGGAAGTTTATCCACAGAGAGGAGTTCTCCGTTAAGTCCATAACAAAATACTTACAGAACAAGATTTCTTCCATGTTCTGGTGCTCCCAGCATAAAAGGAACATCAAACTGCTGGAGCAGGTCCAGAGCAGAGCCACGAAGGTGATCAGAGGGCTGGAAAACCCTCCCCTATAGGAACAGACTCAGAGAGTTGGGGCTGTTCAGCCTGGAAAAGAGAATGCTCTGGGGAGACCTTTGAGCAGCCTGGCAATACCTGAAGGGGGTTACAGGAAGGATGGGAAGGGACTTTTTGCAAGGGCTTGAAGTGACAGGATGAAGGACAATGGCTTTGAGCTTGGGGAGGGCAGATTTAGACTGCATATTAGGAAGAAATTCTTTGCAGTGAGGGTGGTGAGACACTGGCACAGGTTGCCCAGTGGATGCCCTCTCCTTGGAGGTGTTCAGGGCCAGGCTGGATGAGGCCTTGAGTGACCTGGGCTGGTGGAAGGTGTCCCTGCCCATGGCAGGGGGTTGGAACTGGATGATCTTGAAGGTCCCTCTGACCCAAACCATTCTGTGAATCTATAAATCTATGCTACAGAAAATATGTCTTTTCCTGACTTTGGAGGGTGAAATGGGTAAGTAATAAATGGATAAACACTTCTGTCAATGTAAATAAAATCCCATTTTTACATAGAGCAGAATATTTCAAAGCAGTATTTAAGAGAGAGGAGATCTGTTGTTCATTTTCCGAAGTGATCACTGGCAGATTTCAATAAACCTATTTGCCCTTGTAAAAAGTTGCTCAAGAGTTACTACAGGCATTTTGCTGGATTTCCTCTTTTCAGTTACATGAAGCTGCTGAGTAGTGAGAGATTTTAATTCTGGAACTATAAAATACTAATAAGAGTCAATAGTTGAAGCATTGCTCTGAATACCAGAACTCTCAAGCCTATGCCCAGCATTTGCTGCCTTTCTGTTTGGGTGAGCAGAAGGGAGCAATTTCTGTACTCTTTCTATATTCCCCTGTCTGTCTTGGAGGTGTACATGGAAATGTGAGTCTACACTCAAGAGATGCAGTATTCTAATTGCCCAACCCACTACATTTTGTTGTAGGAATATCTAAGATCTGGGTCAAGTCAGCACATCCTCCTCTTATTACTGCAGGAACTGCCAGCTTGCCCATCAAAGGAAGGTGGGCCCTGAGAGTGGGGAGAGAGTGTGTTAATACATGGGGATATATTTGAGACTTAAAGATTAACAGGAAGAATTGCATTTCACCTCTTATCTAGGTGGATGACCAGAGGACTGGAGCTCCTCTCCTATGAAGAAAGACTGAGAAAGTTTGTGTTGTTCAGTCTGGAAAAGAGAAGGCTCCAAGGAGACCTTCTTGTGGCCTTCCAGTATTGTGGCAACAAGAAAGCTCGGGAGGGAATTTTTAGGAGTCAGGGAGTGATAGGACTGGGGGGAATGGAACAAAACTAGAAATGGGGAGATTCAGATTGGAGGTTAGGAAGAAATTCTTCCCCATGAGGGTGGTGAGACACTGGCACAGGTTGCCCAGGGAGGTGGTGGAAGCCTCATGCCTGGAGGTTTTTGCAGCCAGGCTGGCTGTGGCTGTGAGCAACCTGCTGTAGTGTGAGGTGTCCCTGGTCATGGCAGGGGGGTTGGAACTGGCTGATCCTTGAGGTGCCTTCCAACCCTGACAGTTCTGTGATTCTATGGTATCTGAAGATGGTTTTCTGTTTACATTTTACTGAAAGCAAGTTTTGACAGGGATCTTGAGAAAAAAACTGCCAGAACTGTAGTTTTCTTCTGAATGTTTTTCTACTCCTCAAAGGCAGAAGTGACAAAATGCTTGTGGGAAAGGTTTTGTCCTGCTCTTGGTTTGAAAATGCAATATAAGTACAAACTTCTTTTGTTTCTAGTTTCAGGTGGAAGAAGGAGGGAAACAGGAGAAAAGATTTTAAAGTTTCATGTTTTGCTTTGCCCTTTCTTGGCTCTACTTTGTCGCATTTCCAAGGCATTAAAAAGAGAGACTCAGGGGCCTCGCTAGGCAGAATGGTATAAAGTTTCCAGTGCAGTAAGCTGTAACACTCTGTATGCTCTGGAAAGTTTGCATTCAGCCTTTTAATAAGTGAAGATGCAACATAATGCTCCTGATAATTTTCAGCATGGACAGATGGTCTATGAACAGCCTGGTGGGAGGAGAACCAGCCCAGCTTAGGGTAACAATGTTCCACCAGCTATCAGGGAGGAAACAGACTTCCTCTGCCATTGCCCAGTGCCAAGGAGCTTGTTTTATCTCCTGCTCACCACACTGATCATGCTTTGCCTTCTTCTGTTTTACAGGCATTGGCTTTATGCAGAAAGTGCAGCTCCTTTCTACTGCCAAAACGAAATGGTCTTGGAGATTATAACTAGGCTAGAAGTAATTCACAATTAATTCTGCTCAAAATCTCCTGTAGCTGCAAATGTAGATTACACCAATTTGCTGTGAGTTGTCATAAGGTGAAGAAGATGTTTGCTGCTGCTATTCCACACTGAATTTTCTAACTTGTGTACTAAAGCTGGAGCTGGCTAGGGGAAGTAGCCCCAGCAATGAAGAAAGCCACTTTAGCAAGAGTATAATCACAGAATCATAGAATCGTAGCATCATAGAATCATAGAATCAATCATAGCATCATAGCATCATAGAATTATAGCATCATAGAATCATGGCATCATAGCATCATAGAACCAATCATAGCATCATAGAATCATTAGTATCATAGAATCATAGAATAATAGCATCGTAGAATCATAGCATCATAGAATCATAGCATCATAGAATCATGGCATCATAGAATCATTGCATCATAGAATCATAGAATCATTGCATCATAGAATCATAGAATCATTGCATCATAGAATCATAGCATCATAGAATCATAGCATCATAGCATCATAGAATCATTGCATCATAGCATCATAGAATCATTGCATCATAGCATCATAGAATCATTGCATCATAGAATCATAGAATCATTGCATCATAGAATCATAGCATCATAGCATCATAGAATCATTGCATCATAGCATCATAGAATCATTGCATCATAGAATCAGAGCATCATAGCATCATAGAATCATTGCATCATAGAATCATAGAATCATTGCATCATAGAATCATAGAATCATTGCATCATAGAATCATAGCATCATAGCATCATAGAATCATTGCATCATAGAATCATAGAATCATAGAATCATAGCATCATAGCATCATAGAATCATTGCATCATAGAATCATAGAATCATTGCATCATAGCATCATAGAATCATAGCATCATAGAATCATAGCATCATAGCATCATAGAATCATTGCATCATAGCATCATAGAATCATTGCATCATAGCATCATAGAATCATTGCATCATAGAATCATAGAATCATTGCATCATAGAATCATAGCATCATAGCATCATAGAATCATTGCATCATAGCATCATAGAATCATTGCATCATAGAATCATAGCATCATAGCATCATAGAATCATTGCATCATAGAATCATAGAATCATTGCATCATAGAATCATAGAATCATTGCATCATAGAATCATAGCATCATAGCATCATAGAATCATTGCATCATAGCATCATAGAATCATTGCATCATAGAATCATAGCATCATAGAATCATTGCATCATAGAATCTTAGAATCATAGCATCATAGAATCATAGAATCATAGCATCATAGAATCATTGCATCATAGAATCATAGAATCATTGCATCATAGAATCATAGAATCATTGCATCATAGAATCATAGCATCATAGCATCATAGAATCATTGCATCATAGCATCATAGAATCATTGCATCATAGAATCATAGCATCATAGAATCATTGCATCATAGAATCTTAGAATCATAGCATCATAGAATCATAGAATCATTGCATCATAGAATCATAGCATCATAGAATCATTGCATCATAGCATCATAGAATCATTGCATCATAGAATCTTAGAATCATAGCATCATAGAATCATAGAATCATTGCATCATAGAATCATTGCATCATAGAATCTTAAAATCATAGCATCATAGAATCATAGAATCATTGCATCATAGCATCATAGAATCATTGCATCATAGCATCATAGAATCATAGCATCATAGAATCATTGCATCATAGAATCTTAAAATCATAGCATCATAGAATCATAGAATCATTGCATCATAGCATCATAGAATCATTGCATCATAGAATCTTAGAATCATAGCATCATAGAATCATAGAATCATTGCATCATAGCATCATAGAATCATTGCATCATAGAATCATAGAATCATTGCATCATAGAATCATAGCATCATAGAATCATAGCATCATAGCATCATAGCATCATAGAATCAATCATAGCATCATAGAATCATTTGCATCATAGCATCATAGAATCATTGAATCATAGAATCAATCATAGCATCATAGAATTATAGCATCATAGAATCATTGCATCATAGAATCATTGCATCATAGAATCATTGCATCATAGAATCATTGCATCATAGAATCTTAGAATCATAGCATCATAGAATCATAGCATCATAGAATCGTAGAATCATAACATCATAGAATCATTGCATTATAGAATCATAGAATCATTGCATCATAGAATCATAGAATCATAACATCATAGAATCATTGCATCATAGAATCATAGCATCATGGAATGTGTCAGTATGAGCTGAAATTCCTCCCACACCAACAATAACCAGGCTAGCTCAGTCTGGAAGTGAATGAAATCTCATAGAATGATCTGGGTTGGAAGGGACCTCCAAAAGTCATCCCAACCCCCTCTGCACTCAGCAGGGACATCCTCCACTAGATCAGGCTGCCCAGAGCCCTGTCCAGCCTCACCTTGAATATCTCCAGGGACAGGGTCCCAACCACTTCCCTGGGCAACCTGTTTCAGTGCTCCACTACCCTCATGGCGCAGAACTTACCTCTAACATCCAATTTAAACCTCTTCTCTAGTTGGAAGCCATTGCCCCTCATCCTGTCACTTGCAGGCTTTTGCAAACAGTCTCTCCATCGTTTTTGTAGGCCCCCTTCAAGTACTGGAAAGCCACTACTATGTTTCTCCAGTGCCTTCTCTTTTCCAGGCTGAACAACCCCAGCTGTCTCAGCCTGTCCTCCTAGCAGAGGGCTTCAAGGAGCTTGTTTGTTTAATTTTGTAGATGCTTTGTATGTGGATCTGGCATTGCCATTCCCTCTGCAAGAGCATTCAGTGGTAGTGGCAGCAGGAAGGACATGCTGGAGACAGACAGCATGCCATCATGGCTAAGCAGAGTTTTAACCTATTTCTGAAAATGCCACTTGCCCTCTTTCAGTTGTCCTGTCCTGCCAACCCTTACCACTCCCTAGTGCCTAAAGAAAGGGCTAAAAAGGGATTTCTTCATCATTCTCCATTCTCTACATAAATGTGTTTGTTGCATAGGGCAAAGTATTTCTCCAGCCCTGGAGTGCTGAACATAGTCAGAAAACATGGTTTAGTAGTCATGAGGTCTTGGGTGACGGGTTGGACTTTGATGATCCTTGAGGTCTTTTCCAACCTTATTGATTCTGTGAAAAGTCCTGCCAGGTTCTGCCTCTGGAGAGATGCTTCAGCTGAGCCTAACAGTGAGATGGTTAATAGGTCAAGGAGATTGCTAGTGATGGGAGGATGGATTGAAGATGTACATTTACTCCTTAGCTGAGTCTTGGGGGCTAGCAGAGACAAGTTCCTTCCAGGAGCAACAAATTCACATGAAAAAAGGAAAGGGAAAAAAAAAAAGAAATGGAGCAAAACAAAGGCATTGCTTTCTCTCCAGCCTGTGGCTCTCTTGTGAGCAGGTGACAAAGAGTAAAAGAAATTAAGCAAGAGAAAATATAATCCCTCTCACTGCAACTGTCTTTAAAATGTTTGATCACCTCTTTAATTTAATTTTCTTGCCTTTGGTCTTCTTTTTTTTTCCATTTTCAACTTGTTTTTATTGGGTATCAACCCAGGACTACCAAAAATAGCACTAAGCAGTTGCTGTAAATTTCTCTCTGCCTTTTGTTTTTTTTCCTTTTTTCCATCTCAGGGTGGACAGGAGCTTTTCATTTCATACATTATTGACCAGGAGACAGAGTGGTGATTCCACAAAGGGAGCAGCAGCTTTAAAAGCTTAATGAGGAGGGACAGGGTAGGGTTGTTGCTCTTGTTGTTGTTGTTACTTTTTAATGTTCTGCAGCATTTAGGACTGGGCAGCTGGGCAGGCTGGCCACAGACTGCTGCTGCTGAGACTTTGTTATGCTGTGCCACTGACAGAAGATGTTATCCCTTGTGGGCTCTGCCCTCTTGCCATGGCACCCACAGCAGGCAGGGTGCTGCCCCCACTGCAGCTGGCTGGCAGAAGATGGAGCACCCAGGCTCGTGATGAGCTGGCACACAGCATCTGAAGATACACACACATCCCAGGAAGGAAAAACAAAAAAGAAAGAAAGACAGGGTAATATATTTTTGATTTCCTATGGAGTGAAGCATCTACCTTCCCTGAAGACATCTGCTGAATAAGCTTAGTATGTCCTCTGGCTAACATCTGTAGTAAGCTTACCTCAAAGACAGGAATACAGGGAGGGTTATTGCAGTGGGTACCTTTGGAGATATTATTTTACATAGCTCTACCATCTGGTTCATATTGTAGCACAGATCTGCGTGCTCCAGCAGCAGTTGCAAATACCTCTGTCAGGACACTTGGAAGCATATGGGGCCAGCCAGTATGGTGCTGGTGCTGGGCAATATCATGGAGCTGAGAATATGCTGACATATTCTGGGCTGGATCCTCTCTTCTTCTGGTGTTATTTTTATATAGCTTTATAGACTTCAGCTGAACAAGTCCATATTTATGCAAACAAGAGGTTAGGACCTCATCCAAAGATTATTTAACTGTTAAACATTTTAATCTACAATGACAATAATGGAGAAATTCCTTCTTGTGAGGGTGCTTAGTCCTTGTGAAACGTTTGGTTCTTCAGCTATCTAAAGGAGAAGGAGTGGAAGTACAGCCCTTTGTATGATACTATGATGCCCTGGAATTTTAGCTGCTTATTTTTGCTGTCAGGAAACCCAGAGTACAAAATTACTTCCACTTCTCCCCTGCAACAAAAAAATTCAAGCACCTTCAAGCTGGTAGAGACTGGTGTGGCTTCAGTGACTTGAAATGGACCTGAAGAGTTTTCTCACTGGTCAATAAAAGGCCTGATTGACTTCAGCTGCTGCAAGAAAGAATCATAGAATCAAGCAGGTTGGAAGAGACCTCCAAGCTCATCCAGTCCAACCTATCACTCAGCCCTAAGCAATCAACCAGACCATGGCACTAAGTGCCTCATCCAGGCTTCTCTTGAACACCTCCAGTGATGGTGACTCCACCACCTCCCTGGGCAGCACATTCCAATGGCAAATCTCTCTCTGTGAAGAACTTCCTCCTAACACCCAGTCTAGACCTCCCCTGGCACAGCTTGAGACTGTGTCCTCTTGTTCTGGTGCTGCTTGCCTGGGAGAAGAGACCAACCCCCTCCTGGCTACAACCTCCCTTCAGGTAGTTGTAGACAGCAATGAGGTCTGCCCTGAGCCTCCTCTTCTCCAGGCTGAACACCCCCAGCTCCCTCAGCCTCTTGTCTCAGGGCTGTGCTCCAGACCCCTCCCCAGCCTTGCTGCCTTTCTCTGGACACCTTCCAGTACCTCAACATCTCTCTTGAACTGAGGAGCCCAGAACTGGACACAGGGCTCAAGGTGTGGCCTGACCAGAGCTGAGCACAGGGCAGAATAACCTCCCTTGTCCTGCTGGCCACACTACTGCTGATCCAGGCCAGGATGCCATTGGCTCTCCTGGCCCCCTGGGCACACTGCTGGCTCCTGTTCAGCTGCTGTCACCCAGCACCCCCAGGTCCCTCTCTGCCTGGCTGCTCTCCAGCCACTCTGTCCCCAGCCTGGAGCTGCTTGGGGTTGTTGTGGCCAGTGTGTAGAAGCTGCACTTAGCCTTGTTCAGTCTCATGCCCTTGGCCTCTGCCCACCCACCCAGCCTGTCCAGGTCCCTCTGCAGGGCTCTCCTACCCTCCAACAGATCAATACCTTCTCCCAACTTGGTGTCATCTGCAAAATTACTGCTGATGGACTCAATTCCCTCATGCAGATCATCAATAAAGATACTGAACAGGATGGGGCCCAGCACTGATCCCTGGGGGACACCACTGGTGCCTGGCTGCCACCTGGCAGTGGCACCATTCAGCACCACTCTCTGGGTCCTGCCCTCCAGCCACTTCTTGACCCATTTCAGAGTGAATCTGACCAAACCACGAGCTGCCAGCTTGGCCAGGAGCTTCTTGTGGCAGAGGGTGTCAGAGGCTTTGCTGAAGTCCATGCAGACCTCATCCACAGCCTGCCCTGCATCCACCAGGCAGTAACCTGATCATAAAAGCAGATCAGGTTGGTCAGGCAGGACCTGATCCTCCTGAATCCATGCTGGCTGGGCCTGATCCTTAGACCATCCTGTAGGTTCTGTGTGATTGCACTCAGGATGCCCATTGAATATGATCAAATGATGACTTTAACAGCAAGACAGTGAAATACTGGGATGGACTGCCTAAATGTGGCATCTTTATCACCAGAGTCCTCAAGAGCAGGCTAGGCAACCACCTGTCCCTGTCCGTGCTGACATTCAAGCTCAGACTGGATGTGGCCCTGGGCAGCCTGATCCAGATGGAGGTGTCCCTGCTGGCTGCAGGGGTGTTGGACAAGATGCCCTTTGAGGCTCCCTTCCAACCTGATGCAATTTGTAGATCTGTGAACATGGGGGAGTGAAGAGGAGCTGCTTCCTCACCATAATGCAAACTCTCTCTGAGCATCCTGGTGGGGAGCAGCATCACAGCTGAGAATGGGCACCAGATCTTCCAGCCTCTAAAGGCAGTTTGACTGTTTACTTATTTTCAGGAAGGAAGAGCTGAACACAACCAATTTTTTTAACTCTTGCTTTTTCTAGACCCTTTAGGTGGGACAACCTTTGATAGTGCCTGAGCACTGCTGATTCAGGAGCCTGGAGGCCTGGATCAAAGACAAATGATATTACAGAATAAGCTGACTGGAAGAGACCTTAAGATCATTGAGTCCAACCACAACCATAACCTCACATCTCCCTGTACACAGCTCTCAGACCACTTCCTCAGCTCCTCATAGGTCTCCCCTGCCAGCATCCTGGCATGCCATGCCCATGACATGAGGCCCAAATGTAGAAGCAAGGAGATTCATGTGCCATCCCCCTCCCTGGTCTCCCTGTGCAGTGTCCTGTGTCTTACCAGCTTGGAGGGCAAATGCTGTGAGAAAGAATCATTTTTACTGCAAACCTGCAGAGCATCTTGCACAGGGAGGGTCACTTTCATTGCCTCCATTAAACACTGCTCTGACAGCTACTAAAAGCAATGCTTCCTTTCCTTCCACAGGCATGTACCTACATTGCTTCCATTCACAAACATCTATGCCAGAATTGTGACTGCCCTTCCTTTAAAACTCTCTGCCAACTACTGGCATAGAGTTTGAGACACAAAGAACAGCACCTAATTACTGGACACAATAGCAGTGCACGAGAAAAAGTAGCTAAAACCTTGGGGTTGTGCTTCTTAGGAGGTCAGATCTTCAAAACTGCAGACACAAGTGCACACACATGAGTAGGTGTTCTACAAGGTCCCTTCCAACCTAAGGCATTCTATGATGAGTCTATGATACATAGGAATGCACTCTCAAATGTATGATAGAGACCAAATGTGATTTTCTATGTCCACCCAGCATTTCTAAGGTCCTACCTGCTGGCCATATATAATCACAGAATCACAGAATGTTAGGGGCTGGAAGGGACCTCCAAAGCTCACCCAGGCCAACCCCCCTGCCAGAGCAGGAGCACCTAGAGCAGGTCACACAGGAACACATCCAGGTAGGTTTGGAATATCTCCAGAGAGGGAGACTTCACAACCCCCCTGAGCAGCCTGTTCCAGAGTTCTGTCATCCTCACAGGGAAATAATTCTTCCTCCTGTTTCCATGGCACTTCCTATGCCTCAGCTTCCACCACTGCCCCTTGTGCTGGCATTGGGCATCACCCAGCAGAGCCTGGCTCCAGCCTCTGGGCACTTTATCAACAGCAATGAGGTCACCCTCAGGCTCATCCTTTCCAAGCTAAAGAGCCCTCAGCTCCCTCAGGCTCTCCTCATAAGGAAGATGTCAGCAGTGATACAGAACTTGACACTGATTCTTTCTTAAATGTCTCTTCCTCACCTGTCTTTTCAAAGCAGCTACCTTTATGTGCTTTCACTTTTGATGACATCTTAGCTATTATTGCTGAGTTTCCTCCCCAGCCCACCCAACTGAGTCCCCAAATTGTGGGTGGGAATCAAAGGAATGATGTTTGCTGCTGTTTGACTTTGAATCCTGGCAAACGTTTTATGCAACTCATTTTCTTCCACACAATTAGATTCTAAGGACACAGGGACTAGGCACTTTTTTTTACTTTCTTTCTTTCTTTTTTCTTTCTTTTTTTTTTTTTTTTTTTTTTTTTTTGTAATTCAAAGGTCTCAGTAAGCAAAGCATAATGTATTCTGCCCAAACTGCTAGAACAGAGCAATACAGAATAATTTACTCCACTAATGTCAAATTAAAATTCATAACACAATTCTTTAATTACCATCTGAATCCAATTCTCAAAGAAGTTTGCCCTAATTGCATTGTTGATATGCATGGATGCAAATAAGATGTTGACTGTTTCCCTTGTAGCAAACGACTCCCTTTCTAATCTGCACACATCTAGCAACATGGGGCCAAATTCAGCCCCTGGTGGAACAAAAAAAGCCATTAGAGCCAGCAGAGTTGTACCAGGGATGAATCTGAGCCACCCATCTCAGGAAAGCTGCTCTGCTTATCAGCTACTGAAAATCACCCCTCCAGTGCCTACGGACAAATGCTTGTCCCTGTTTTCCCTCAGCAAGGCAGTGAAAAGCTCTCAGAAACCCCCCACCAGGTTGGGAAGAGGAAAGTGTGAAATGGGCATGTGTGGAACAACGCTTGCCAGAAGGTATCAGGGATGTACAAGCCCAGCTGTTCCTCTTTGCTTCTGCAGCAGCACTGAACAGGGATCCTATCCTGAGCCCACCAGCACAGGTGTTTCGGAGGGGGAGAGGGAGAACATCAGACTGGAGACGTGGGAAATGAAATCATATTCATCAAAGGAGGGAGAGAAGAGCATGGGCATCATTTGGGCATTTTTGTAACTGCTGCATGCTTCTCTCATGTGAGCTAATTAAATGGGAGCACTTTGAAACAAGTCTTCTAGTTGCAGAAATAAAATAGGTTACAAAGTCCTTTGCTGATAAATAGCTGGGCACAAAGAAGATGTCTCCTTTCTTTGTCTTCTTTTTTCTTTTCTTTCCTTTTTTCTTTTTTTCCCCTGAAAGCTCTGGTTATGTTTGACTTTATTTCTGTCCTATTTGAATGCATTTCTAGAATACATATGCTAAATAAATTCTTCTCTCAAGCAAAAGCCTCCCATTCTCCTCCTAGCCTGACAGTAAGAATAAATAGCAGTAGAGGTGCCTAGGGTAGTCCCAGGGACATGCACAGAAGACAGCAGTGCTGCCTGGCAGTTAGGGCAGGAGAACACCAAAGGATCATTTTTCTGAGTGTATTTTTATTTCATTTTTTGGCAGCTACCTAGGATGATCTGAAGTCCTCCTGGCCATTTTCATGAGAGGTTCTGGTCTATGAGAAATAATATTCATAGCACGTTTGTTCAGTTGCCTTGACTAAGTGATGTTTTCTTAAAGGAGACCGGCAAAAGGTGAGGAAATGGGCTTGTTGTTCTTTCTTCTTTTATGGTGTTTAAAAAAAAAAAAGGGGGGGGGGGGGAGGGGGCTGGAATACTCACTTTTTTTTTTTGTTTATTACATCAGAAATTCAGTCTTGGTCTACCCTGGTGTTCCTGGAAAAACCTGTGTTAAAGTTGCAGGAGATGTTAGAAATACCTATATAAATAAAAATCCACCCAAAGTGGAATTGTTGCTGTTCAGGTACTTTGAAAGTCTGGGCTTAGTTAATATTGCTGTCTACAACTGTCTGAAGGGAGGTTGTAGCCAGGTGGGGGTTGGGCTCTTCTCCCAGGCAGCCAGCAGCAGAACAAGAGGACACAGTCTCAAGCTGTGCCAGGGGAGGTCTAGGCTGGGTATCAGGAGGAAGTTCTTCACAGAGAGGGTGATTGCCCATTGGGATGTGCTGCCCAGGGAGGTGGTGGAGTCACCATCACTGGAGATGTTCAAGAGAAGCCTGGATGAGGCACTTAGTGCCATGGTCTGGTTGAGTGCTTAGGGCTGGGTGATAGGTTGGACTGGATGAGCTTGGAGGTCTCTTCCAACCTGGTTGATGATAGGTTGGACTGGATGAGCTTGGAGGTCTCTTCCAACCTGGTTGATGATAGGTTGGACTGGATGAGCTTGGAGGTCTCTTCCAACCTGGTTGATGATAGGTTGGACTGGATGAGCTTGGAGGTCTCTTCCAACCTGGTTGATTCTATGATTCTATGATCTGTGTATTTCAAAGGCCTGCATGCTGTGATTAAAGCTCTCCAAAGTGCACTCAAGATGCTCTGTAGTCATGGCACCTGCATGGCCTGAAGGAAGGCACTTATTATATCATGCTTTGGCCAAAGCCAAGCTGCTAGTGCAGACCTCCATAGAGTTTGTGAGGCTCTTGGCTTTGGTTCAGCTGCTCAGCCAAGGTAGGAGAGTGGTGAGGCTGCAGTGGCTACTGTGATCATAGGTCATCTCGGAAGCTCATGGTGGTGGTGGTGGTGCTCCTCAAAGGCAAGATTGTGGTTAATAAGAAGTAGTTAATACTACATAGCAAGTGAGTGGAGAACACAGCTTTGCAATAATAAAAAGGAAAGCAGTTCCACTTCTGTCTTAGAAGATATTTTTTTCCACAAGTAATTATTGACTTTATTCCAAAGATTCTTTAACTGGTCAGATGATCAGAGGGCTGGAGCACCTCTCCTATGGAGACAGAGTGAGAGAGTTGGGGCTGCTCAGTCTGGGGAGGAGAAGATTCTGAGGAGACCTTCTTGTGGCCTTCCAGTATCTGAAGGGGGCTCCAAGAAAGCTGGGGAGGGACTTTTGAGGGTGTCAGGGAGTGATAGGACTGGGGGGAATGGAGCAAAACTAGAAATGGGGAGATTCAGATTGGATGTTAGGAAGAAATTCTTCCCCATGAGGGTGGTGAGACACTGGAACAGGTTGCCCAGGGAGGTGGTGGAAGCCTCATGCCTGGAGGTTTTTGCAGCCAGGCTGGCTGTGGCTGTGAGCAACCTGCTGCAGTGTGAGGTGTCCCTGGCCATGGCAGGGGGGTTGGAACTGGCTGATCCCTGAGGTCCTTTCCAACCCTAACAATTCTATGATTCTGTGACTGTAAGGGAAAAGTTTCTTCTACTGAATTCAGTTCACAGCTTTTTAGGATGCTGGTTTGTTTTGCTGCTGTTTCACTTGCTCAGAAATTGCTTGAGGTGCCTTCCATGCCTTCCAACCCTAACAATTCTATGATTCTAAGGCATCAGTTACAGGAGGAGAGCTCAGCTGAAGAACAGCCAAGGATGAGTTGGTGAACATGTGGGCTGCAGGTATCTGGAGGTCTTGGCTTTTTGTGGTATTGCCTGGCCACCTCTCATTAAAATTTGACCCAATTTGTATGGGTTTGGACTATGGGACTTGGGATCTCTCCCTTTTCCTCTGCAAAAATAGCTGCAGCAAGCAATCACAGAAATCACAGAATCACAGAAACATTCAGGCTGGAAAAGCCCCTCAGGGTCACCAAGTCCAAGCCAGAACCCTCCTCTACAAAGCTCACCCCTAAACCATATCCTCAAGCACCACATCCAAACCACCTTTAAACACATCCAGGCTTGGGGACTCCACCACCTCCCTGGGAAGCACATTCCAGTGCCTGACCACTCTTGTTGGGAATAGTTTTTTCTTACTGTCCTGTCTAAACCTACGCATTCATAGCTTGAGACTATTCCCAGTGGTGAGTAGAATCACCAACACAAAGGGAGATGGGTGCTCTGAACTCCAGCTCTGTATAGACTGTGCTGGTGAGCTAGAAACCACAGACAGAAACATTTCTCAGTTGATTAGAGGCCAACAGCAGGAAATCAGTGAAGGAGGAAAATAATCAAATACTGCTGGATCAGGCAAAATTGCAAGTAACTGTCATTATTGAAGTCTCTGGGCTTTGTGCCTTGGATGTGATGTTAAAAACCTCTATTTACAAATGGCAATGCAGTGGGAAGTCAGGTACCTGGAGAGCACTGAAGAGTTTTGCTTTGCAAACCTCAGCATGTCAGCGTTGCCAGAGGTCCCTGGTTGCCGTGTGGGGAGGTGATGGAGCAACTCATCCTTGGCACTGTCCATAGGTATATCAAGGACAAGAGGGTCATTAGGAGCACTCAACATGTCTTTACCAAAGGGACATCATGTTTTGACCAACCTGATAGCCTTTGATGAGGAGATAACCAGGTGGATAGATGATGGTAGAGCGGTGGATGTGGTTTGTCTTGATTTCACTACGGCATTTGACACTGTCCCCCACAGCATCCTTGCAGAGAAGCTGAGGCAGTGTGGTCTGCATGATCAGGGAGTGAGGTGGATGGCAGCTGGTTGAAGGAAGGAAGTCAGAGAGCTGTGGTCAATGGGATGGAGTCTAGTTGGAGGCCTGTGTCTAGTGAAGTCCCTCAGGGGTCAGTACTGGGACCAGAGCTGTTCAATATGTTCATCATGACCTGGATGAGGGCACAGAGAGCACTGGCAGCAAGGTTGCTGCTGGCACCAAACTGGGAGCAGTGTCTGCCACAGGAGGGTTGTGCTGCCATTCAGCCTGACCTGGACAGGCTGAGAGCTGGGCAGGGAGAAATGGAATGAAGCTCAACAAGGGCAAGGGGAGAGTCTTGCACCTGGGAAAGAAAACCTCATGGAGCAGTAGAGGTTCGGGACAGACCTGATGGAGAGCAGTGAAGGTCAAAAGGACCCGGGGGTGGATGGAAGGTTGACCATGAGCCAGCAATGTGCTCTGGTGCTCAAGAAGGCCAAGGGCATCCTGAGGTGGATTAGAAGGGCTGTGATTAGATGTCAGTAAGTCCAGAGAGGTTCTCCTGCCCCTCTACTATGCCCTGGTGAGGCCACATCTGGAATATTGTGTCCAGTTCTGGGCCCCTCAGTTCAAGAAGGACCTCAGGGAACTGCTTGAAAGAGTCCAGAACAGAACCACAAAGATGATAAAAGGAGTGAAACATCTTCCTTATGAGGAGAGCGTGAGGGAGCTGAGGGCTCTGTAGCTTGGAGAGGAGGAGCCTGAGGGTGACCTCATTGCTGTTGATAAAGATGTGCAGGGGGAGTGCCCAGAGGCTGGAACCAGGCTCTGCTGGGTGATGCCCAATGCCAGCACAAGGGGCAGTGGTGGAAGTTGAGGCATAGGAAGTTCCATGGAAACAGGAGGAAGAATTTTTCCCCTATGAGGGTGACAGAGCCCTGGAGCAGGCTGCCCAGGGAGGGTGTGGAGTCTCCCTCTCTGGAGATATTCAAAACCCACTTGGATGTGTGTCTGTGTAATCTGCTCTAGGTGCTCCTGCTCTGGCAGGGGGGTTGGGCTAGATGATCTCTGAAGGTCCCTTCCAGCCCCTAAAATTCTGTAATTCTGTGAACTACCAAAACTTGCTGAAGGTGTTGTCTGGAATCCATTACACACCCCACATTCACAGCTGGCACATTCAGCATCTTAGTGTTCAACTTGCAGAGACCTTCACTTAACACACACATGAAGGAGATCTCAACAAACTGGCACAGAAAGGTTGGGTTAGAGTAGGGTTTGGTTTGGGTTGGTTTGGGTTTTTTTAGCCAATAGGAGCACTCATTCCTGAATAAAATGAATTGCTGGACTACAATCAGGGTTCACTGATGTCCCAGATTTCACCTCCTTGGTAGGTTTTATGTGGTCAAATGGACAACAACCTCAACCCACAACGTATCTGACACTTCAAAACACTGATTTCCTAAAGTGAAAGATAACAACCTGTGAAACTCACTGCAGGAAAAGAAACTTGAGAGGTTTTTTTCCTTCAGAGAAGCTTGTCAGAGGACTAGAAAGTTTGCTATTTTCCAGTCAAGAAAGATGATAATTGTCCATAAAATCCATCTGGCTCTGATGAAAAGAAAGCAAGAACTAGAGATTTAAACAAAACCAAGATCAAAAACCAAATGAAACCAGGCTAAAACCAAAAGCAGAACAAAAAACCCCAACAAAAAACAAAAAAAAAAAAGAAAGCCAAACACAACAAAACCAAAATTCCAATATTTAATATGTAGAAACAAGGAAATAATATAGATGATAAGGCTTACAGATTTAATTAGGAGCCAAAGGCAGGGATAATTTCTGTTCATCAAGGGTAAGGAATAATTTTGAAGTGACTGGTGTCTAACATCCTTGTCAACAACCCAGAGCACTAAACTCTAAAGTCTGTTACAAGATTTTTATCACCAGCACCACAGAATGACTGCTAGGCACCACCAGAGGGTTTTTATGGCCAGCAGGTCTGTGCTCAGCACCACTGCTGTTCATCACTGCAGCTCTCATCCTGTGAGGCTGAGTTTATTTGACAACAGACAAATTTTACTGAGCTTTTGCCTTACTGCTGAGTAGTGTTTTAATTGAAAAAGGAGCCCCATGGAAGATCAGTTACTAAGGTCTCAGAGATCTTGAGAAGCTGTCTAATTAAGGGTCATTTTGAGTCATCCTGTGCTGTTCAGACCATTCACAAATGGTCTGGGAGTCAACACAACATGACTGCAAATACGTACCAACTGCTGCCACTCTGTAAGTATATTTATTTTGAAGTTCAGTGCTCATTCTGTACTCATGAAGTGACTGCTGGCAACCTTACCAGATGATGGAGATGTAGACAGAAAACAAAACACTGACAAGGGAAAGAAAGTCAGACAGAGAGATACCTGCAGCTTGGCAAAGTGGGGAAGCCAAGGAAAATGCAGCTGGATACAGACAAAGGCAGAGACATGAAGAGGGAGTAAGAATGGTGGCAGACTTTCACAGCAGCAGATCTGGCAAGCAATGGCTCCAAAAGTAGTAGAGGTCTTATGGATAAAGAGTTCAAAGAGAGCTCCAAATCCCAAGCTGTTGCAAAACCTCCAATGTAATCACTGAATCAGAAAAGGGGAAGCAGCTACAGTGCTGGCTTTGTGATGGACATGTGTCTGTGTTTCACAAAAGATGCTGGAAGATTCAAGTGGGAATTACGTGCATTTGGAGGTGTGTACATAGCTGCTGATATACAGAGATGAGCATTTCCCAAGCTAGAGAGAAAATGCTTTGCATTTGCAAGCTTCACTTCTGAGAAACCCACCATGGATACTGCATTCTGTTCTGGTGTCCCCAGCAGAAGAAGGACACAGAGCTGTTGGAATGAGTCCAGAGGAGGCCACAAAGATGTTCCAAGGGCTGCAGCACCTCTGCTGAGAGGGTAGGCTGAGGGAGCTGGGGGTGTTCAGCCTGGAGAAGAAAAAACTCTGGGGGGACCTTAGAGCTGCCTTCCAATAGCTGAAGGGATCCTGCAGGAAGGCTGCAGAGGGACTTTTCATAAGTGACAGGACTAGAGGGAATGGTTTGAAGTTGAGAGAGAGCAGAGTTAGACTGGATCTTAGGAAGAAGTTCTTAAGTACAAGGGTGGTGAGACTCTGGAACAAGCTGCTGAGAGTGGGTCTGGCTGCCCCCTCCCTGGAGGTGTTTTCAGGCCAGATAGGATGAAGCCTTGGGCAAGCAAGTCTAGCTGAGAGGGGACTCATGGCAGGGGTTTTGGAGTAGATGATCTCTGAGGTCCCTTCCTACCCAAGTTAGTTTGGCTAACTCCTTTTGATGTGTGATTGTGACTGCTGAAGGAATTCCAAGGCTAAAGCTCACACTGTGCTCCTACACCCTGTGTGTCTCTGAAGTGACCTCAAAGCTGAACTGATAGGTTCATAGATTCATAGAATGATTTAGGCTGGAAAGGACCTTAAAGATCACATAGTTCCAAACCCCTGCCAAAGGCAGGGACACCTCCCATGAGACCAGATTGTCCAAGGCCTCCTCCAATCTCACCTTGAACACCTCCAGGGGGGAGGTATCCACAACCTCCCTGGGCAACCTGTCCCAGTGTTCTACAACCCTCATATGAACAAACTTCCTCCAAATATCCAATCAAAATCTGCCTTTCTCTAAACCACTGCTCCTTGTCCTATCACTGCAGGCCTTTGGAAACATCCTTTTTGTAGCCTCCTTCAGGTACTGGCAGGCTTGGTCTCCCTGGAGCCTTCTCTTCTCCAGGCTGAACACCCCCAGCTCCCTCAGCCTGTCCTCATAGCAGAGCTGCTCCAACCCCTGATCATTTTCATGTCCTTCCTCTGGAC
Organism: Indicator indicator; assembly: GCF_027791375.1. Classification (NCBI taxonomy): domain Eukaryota; kingdom Metazoa; phylum Chordata; class Aves; order Piciformes; family Indicatoridae; genus Indicator; species Indicator indicator. The sequence continues at coordinate 5,833,275 of NC_072021.1, forward strand.
CCTCTCCATCAGGTCCATGTCCTTCCTGTGTTGAGGGCACCAAAACTGGCATTACATCCACCAATAAAACACTAGCTCAGAGAAAAGAGATCTGTGTTATGAATCTAACCTCAGCTGATGGCTTATCTAGAGGTCCATCCACTGCCATTTTGGTGAGAAGTGATAAGGAAAGGCTTCTTTTAAAGGAAAGAAGAAATTTCAGCTCAAGAAACCTACCCAAATCCTCACTTCCAATACAGACCAACAAGTTCACCTTTTGGTGGGCTCTGCAGGTCTGCTGTTGTGGTGGAAGCTTGCAGTTACAGCACACATTATACCATTTTCCCTAAAGTGGGATTACATTTTGGTTTGGGGTCTCTACAGCTTCAGATTTAGCTGCAGACTGTAATACCAAGTTGCTGTGGGTTTTTTTGTGTGTGTGTGTTTTTCTGAGACAAGAGATTTCTTTTTTTTTTTTTTTTATGGATACCATTGAGCTCCTTAAAACAGGTTCTGCATGGAAGTGCTGTGATCTGGCTGCTGCTGCATGCCCCCAGCCATGAATCAGGGCACAGATACTGAGGATCACAAGGGCAAGTGGAAGGTATACTGCTACAGAGTAGATGGCACAGAAACTGGTGTGAGGCATTAAAACCCAAGGGGAAAAACCTTCTTAAGGGGAGCTCTTTGACCCTGCTAATTGATAATAACAAAGTGTGAGAGAAAGCAGACTTTGGTTGTTGTGGAACATGCCTCTGTTAAGAAAGCTGGGAAAAAAGGGTTTAAGTTTCCAAGTAACTGTTTAAATCTATATGTGCCATGGGTTCAGTCTGCAGTGAAACCAGCTCCTGCATCACAGCCTTTGTGATTTATCACAGCACCACGAGGCAAGCAGGAGCTGACAAGAGACAAATGCTGCAGATTGCATCAATCAGAGGCTTCTTTGGGGTGAAGCAGAATGTTTGCTTTGTTGTTTTGTTTTTTTTTAAGAGAAGCTCATTAAGTCAGCTGAGAGATATTGGCCACTTGTGAGTGGTGCCACAAATTTCACAGTGGACCTACAGCAGAAGCTGGTTTTGCAGATGTCTGCTGACACCACTCTGTTCAGAGCCAAGGCAGAGCAAGAGATTTATAGAGAGGCATTCTGAGTCAACAGGGCTGCAGAGACAGAAAGGAGCATCAGCTGCTTAGGAAGTGCTTGCTGCTTGTGAGAGCAGCCAGTCTAAGGAGTGGACTGTGTATTGAAAGACTGATGGATCAATAGGTGTGCTAGGCAGCTGTTAATGACTGGTGCTGGTGCAAGGGACAACTCATTTAGAAGTTTTGGTATGTGTGTGGCATCTGTTCAGGAGATCCTAATGGACTTGATGCCTCTAAGGTCTTTTTCAGAAGGCCATAAAACCAGCATGTGACCTGAGTTTTACTGTACTGAGGCAGCTTAGTATTCCAATTGGTTTTAGGATCACTTTGGAGGATCTACAATTGCTGAGCAAGGCTTTGGGATGCACACCAGCCAGAAGGCAGCTTGGCCTGAGCATGTTAAACACAGACAGAGTCTCCTTGTGTACTTTTTTTTAATTCCAAATTAGATACCTAACACTGCACAAGGGTGTAAAGCGTGTGCTAGGAAATAACTGAAGCAAATACCACAGCTGTGATTGTAAATTAAAACCATCTCAAGCTCGTTACTGATGTGAGATATGGGAAGGGCATCCTGTTGCATGTTCACTGGGAGAGAGACAAGGCAGCACCAACCAGTCAGGAAAATTCCCTCTGTTCTCAGTTCCTGATAAATCAGCCCCCTGGCAGTATGTCTTTAAGCTAATGCTATTAATTATTCACTTTGAACCTTTCTTGCTGTGACTCAGTCTGGAGGAGGCTTGCAGAGAAGTGTGAGCTGACATCACCAGATATATGTTAAGAGTTTTCATGTCTCAGGCTGGTTCCACTTGGCCTGAGCAAAGGTCATAATAAAGATGATTTTTGAAGGCAAAACAAATGTGACTAAAAAGATTGAAACGCTGGGCAGAATAGATGCAGCTGCAGAAACCCAGGATAGCTCTTGTGGGTGGCTTGTCATTTATGATGTTCTCATCTAGCCATGAAAACATCATGGGTGCCACCATCTAGCCAAATGACACCATCATGGGGATGGAAAATCACTGGATTTCCATCACACTGGAAAATCACAGAGAAAGCCAAGACCTGCCTAGCAGATCTGCTGTGATCAGAAGGTTTCATGGGTTAGACACACTTCCTTAGCAGATGAAGAAAGCCCTGCTTTGCCAAAGGAGTGATGTAAGGTGCTTTCACAGCTTAGTTTTTAGCCCTCCTCAGGGAAGATGGAGACCAGTCCTCCTGTGGTTAATCAAGAGGCCATGACTTGCCAAGAGTGCTTTGTACCACATCCAGGCATGGAGCCAAGGGTGCCCTCTCCTTCACCTTACAAGCTGCAGAGAGCCATGCATGGTGGACATCTCCTTCAGGAGCCTCCACAGCCACTCTGCTCCTCCTTGCAGCTGACACATGCTGCTTTTAACAAGGTAAACACTGTTATGTTTCCAGCAACAGCTGTGCTCAGGGAGATAGAAAGCACTGGGGGATCCTGAGCAAAATAACAGTAAAATCCAGGTCTGAATATGGTCTATCTCAAGCCTTCAGCCACATTCACTCTCTTTATGAAGAGTCTCTTCAAACACTCTAATTGAGTTGTCTACCTTTTTTCTTCTAGCTAGCTGGAACATCAACAGCAATTCACCATGCAGAGATGAAGAGGAGCAGAGACAGGATACAGTGAGCTGATCCCCAGCACCACCAGGAGATGCCTCTTAGGATCATAGGATCACAGGATGTTAGGGGTTGGTAGGGACTTTCAAAGATCATCGAGTCCAACCCCCCTGCCAGAGCAGGACCAGAGAATCCAGCACAGGTCACACAGGAACACATCCAGATGGGGCTTGAGAGTCTCCAGAGAAGGAGACTCCACAACCTCTCTCTGTAGCCTGTTCCACTGCTCTGTGACCCTCACAGTGAAGAAGTTCCTCCTCATGTTGAGGTGGAAGCTCCTGTGCTGTAGTTTCCATCCATTGCCCCTTGTCCTACCCCAGGGTGCAACTGAGCAGAGCCTGTTCCCTCCCTCTTGACCCCCAGCCCTCAGCTATTGATAGACATTGATCAGATCCCCTCTCAGTCTTCTCCTCTCCAGACTAAACAGCCCCAGGGCTCTCAGCCTCTCCTCACCAGGCAGTGCTTCAGTCCCTCAATCATCCATGCGGCCCTCCCTTGGACTCTCTCCAGCAGATCCCTGTCCTTCTTGATCTGGGGAGCCCAGAACTGGATGCAATATTCCAGGTGAGGTCTCAGCAGGGCAGAGCAGAGGGGGAGGAGAACCTCCTTCAATCAAGCTGCTGTTCCATAGCTCTTGATCTTCCCTTCTGCAACTGCACCTCACCAGGGGTCAGCCTTCAACCCTGACTCCTGGCCCTGCAGCCACAGAATGCATTTGCAATGCCTTATTTTCCTGGAAAGTAAGCAACTTCTCTTGGCAAGGCTGGAGTAAGGAAGAGAAGCCTTGTCCTTGGGGAAGGGAGACAGCCTTGGGCATTGGGGATGCTGGGAGTGCAGCGAGGTAGAGAGCCTCTGGCAGTGGATTTGTTCATTTGGGCCACACAGCTACCCTGAAACTGCAGTGGACTAGATGGCTGAGCAGCAGAAAGATTTTGAGAAGGAAGGAGAAACTGAATGTCTTCTGGGCTGCCCACCTGCTGAAGTTTCTTAAAGGTCACTTCCCACTCGGGTGGAAATTCAAGCAAGATGGAGACAAGAGGGATCATGGAGAGTGTAAGTGTTGGAAAGGGGACTCTTGAAATTCAGTCAGCAATCCAGCTTTAGGATAACATCAATTTGCACAAGTGACAGGAGAGCTGTGTGAAATTCTGCCTTTTTAAAAAATTAAATTTAAAAAAGTTAAATCCTGAAAAAAAATTAAAAGCTCCAGCATTTTTTTAATTTTAAAACCCAGACTTACGTTACCATCTAAGAAGCTCTGTGAGGTTTTCCATTGGTGTTTGGATGCAGACATTTTCCTAAGAGCTGGGTGGATACTTCAGGGTTCCCTCCTGAATCCAGCACTAAGGAGCCCTCCCTTCCACATGCCAGTCCTCCTCTTGTTGTGCCAGGGATCTTCTCCAAGCTCCACCATCCATCTGTCTTTTCTTCAAAAGCAAACACAGCACTCTCCTTGCAGGTTCAAGTGGAGCCAGAGTGGTGCTCAGGGGCTGAGAGGAAGTGAATCTGGCAGGAAGGATGCTTAGTGTCCTTGGAGGATCTTAGGTGCAAACCATAATACAGCCCAAGGCTGTGTTATGTTTCTCGTAGCCTCCCACTTTGGGGATTATGCTGACTGCCATAGCTGGGGGGTGCCCCCAGAGTGTGCTTTGGTGGAGCTGCACTGCCAAGGAGAAGTGTGAGGGCAGTGCTAAAGGCTAGCTGCTGGGCACAGAGCCAGACTGGAGACCCAGCTCCCTGTAGATCCCTCTCAGAGTGAGAGAAGGCAAGAGTTTTGAACAATCTAAGTGCTTTTCTGACCAAAATTTACAAGTTCCTTCTTCCAGATTTTGTTTTGCCATGGAATGTCTCTGATTTTAGGAGAGCATCTCTCATGATCCAAAGGATTACATTTTTCACTCCTGACTCCCCTATCCATACAGGCAATTAAAAATGGGAAAGTATTTTGCACAAAGGGAGAGAGAGAAAGAATGAATCCATTCCAGACCTTTCAAGATGGAAACTACCTTTCTTTCTGTCTTTCTTTCTTTCTGTCTGTCTTTCTTTCTCTCTTCTCTTTCTTTCTCTCTTTTGTTCTTTCTCTTTCTTTCTCTCTCTCTCTTTCTTTCTTTTACTCTTTCTTTCTCTCTTTCTTTCTCTCTCTTTCTTTCTTTCTTTCTCTTCCTTTCTTTCTTTCTTTCTTTCTTTCTTTCTTTCTTTCTTTCTTTCTTTCTTTCTTTCTTTCTTTCTTTCTTTCTTTCTTTCTTTCTTTCTTTCTTTCTTTCTTTCTTTCTTTCTTTCTTTCTTTCTTTCTTTCTTTCTTTCTTTCTTTCTTTCTTTCTTTCTTTCTTTCTTTCTTTCTTTCTTTCTTTCTTTCTTTCTTTCTTTCTTTCTTTCTTTCTTTTCTTTCTCTTTTTTTTTTCTCTCCCCTGCCAGGAGCTCTGCTTGGACTCCACCAGACGTGGGGGTGGTCCCTGGTGAAGAGCAAACCTTGCCCTTTGAAGGGATCCACTGAGTCCTCGAGGAGGGGCTGGGGTTTTCCTCCCTGCCAGTCCCAGCTGTCACTCTTCTGCTGCAGGGATGAGCTGGGACCATGGCAGCTTTGCTTTTGCTGTGGATTTCACATGGCGGGGCTGGGGGGGTCCAAAAACCTGCTGATGGTAGCAGCTTTAAAATCCCCCAACTGATGGGTGGAGAACAACTGCTGGAGCAAATCATTACCCATCTCTTGCTTTCCTTCACAGGAGGAAGCCCCTCACAGTACAATAGTGCTCACTGTCACCCTGATTGTTTACTCAAGACATCATTTTGTTCTATTTTGTGCCTTGTTTATGTTTCATAGTTCAGCAGAGGGCATTTCCTTTCCTTCCTAAAATTCAAATCTCAGTGTTCACATGCTTATTCCTTTGCATGGAAAGCTGCATTTCCTTTTTACAAAACAAAACAAAACCCCCCAAACCCCAGAAATCCTGCTTGAAATCTCTTCTGGCTCTTTATTAATAGCAGAGAGGCAAATCCTTAGCACTTCTGCAAGTGTGGGAAAGGTAACAGCCCCTTGCATTACAGTGCCTCTCCTCTAGTCCTTGTGAGGATGCCGCCTGTGAAGTGAGTGAGAATTCCTTTTTCTTTTCCTTTTTGTTTTTTCTTTTTTCTTTTTATTTTTTTTCTTTTTCTTTTTTCTTTTTCTTTTTCTTTTTTTCTCTCCCTTTTCCTTTTCCTTTTCCTTTTCCTTTTCCTTTTCCTTTTCCTTTTCCTTTTCCTTTTCCTTTTCCTTTTCCTTTTCCTTTTCCTTTTCCTTTTCCTTTTCCTTTTCCTTTCCTTTTCCTTTTCCTTTTCCTTTTCCTTTTCCTTTTCCTTTTCCGTTTCCTTTTCCTTTTCGTTTTACTTTTCCTTTTCCTTTTCCTTTTCCTTTTCCTTCTCCTTCTCCTTCTCCTTTTCCTTCTCCTTCTCCTTCTCCTTCTCCTTCTCCTTCTCCTTCTCCTTCTCCTTCTCCTTCTCCTTCTCCTTTTTCCTTTTTCCTTTTTCCTTTTTCCTTTTTCCTTTTCCTTTTTCCTTTTCCTTTTGTTTTTTTAACTTGACTGAGATAATCAATTTGCAGTGGCACAGCCAATCTGCTCTGTTAAGAATCTGGCACCGTTCACAGTGGCTGGAGCAAGAGGCTCAGCAGTAGATTAGTGCTAATTTCTCTTCACACAAATAATGGCACTGATGACTCCTGACCATGTGACAGGTTTGTGAGTGATGAGCCTTGAGACTGCAGTAGTGACACTTTTCTTTTTCCACACTGGTAAATTATTCATTGTTGGTGCAGCCCTGGGAAAACATAAAAAGAGAGCAGGAGAGAGGAGGGATTATGTTGCTAATGATAGAAACTGCTGACAAGTCCATTGGGGTTGGGGCTGGGGTTGAGAGAAAAAGCTGGCAGTATCTGGGTAGGTTGAAGCTTTGTGTTCTACCGATCCAAGGTTCATTTCAATAACAGAAGTGCAAATGAGGATAAACGTGAAATTTAGGGAGCATAACAAAACTGCAGGTGCTGCTGGTTTGCACCTTGGTCTGATGTTGGTCATCCTAAGGTTTTTTTCTTCCCCACTCTATTTACATGACAATCTCACTCTACTTTTATTAGATTCCTTATCTGTAATGCTTCTGTAATGAGTGAACAGTGTGAACCCAGGTCTGGATATCTCTGAAGCTGGTCCAAGAAATTTTCTGATAGAAAGTTTGTGAGAAACTCAGAGCTAGGGTTTGCTGAGCCCTGTGTGAATGGAAGAAGCCATGGCTGCTCCTGTTGCTGTATGCTGTGCTGCCTGGAAGTCACCACAGCTTTGAAGTCTGTGTCATTCCTTTACAGCATAGCTGCTGAAGCACTGATTAAGCAATCCCAGACTTGTCCAGATAAAACACTGGGGGATTTTGCCTGTCTTTCACTTCATTCCTAGCTGCCAATTTCCCATGTTCTTCCTTTCCCTCTTCCTCTTCCTCCTTTTTTTTTTGAAGGGCAGGGTGGGGCAGACCACTAGATGCCATTTTTCAGCCTGCATGCAGTAGTGCTTATTTTTAACAAGCCCCTATCTGAAGCATTTCTACTCCACCTGAGATTACTCTTCACTTCCTCTTTGCTCCCATGTGCACACAAACCAAACCAAGAGCACAAAATAGGACTAGGGGGAATGGAACAAAACTAGAAGTAGGTAGATTCAGACTGGATGTCAGGAAAAAGTTCTTCCCCATGAGGGTGGTGGAACAGGTTGCTCAGAGAGGTGGTGGAAGCCTTATCCCTGGAGGTTTTTTTGCAGCCAGGCTGGATGTGGCTGTGAGCAACCTGATGCAGTGTGAGGTGTCCCTGCCCATGGCAGGAGGGTTGGAGCTGGATGATCCTTGAGGTCCCTTCCAACCCTAACAATTCTATGATTCTATAAAAGCAGTGGCAGCCAAATACCTGAAGCTGCAAAGCTCTGTATGAAGGAAAAGAGAAAGCCACACTGCAAGTAGACTGTGTTGATCTCATGGGAAGAGGATTCCTAACCCACTTGTAGGGAGCACCACACTGGTACTCAAGCTTGCAATGCTGTAAGAAAGTCAGCCCTGAATATCCACTTTAGTAACTGACCTGGGCATTGTTTGGGGGAGGAGGTGTGATGTGCTCTTGCCTTCCAAGGGGCAGTGAACTAACTCCTCCATGACTGCTAGGTAGGAGACCTGGGGTGCCCTGACAGAAGCAATGAGGATCACCTGAATCTAGATGTAGGAAAAGGACATCAGACTTCCAACTGCCTCAGCTGTTCCATGGCAGTGAAGGAGTTTGGCTAAGCAACTCTGGGGGCTCCCAGCCTGGAGAAGATATCTCTTTTCAGGGGATGCTATGATCTTTTCTCAAGGAAACAGAGTCTCTTCTAGGTTCCCCACCCCCTCACATTGAGCCACAGTGGGTTTTACCCCTCTCTCTGTCAAGTGTCCATCTCCAGTACAGCTCTCTGAATGTCAGGAGCTATTTCAGTCCTCTCTAGGAAGGATTCCTACATCTCCCATCTGTGTCTGCACCTGATGGCTGTCTGTCATGTTGAAGCCTAACCAAGAGAGCGCTTGGAGCCCGGAGAGCAGCCTCGCCAACCCTCCACACTGCATATAAATGCACAGCTTCACTCTCCTGCCTGTAGGACTGTTGTCTGGGCACAAGAGCTCCTTTCAGATTAATTTATTCGGGTCCCCTTCTGCATCCCATCCCCATCCCCTGATTCGATGCCAGATCCCACACTGAAGGTGAGATGGTCCCCCCTCCTCCTCGGAGCTTCCTGGTGGCAAGATCAGAGGGGAGAGGGCAGCCTTCTTCAGCACCTCCAGAGCCTCATCTCCATCAAAGCACCCCGGGGGATATTGCAGGCTCTCAGTCTCCCACAGGTCATGGCTGGCTCAGTCTGGTGACACGGGGATGTTCAAGGCTAGCAGAGCTGCTCTCAGACCAGGAAGGGCTGTAAAGCAGAAGCCAAGCAGGCAATGGGCTGATGAAGGGAAAGCCTCCACGAAAACAAATGAGAACAGGAAGCCAGACAGTAACAAACAAAAGCATCGGTGGGATGTCTCCCCTCCCTCTATTCCCACCTTTGTCTCCTCTGCAGTTCCTATAGACTTATTGTGCTTGCTAGGGAAAGGAAGGGATAAAATGCCCAAACTAACTCCTTGCTAATAAAGAACAGCAAATGCCTCCATACCTGAATGTGTTCTGGTGCTAAATGGGTGTTTTTTTTTTTTTATTCCCTTTTCTTTTCTTTTCTTTTCTTTTCTTTTCTTTTCTTTTCTTTTCTTTTCTTTTCTTTTCTTTTTCTTTTTCTTTTTCTTTTTCTTTTTCTTTTCTTTTTCTTTTTCTTTTTCTTTTTCTTTTTCTTTTTTCTTTTTCTTTTTTCTTTTTCTTTTTCTTTTTCTTTTTCTTTTTCTTTTTCTTTTTCCTTTTTCTTTTTTTCTTTTTCTTTTTCTTTTTCTTTTTCTTTTTCTTTTTTTCTTTTTTTCTTTTTCTTTTTCTTTTTCTTTTTCTTTTTCTTTTTCTTTTTCTTTTTCTTTTTCTTTTTCTTTTTCTTTTTCTTTTTCTTTTTCTTTTTCTTTTTCTTTTTCTTTTTCTTTTTCTTTTTCTTTTTTCTTTTTCTTTTTCTTTTTCTTTTTCTTTTTTCTTTTTCTTTTTCTTTTTCTTTTTCTTTTTCTTTTTCTTTTTCTTTTTCTTTTTCTTTTTCTTTTTCTTTTTCCTTTTTCTTTTCTTTTTCTTTTTCTTTTTCTTTTTCTTTTTCTTTTTCTTTTTCTTTTTCTTTTTCTTTTTCTTTTTCTTTTTCTTTTTCTTTTTCTTTTTCTTTTTCTTTTTCTTTTTCTTTTCTTTTTCTTTTTTCTTTTTCTTTTTCTTTTTCTTTTTCTTTTTCTTTTTCTTTTTTCTTTTTCTTTTTCTTTTTCTTTTTCTTTTTCTTTTTCTTTTTTTCTTTTTCTTTTTTTCTTTTTCTTTTTTCTTTTTCTTTTTCTTTTTCTTTTTCTTTTTCTTTTTCTTTTTCTTTTTCTTTTTCTTTTTCTTTTTCTTTTTCTTTTTCTTTTTCTTTTTCTTTTTCTTTTCCTTTTTCTTTTTCTTTTTCTTTTTCTTTTTCTTTTTCTTTTTCTTTTTTTCTTTTCCTTTTTCTTTTCCTTTTCCTTTTTCTTTTCCTTTTTTTTTTTTTTAAGAGTTCTCCAAGGTGATTCATAATGTTGGTGCTTAAAGAGATAGATGAGCTCAAGGCTCCTATAAAAAGCCTGAGAAACTAACTTCAAGGAGGGATCTCTGAACATTTAAGCAGCTATCCAGGTGGGTTTGCTTATTTATTTCTCTTGCAGTCAAAGTGATAACACCGTACAGACTGGCTGGATGCTGCTTGAAGTTTGATGTCAGAAAGTGGCAGGCAAAATGACAGGGGAAAGTGCATCCCTTATTCATCTCATGCAATGATGGTTGTTTTGTCTGGAGCCACTGAAATGATGCAAATAGAGCTATTTCTTTTTTCTTCTTCTTTTTATTTTTCTTTTTTTTTTTTCTTTTAATGTTTCACAGCAGTCTCTTCCCACGCTCTAATGCTTGAAAGGGCACCCCACAGGCAAAATTTGATTTATGTTTGGTTTATTTATTTATTTATATATGTGTTTGTGTTTACTTAACTTATGAAGCATTTCTAAAAGCATCTTTGTGCTTCCTTTCCCCACGCAGTGCATTCATGCTACTGGTACGTAGAACAGACAAATATTTGTCTGCTCCATGAACAGTCATTCAGTTTAATTTCTGAAATGTTTAAAACATACCAAAATGATTCCAGACAAAAACAACCACCAAAAAAAAAAGAGAAAAAAAAAAAAGAAGAGCATTTTCAGAAGCAACAGCAACAAAACTTCGAGTTGGTTTGGACAGGAATAGAATCAAGAAGGCTGGAAGAGACCTCAAAGATCATCGAGTCCAACCTGTCACCCTAAACCTCATGACTACCTAAACCATGGCACCAAGTGCCACGTCCAATCCCCTCTTGAACACCTCCAGGGATGGTGACTCCACCACCTCCCTGGGCAGCACATTCCAATAGCCAACCACTCTCTCTGTGAAGAACTTTCTCCTCACCTCCAGCCTAAACCTCCCCTGGCACAGCTTGAGACTGTGTCCTCTTGTTCTGGTGCTGGTTGTCTGGGAGAAGAGACCAACCCCCTCCTGGCTACAACCTCCCTTAAATTAAGAGTTATTTGTTATGGGTTTTGCTTTTGTGTGTGTGCAAGTAAGAAAGGGGTTTTCAGTCACATATAGTGGAGAGAAAGCAGAGCTGGGGCTCTTTCGCCCCTTCTATCCATGGCCCAGTGCATACTCGAGACACTGGAGGGCAACTGGACTCTGGATTTCCCTTCTCCCAGGAGGACTGTGTGAAGAGCTACTGCAGGCTGTGGGGATTGCTTGAGCTGCCCTGCTGGCACTCTGCTGCTGGAGTGAGGGGCTCCAAACCACACATATCTCATCTCCCTGATATTTCTCAAACACCAGGCTTGAATGTCCTTTTTGTGGGGTGGAGTGGGGAGCATTTGGTATCTCTAGCAGCTGAAATCACATCAATAGGAAGGCTTAAGCAGAATTCTGCCTAGAACTTGGTAGCTTGTTGATGCTGATGGTTCCCTGGAGAAATGGGCTCAGGTACCCACCAGAGAAGGAAGGGTCTAATCCTGAGGCTGCCACCTCTCACTTGCTTTGATCTCAGTGATAGACCAAAAGGAGAACAGAGATGGAAGTGACATTCCTGTGGCTCCTTGGCTTCTCTCATTTCCTTAGAAGTCGCAAAATAAAATGTGCATTTTGTAATGGAAATACTAGAAAAGAAGTAAATCTCATTCTCAAATCAACCTGAAGTGATTCAGGCAGAGTTGTATTCAGGTTATCTGTCCTACCATACACCATCAGGTCACCAGACAGCAGAAATGAGAAAAACAAATACAAAGTGTTCAATTTGCTAAGCAGACCAGCAGTGCTGGGCCTGTGATCTGACTTCTAGAAGTAAGAGGTATTCAAAGATGCACTTACAGCAATGGGGCAGGGGAAAGGGGGGAAAGGGGGTGGAAATTTGAGCCAGACCGATGCACTTACAGGGGGCAAACTTAGACCAGACTGATCCACATAAAGGGGGCAAATTTAGGCCAGATTGATGCACTTACAGGGGGCAAAGTTAGACCAGACTGATGCACTTACAGGGGGAAAATTTGGGCCAGACTGATTCCCAAGCAGACCCCAGGAAATGAGAAACCTCAGCTTTCACTGAATCGCAGAATGATAAGGCTTGGAAAGGACCTCTGGAGATCACTGAGTCCAAACCCCCCTGCCAATGCAGGTTCACCTTTAAAACGAGCCTGAGCAAAAAAAGATCCAATCTGTTCCTCCTCATCACTCTTCATGCCATCATCTGTAGCAGATGAATTATTCTGTGGCCACAGGTTTACGGGAAACCTGAAGTGGTCAATAAAGAAAGTATTTCAGTTATTGCTCCTTCTAGGGTGCTGTTATTTCTCTTTCCTGCCAGCTTGAGGTAATATCTTGATTGCTGCCTGCTTGTTTGCTGTCAGGGCCAGCTCAGTGCTGGCTTTGACATGTGCACTAAACACACTGACAGCAGCTAGGAAGTTCATTGAAGCTGGTGTGGCAAGAAATGAATGGAGTCCAGAAGCAGCAAAATGCACTCTTAGCACATGACAGTGGAGGCTTCACTTTCCCGTGAGATCCCAGGGCTGTTACTTGTCTGCGAGACACACTTCAACACATGGTGTCAAACAGTGGAATCATGAGAAAACTTGAGAAGTCTTTCCATTAAGGCTAATTGATTTTTAAATACTCTATTATCCAAAGTTGGCATCTAATTACTTCTTTCAAGATCCTGACACGCTGCTGGTAGTGGCAAGAAGCGATGATTGTTGGGGGTGCAGCGCTGCGGTGGGCAGCAGAGCATCCAGCTGAAAGAAAGGCAAAGAGGAGGCTTTTGATGGTGGAGTTGGGGATTTTTTTTCTCTCTCTCTCTTACTGATATGTCTGAGGCTGCTGCAAGAGGAACTGTGGTGCAGTAAAAGACATCTGAGATGAACTGAGGGGAAGCTTGGGGTTGTAGTCAGGCTCCAGCTGGAGTTAAGGCTTCTATACAGAGATCAAACTGCTCTGGCAGATAATTTATTACCTTTCTCAAACAAATCAGGTTGGCCTTAGGGTCATTAATGTTTACAGTGAAGTCTTAATTAAGCAAATACGAACCTTATGCTCAGCAGAGATGACATTGCAAAAGGAAATAATCACAGATCCTTTCTTGTGCTTGCCTCTCCCTCTGATTTTGTGATGACAATATTAATTGACTAACAGAAACAGGGATTAGATCAGATGCTGGAGATACAGCAGGGCCAACCAGGGTTGCTGTCTACAGCAAGCACAGATCAAGCAGAACGAGCTGCATGGCCTGGCTCTTGCCTGGCTTTTGTTTTGAGCAGTTGCCTCTGTCTCTCCTGGCATGGTGTGAAAAGCCATTCAATCCAGAGGCTGTATTTCACCTGTACTGCAAATGTGAAGGTGTCTGCACTGTGAGACCAGTGACTGGGAGCTGCTTCCTCACCCACACAGTGCTACTCCCTGCAGAAATCTGTGCTCCTGTCTCCAACGTTTTGCTGTGCAGAGCTCCATTTGGGACTAAGAAAGTGCTAAAGTAAGAACAAAAGTGAGGAATCTGTGTGATGATTTGGCTCCCATATGACCATATGTGTGAAGGCTGCTCTAAAAAATGGCAAAAATGCTCTAAAAAATCATCTGTAGAGGGAAGGGACACAAAATATTGTGGCAAAATACTGGAACAGGCTGCCCAGGGATGTGGTTGAGGCCCTGGCCCTGGAGACATTCCAGGTCAGACTGGCTGTGTCTGCTGTGCTACATACAAGAAGGAAAAGCTCACAGAGGGAAGAAGCATTCTGAAGGAATCATTGTTTCTACCATACTATATTACCCATAGAATTCTCCATCCTGAGTTGAAATTCCTTACAGCTACATTTCAATATCTGAAAGGGACCTACAGGAAGGCTGGGGAGGGACTCTTTAGATGGGACTGTGGGGATAGGAAAAGGAGCAATGGTTTGAAACTGGAGCAGGGGAGGTTTAGATTGGACAACAGGAGGAAGTTCTGCACAGTGAGAGTGGTGAAATACTGGAACAGGCTGCCCAGGGATGTGGTTGAGGCTCCATCCCTGGAGACATTCAAGCTCAGACTGGATGTGGCCCTGTGCAGCCTGCTGTAGTTGGAGGTGTCCCTGCTGAGTGCAGGGGGGTTGGACAAGATGCCCTTTGGGGGTCCCTTCCAATCTGATGCAATCTGTAAGATGTAATGACAAGAAAAGAGAGGACACAAAGGGTAGATCTACATTCCCACACGCCAGCATGGCCCAAAGAAGAAAGGACAGAAGTTTCCTTTACTGGCACCTTGTATGCCTCCAGTACTGCAGGTCCATGTAATGACTTCAATGGCAAGGAGGATTTGATCCCTGTTGAGTGCAGGGGGGGTGTGGACAAGATGCCCTTTGAGGGTCCCTTCCAACCCAATGCAATCTGTGAAGCTGTAAAATGGCAGCTTTGTAGGAGAAGGAACTTCTTACCATTCAAACTCACATAAAAATATGTTAGCTACCTAGACCATCCCTGTAAAATGTAGTCCTGTAGCTCATATTTCATCACAGAAAAAAAAAAATAAGGCAAACAAGCTGAAATTACTCAGATTTCAACAATTTGCTCTTTGAGATACAACATTTTTTCTTTCTCAATATCCTGACTTGCCATACTCGTTGCTTCATACTCAATGTTCATTCATGCAGGCCAGCCAGAAATAAAGTCTTTCCACAGATTAAAACTGCCTCCAACACATATGGGTTTGGTTTAAAAGAAATAGATGGAGTTTGAAACTATAACTATTTCAGGAAATGAAATACAGTTTTGTGTTTTTGTGAGGTCTTTAAATATTTTATGAAGTACCAATGTTTGCTTGCATTTCTTTTTTTTTTTTTTTTTTTTAACCCACACTCTTATGTGTTTTATTATGTACTTTAGTTGGAAAGACACCAAAAGGAGGGGGGAGGAAGAATCTTACACCTATGTACAGAACTGGGTTAATAACCTGGATTATTCTAACAGGAATATAAGGACAGAACAGGGCAAATTCAGAGAATCATATCAGAGAATGGCTTAGGGTGGAAGAGACCCCAGAGATCATCTACTCTAAACCCCCTGCCATGGGCAGTGATGCCTCTCAACAACACTTGGTTGCCCAAGGCCTCATCCAAACACCTCCAGTAAGGGGACATCCACAACCTCCCTGGGAAACCTATTCCAGGGTCTCACCACCCTTGCACTGAAGAACTTCTTCCTCAGATCCAGTCTTAACATACTCTCCCTCAGCTTCAAACCATTCCCTATCAAACCACATCCTATTTCTAGGCACTTTTATGAAAAGTCCTTCTCCAGCCTTCCTGGAAGTTCCTTTTAGGTATTGGAAGGCAGCTCTGAAGTCCCCCTGGGAGGCAGCTCATTCCCATGGCTAATCTCTCTGTCTGGGAAGAATTTCTTCCTAACATCCAGCCCAAACCTCCCCTGGTGCAGCTTGAGACTGTGTCCTCTTGTTGTGCTGCTGATTGCCTGGGAGAAGAGACCAACCCCCAGCTGACTACAACCTCCCTGCAGGTAGTTGTAGGCAGCAATGAGGTCTGCCCTGAGCCTCCTCTTCTCCAGGCTAAACACCCCCAGCTCCCTCAGCCTCTCCTCACAGCAGAGGGGCTCCAGCCTTTAATCTCTGGTGGTTATTTGTGACACACATTTCTTTGATTAAAAACACACAAATATTTGGTGAGGGAAGACTGCCCTGAGTAAGATGAAGTTAACTATCTAGCCTAGGTATGAAATAAACATTCTGCCAAAGTGTCCTAACTGTTCTTTATGTGGAAAAACTCACAAAAAGATGTTTGGGACAAGTGATTATTCTGGGCTGGAAGGAGCCTTTCAGATCCCATACTGGTAGGTGAATGGGCAAGACCAGCCCAGTTTTGGCATCCACATGCAGAAGCATTCACTGTAACTACAAAACAGCATGTTCTGAGGATGTGTTTTCTCTGGGTAGTAGTAGCAGGAACACTGTGTTCATTTAAATTAAACCAGTTCCTTGGATAATAACAAAGTAATTAAAGAAGCCACCGAGGAAAAAGAGCCAATTTATTTGAATCATGTTCATAAAAACTACAACAAGTGCCTGAAGGTAGAAAATAATGTAGTTAAGATGGCAGATTGATGATTTTTAAAAATGCATCTTGATATTAATTTAAATTATTGTCCCTAGTCCGAGAATAATAATGGATGTGAATATTTAATTTCAGGGTAGGGATGGTTCCTTCAGTTAACTCAAATTCAGAGGAAAAGCTGCAAGGTGGGCTGCATCTCCACCCAGTCTCCAAAATAATATATCAAAGTCTGGGCATTTTAGTGTATTCCTAACTCTCCCTGCTATTGCAAGAGATGTAGGCAGTTCAGACTCCAAATTAATGCTCTTTGATCCTGCAACGTGTCAAATGGGACACAACTAAAAATGCACCCAAAAGCATGGGGACTGTGATGGGTTGAAAATCCCCCCCCCCAACATTGATTTTGCCAGAGCAGCTCAATTGGAAGCAAAGGAAGCTGTGCTTACAAACAAAGCTACAATCTCCAATGGAATGCAATGGATATGTACTAAATATGCAATGTTTGCAATATTTACAGGGATTTACAATTAACAAACAGCACTAGGACCCCCTGGCCAAAGACCAGGGGAGCTGCAACAGCTTCTCCCTCCCTGCCTCCCCCTTACCCTCCTGTACACAAGGGACAAGAGACAGAAGCAGAGAAGTTAATTCCAGTCAAAACAAGGCAGCGAAGTTCAAGCAGAAGCCAGTTAGTACCTCCCAGCCCAAGGAAGCAAGAAGAGAGAAGGATTGTTTTGGGTACTAAATCTTATGGTAGATATCTCTCCAATGGGATTGTTTAGAATTATCTTTAGCTTCCTTTTTACACCAATAGTGATTTATTTACATTTTACAACTTTCTGTTCAAGAACAGTGAAAAATTTTAAAGGCATAGCCTAAAACTACCACAGGATCCTTCTGTTCTGTATAAGGTTGAATTTAAGGTTCTCAAATCCACTTGGAGTTTTGAAGATTGAGTTGAAAATTTGGAATTTTGAACATGGAATTCAAGGTTCAGTCACAACTAAATGCCTAAACAAGGGGGAAAGGAAAGGTTCACAGAATCAATCACAGAATGTTAGGGGTTGGAAGGGACCTCAAAAGCTCATCCAGTCCAACCCCCCTGCCAAAGCAGGAGCACCTGGAGCAGATCACACAGGAACACATCCAGGTGGGTTTTGAGTATCTCCAGAGAGGGAGACTCCACAACCCCCCTGGGCAGCCTGACCCCGTGTCCCATCAAGGTTCAACATCTTGCACATCTCCACAGTTTCGCTGATGCTGTTTAGGTTCAGTTTTGTTGTCCACTTACTGAGTCATGGGTGATAAAGAGTTTTGTTAGCCAGCTCTGAGCAGCTTGCCTGAAGAGCAGGCCATCGATAATGGCCTGACATCAAAACTCAGATCAGGCTGACCTGTTGATATTGTCTGCCACCAGGACAAGGTGGTCTTTGATGTCTGCTCCTTCTGTCCAACCTCTTAAGGTGAAGGCGAGGTATTTTTGTTCAGGGAATTGTGGGCTCCAGCCCCACCACAGCTTTGCAGAATCTGGTAAATTGGTTCTGTGTTGTTCTGTGTTAATGAATCATAGAATCATAGAATCAGTCAGGGTTGGAAGGGACCACAAGGATCATCTAGTTCTAACCCCCCTGCCATGGGCAGGGACACCTCACACTACATCAGGCTGGCCAGAGCCTCATCCAGCCTGGCCTTAAACACCTCCAGGGATGGGGCCTCAACCACCTCCCTGGACAACCCATTCCAGGCTCTCACCACTCTCATGGGGAAGAACTTCTTCCTCACATCCAGCCTGAATCTCCCCACTAATGGTGGCAAAACATCACTGAATTTGCACTGTGATGCAAAACCAACAGTGATAACTATTATAGGTGGTAACCTGTGAGCAACCACATAAACTTCTCCTCTCTGCCTCACCTCCGGCTCAGTCTGAATAAATAGTTTCCATCAGTTTTACAGACACCTTACTGAGGCCTCCTGTGCTCATGTGCCTGTGCAGGAGCCTTCTGTGGAGATTCCCCTGGCTGTTCCCAAGCTTAATTGTCCCAGTACAATTGTAGGGATTCCCGGGCTCTAGCAAATTAGACAGCTTTCTAATTTATATTGGCTTTGAACCCACAGGACAAGGAGTCAAAGAGCTGGGGATTTGTGCTATCATTATATGCTCTGCTTTATCATCCAGGCAGAAATTGCCTTTGTTTTGTTTTTTTTTTTCTCTTTCTCTCCTCAATAATCTGTCCTGAATGCATCATTTCAGTTCATCTGCCACCTACCATCAAACCTGGTATTCTCAAGCAAACTCAGAGACAACTCACTTACAAGTTGATTCATGTTAATCTAGGGTCACAGGCAGTAGAGAGACAGGCCAGGGCAGGGACCTGAATCTGTCTCCCTGGCACTGATGGATGACTGGCACAGAAGGTCTGTTGCTGTCAATGGATACAAGGGAGAAATCCATTCTTATTCTCCTTAATATCTTTGCAGTGTTTGGCACTGCTGACCTCATGTCAAGCCTGACAGGTGGCATGAATCCAAAGTAAGTCTTCAACTAGACAAAGCCTCATTCTTTCTCTAGTCCTTTTCAACATCTACATGGAGCCAGCTCCTAAGTGAACTGGATTTAAAAGCCAGGGATGTACAGATGGCACAAAACTATACTTCACCTTCCCTGCCTTCAAGTTCTTTGTTAGCAATGAGGTGTCTGAGTGCTTGGATATGGTCCAGTGGCTTGCTATTCTAGAATAATGACAAGCTCTGCAGTAAGAATAACTTACCACCACACAGGAGACAAAGCTTAGCCACGCAGCAGAAAGCCAGCCACAAATAATCTGTTCACTGTGGAAAACCAAACGGAGAAAAATGATTTTGTGTAAAACAGTACAAAGCAGCCATTGGAAGGGTGCAGGCAGTAACTGTTGAGGATAAAAGAGGACATGGCTCTACTGTCTTGACTATTTAGGGCAGAAATGGATGCTTCACTATCTCATTTGGGTTTCATTATGGACAGCAGGCAGAAATATCACACATGCTCAAACAGAGAATCTAAATACTTTCACTCTATTGCAAATCATACTCTGATGAACTGCTTTATTACTCTGCATCACTAAGCACTGCATACTAATTGATGACAGATAAAAGCTGACCCCAAAACCTCATCTGCCTGCCCAAAAAGAAAGACAGAGAGCGTTTCATAACAAAAAGCTGCCTTGCATCATACTGGTTTTAACACAAAACAGCAAGCAAAGGAGAATATGAATCTGAAGAAATGCTCTGGCTCACTGCTACTCCATCTTTACCTTCCTGTATTTTAAACCTTAGCTGTCCTAAACAGATCCAACTCCATCTTTACCTTCCTGTATTTTAAACCTTAACTGTCCTAAACAGATCCAACTCCATCTTTACCTTCCTGTATTTCAAACCTTAACTGTCCTAAACAGATCCAACTCCATCTTTACTTTCCTGTATTTAAAACCCTAACTGTCCTAAACAGATCAAAAACCAGTGTCTGTCAGCTTTGCTGCCTAACCTTGGCTGTGCTTTGCTCAAGCCCAGGATTTGTTTAACACTTGAAGTCAAACAGGTGAAGTTCTTTGTCCTTAACCCCAGCACTTGGTGCATACTTCTGGAAAGTTTTGCTCCTTGGCACACAATTAATTCTGGGTTAATTTTGACCTATAAGGCCCACCTAGCTTTGGATCCTGTAGGTGTTAACAAGCTCACTGCATTTCATCTTGGCAGGTACAAAACCTAAAGAGACAAGGCTTGATGTGTATGTGTGGCTGGGGGTGAATGCACACGGGATGGGCTTGCAACTGTGCAACTGCCAGCTAACCATCTGGTGTGAGCTGTAAGCGAGGGTGATGTCAAAGGGCACCCTCCTTGCTAGGCCCTCTGGAAATGTGCACATGTGTCTCAGGACAGGACAGTTTCAAGAAAAAAAATACCTCCGTTATCTAGAACTAGTTTTCCACCCTCTGCTTACCAGAGCCCGGGTTTGTTGTTTCTGGAGATCACTTTTCAGACTCCTTTTCTATCCCTCAGGTGTTCCATTTCCCTTTCTTTCCCAGCACATGACAGGCAAAGGCTTCCTTGGGTCAGTGAAGCAGGTTTGGCTGCACTGGCTGACCCAGGATTAGCATCTGTCTAGCAACAGGGATGCACTGTGACATGTCTCCAGGACAGCTGTAGAAAGAGCACTTTGTCCAGAGGTGTTACACCTCTCTGTTCAGGAGTGGGCCCTTCTGTACACGCCGTCCATAGCTACCCGGAGCGAATAGTGTCCCTTTGTAAAGGATTTCTGTAGCTCTCTTTTTCTCACCACAGCTACCCAACAGTTCTGCTGTTTTTCAGGCTCTCCATAACTATCCAAGTGAGACAGGACTTCCTGTAAAGCTAACACCTCTGGAGCTGTCTTTTTTTTTTCCCTTCTTTTTTTTTTTTTTTAATTTAATTTCGGTAGGGCAATTTATTTACTTATTTCAAAATATTCCCTTCATGAAGCCCTTACACAGGGACTGTCGTTAGAGCTCCTGCTACCTTTGGCAGGAGGTGGGTTTTACAAGTATGAAGAACCTCATGAAAAGACAGTCTCTTTTCCAAGAATTGCACCTAACTGAGGACTCCAGGTTTTCTGAAAGCCCTGCTGTTCCCTCACGCACTGTGAGCATTTTCTTCGTGGCCAGCATCATTCACAGACGTGTAAGAGAATGGCAAAGGTGAATATGCTGGTCAAGGTATCCATGCCCTGGGAGTACCTGCAGCCCTTCCTGGCTCAGAACCTCCTCTGAGGTCTTCCCCCACCCCTGACCACGACACAGGACCTGGTTCTAGCTCAGCCTGCAGCTTATAGATCCTGTCCTGTGCCATTAGGAGCAGGAAAATTGTGGATGCTCCCTCCCTAGAGGCGTTCAAGGCTGGGTTGGATAAGGCCTTAAGTGGTCTGGTCTAGTGGAAGGTGTCCCTGTCCACAGTGATGGGGTTGGAACCGGATGATCTTGGAGGTCCCTTCCCACCTAAGCCATTCTATGAATCTATGTTGTAGCTGTGCTCTGCCCAACCTTGCCTCCCCTTATTTTTCCTTACAGCAGATTTTTGTTGGATATCCCTTGGAAATCGATTCAGTTTTAATCTTGCTGACACAATGCCGAAAGTTCTTATTATTCATAAATATTTCCAGTTCTCTTCTAGAAAAAATAAAAAAAAAAAAACCAACATGCTGCTATGGACCTGATTTTGTGCTACTTCTGCTTAGAAGACTTGTAGATTAACTGTGCTCTGTGATAGATAAAATCAGGTAAAACACAGTGAAGACTTCAGTTTCATGTGCAGTTATTGGGATTCACAGCTTCACCGATTACATTGGGTTGGAAGGGACCCTCAAAGGGCATCTTGTCCAATCCCCCTGCAGCCAGCAGGGACACCTCCAACTACAGCAGGCTGCACAGGGCCACATCCAGTCTGAGCTTGAATGTCTCCAGGGATGGAGACTCAACCACATCCCTGGGCAGCCTGTTCCAGTATTTCATCACTCTCACTGTGCAGAACTTCCTCCTGATGTCCAACCTAAATCTGTCCTCCTCCAGTTTCAAACCATTGCTCCTTTTCCTATCCCCACAGTCCCTTCTAAACAGTCCCTCCCCAGCCTTCCTTTAGGTCCCCTTCAGATACTGTAAGGATGTTCAACTCAGGATGGAGACTTCTCTAGGTAATATACTATGGTACAAATCAAGGATTCCTTCAGAATGCTTCTTTCCTGTATGAGCTTTTCCTTCTTGTATGGAGTGGAGCAGGTCCAGCATTGGTATGGAAAGCAGAGGTATCCCAGCTAGCTCAATGTGCAGTGTTAACACCTTTCATGTCATTCTGTGACACTGTCCTTCTGAAACAATCTCTCAGGCATTGGGTTATAGGCAGTCTCTCATTGCAGGGTGTTGGATTAGAGTTCTGCAGAACAGTTTTGCATTCAGCTTTTGCAGAGGTTGTTTCACCTTCCTTGCCAGGTGTGGGAGGCTGATCAACACAATCCTGCACTTGATTCTGTAGCCCTTGACACTCATGGAAATCTCATTCACAGCAATATATAACAGGTACTGGGTTTGGGGGGAGGGGGGGGGGGTGTCTTTGTTAACGTGGCTTTTGAGGACAGAAGAACTAAAGAGCAGGCAGACCAGGTGATCACAAGGAGCACTACCTGAACTGGTTTACAAGCCTCTACTGGTGGTGTCATTTCCACTTAAGCACTATCCAGCTCTGGTATTGATTTAAGAGTGTTCAGATTATTTGCTCACAATAATTTTTCATTTAAACCTTAGGCAAACCTTTTTTCTTTCCATCATTGCATCTGTTTTTGTCATCTTCCTTGCCATGGTTGAGACTATGGAGTTACAAAGCAGCCATCAATAGCAGACAAAATGATGAGTATAACATCTGATGCTGCATTCAGAGAATCAATACCAGCTGACAACAACTAATAAAAATAACAGCTCAATAAATGATTAGCCCAGAGTTTATGTGGAGCAAACTCACATTGCAGGTCCAAAAGCTTGGAATTCCTTTTTGATAGCTCAGCAACTTTATTTGCCAGCAACTGTAATTGAAAATCAAGAATTGTTCTGGGCTGTGGCTGGGTTGTGCCCATGCTACCAACCACAGATAGCATCAGTGTGGTGTTCAACTGCTTGTCACCCACTGGGACAAAATAGTTGTGGCAGTTTCAGGATGCGCCTAGAAAATTTTCCACAGATCTTGGACAGAAAGTGGTTGAATGGAAATAAATCACTATTGGGTGTAAAAAGGGAAATAATCCTAAGTTCTAAACAATCCCTTTGGATAGATAACAGACAGAAAACTTAGACCTGTAACTGTCTTTCCTTTCAGCTTCCTCGCTCTGGGAGGCACTACCTTGCTTCTGCTTGACCTTGGCTGCATTGCTTCCTTTTGGCTAAGTCTAACAAAACAATTCTCTGCTCATTCTCTTGTCCCTTTGTGTCCAGGAGGGCAAGAAGGGAAGAGGAAGCTATTAGCTCCCCTGGTTTTTGGCCAGGGGGGGTTCTTGTGCTGTTTATAAATTGTAAATATTGTAAGTCCTGTATATTTTGTACATACTCATTGCATTTCATTGTAGATTGTAGTTTTCCTTGCAAATACAGCTTCATTTGCTTCTAACTGAGCTGCTGTGGCAATTCTATGTTAGGGGGAATTTTCAACCCACCACAGTAGTGAACTACTACAAGGAAAGGAGTGAACTACTACAAGAACACTCATCAGCTGGGGGGTGCCAGGAATACTGGAGCAGGCTGCCCAGGGGGGCTGTGGAGTCTCCCTCTCTGGAGATATTCAAACCCCACCTGGATGTGTTCCTGTGTGCCCTGCCCTGGGTGATCCTGCTTGGGCAGGGGGGTTTGGATTGGGTGATGTTTTGAGGTCCCTTCCAGTCCCTAACATTCTGTGATTAAATGGTAGCAAACTGTTCACCACTCTCAGCTATTCAATCTGAAAACATAGAACACACAAAGCTTTCCCCTCTGCAGTCTCTCAGAAGGCTGCTTGGTGTATCTGGTAGAGTTTGAAACATGGGTGAAGTGAGACTGGATCCCTTCCTGCACCCTTCAGGAGCAAATGCCTGGGATCCAGACCAGTTGCTGACATTGCCAGGATGCATGACTGAGAGACACAGAGGTTATTTATAGATGCAAGAAAGCAGAATTTTCAGCTTGGAGGTAATTCATACACTTCAAAGCACGTTTCAGAACTAAATATTTAAATTCTCTTTTCCCTAGAGAAAGAAAAGGAGAGAAACTTGATAAATTTTCCCTGTGGAAATTTTGATTTTGCAGAAAGTGCTCCTCTGTCAGAAAACATTTTATTGAAGAACCTCTTGAACTGCTCTGGGTGCTCACATGAAAGTAAAGAAGAAAATATGTGTCTGGTTAAGTATTTCATATGAATAGACACAAAGCTTTTGATTCTTTTTCAAGAGCAGTTCACTTTCAAGGGCATTTCTTTCTTTGCATGCAAACTTTGGAAACAATCTAATCCTATCTTTTCTTTTTTCTTTTTTTTTTTCCACAGAATCTTATTTATTTTTCCCTCCTTAAATATGAAAATTCCTTTTTAAAAGCAAATAGTCCGTGAGATAATTAATTTAAAACAAAAAAAAATGTTCAGCCTTGTTCATTGTAGCAATGTGGGAATAAAGATTTGCCAGGTCACAGTTGGCAAGTTCTGCTGTTGAGGGAAAACATATCAGATTTCCCTTCACATAGGGTTAACTCTCCAGGAATGAT
This sequence comes from Indicator indicator, assembly GCF_027791375.1. Taxonomy (NCBI): domain Eukaryota; kingdom Metazoa; phylum Chordata; class Aves; order Piciformes; family Indicatoridae; genus Indicator; species Indicator indicator. The sequence continues at coordinate 5,857,577 of NC_072021.1, forward strand.
TCCCTAGGATAAAGTGTAGCTGATTTCATTTTATTGCAACATGTTTTAATTTTTGTCATCTGTTGGTTTTTCCATTGGCCATGTGCAGTTCAGTTTTTGCAGCTGTTTCACCTCCCTCACCAGAACAGGAGGACTGAAAGTAGTGGCTTTTCTCTGTGACAGTAAAACCCATGTCTGCTCATGTACAGCAACTAAATCACTCTTTCAAAGAGTATCTCCAGAATTTAGTAAGATGAAGGATCCCTGCCAAGGAAAATTCAAAGGAAATATAATGAAAATACCTGATGTTAACAAACATGGACACTCTCACAGTACTGCTTTATGGGTTTGGAGACACTGTCCATGCATTCATAGAATGGTGTAGGTTGGAAGGGACCATAAAGATCATCCAGTTCCAACCCCACTGCCATGAGCAGGGACACCACCAGCCCAGGTTGCTCAAGGCCACATCCAGCCTGGCCTGGAACACCTCCAGGGAGGGGACATCCACAACCTCCCTGAGCAACCTGTGCCAGTGTCTCACCACCCTCACTGGAAACAATTCTAATCTCCAGTCTAAATCTGCCCTCCTCAAGCTTCAATGCCTTTCCTTCAGCCAGTCACTACAAGCCCTTGCAAAAAAGTCCCTTCCCAGCTTTCTTGTAGCCCCCTTCAAGTACTGGAAGGCTGCTCTAAGATCTCCCCAGAGCCTTCTCCTCTCCAGGCTGAACATTCCCCAACTCTCTCAGCCTCTCCCCACAGGGAAGGCTCCAGTCTTCTGACCATCTCTCTGGCTGTCCTCTGCCACCTCCCAGTTTAGACTGGCTCTGGTTGTGGTGAGTTTTTCTTCCTGTATCTGTTGTCAAAGAGGTTACTTTAGTGCTCTGGAAGAATGGAACAAGGTCAGAGGAGCTGATCTTGCTCAGCTGTGCCTGAGCAAAGAGGCAAACACTGCCTCTCACCTTCACTCCCCCTTGCCTGTGTGAGGCATTCTCCATGGCAGGTAAACTGTTTGACTGATAGCAGCAGTTTTGGTGGAGTCCTGGTGACTGCTAGAGCTTGGGGCCTCTCAGAGGAGACCAGTGCAGCATGCAAAGACACACATGGAGATCCTGGGCTTGGCTGAGGGGTGGTCATTTGGAGTGCTTCCTGCTCTGGTAAGCCCCCTGTCTGCAAACGTGTGGAGTGTCTGTTTTTTACAGACTGGGAAGCTGAAGTTCAGCAGCACAGGGCATGAATTCCTCCTGCTGTGGCCATGGACTTGCAGAGCATGGCTCAAGTTCTGCCAGTCTCACGTTCATTGGACCCAAACTAGAAAGTGATGCCTTGAATCTGCTGTCAAGCCTGCCTCCTGACACAGAACAAGCTACCTCCATGTGCTGTGGCCTTTCTCCCTTCTGAGATGGGTTTCTTGAGTCTCTTTCAAGAGCACATCACACTGGAATGGAATGTTGGAGGGGGGTTGGGGAAAACTTTACTTTTGTGAAACCTTTTTTTTTTTTTCTGATTGGATATAGTGTGAAGTAGGTTTGTATTTGCTTTTGAATCATGCCTTTCTCAAGCCTAAATATAGAGAAATTAAAACATTCCTTGTCAAAAAAGGAAGCTGCAGTGTTTCCATAGGCCTGATAGCACATATCAAGATTAGTAAGGCCAGATTAGATGGGTTAGAGCAAGATGTGGTGGTTATTTGGTGAGTTAGTCTACCTCTTGTGAATGTTCTGCATCAGCTATCCAGGGCTGAAAAGCCATTTGTGCTTGTGCGTTGTCCTTGAGGGATAGCAGGAGGTACATCAGAACTTAGTTTGCCAAGTCTTTACTAGGTGAAGATTCAAGCTGCTCTCTCCTCTTGCCTCCCCTTCAGTTTTGGTTACGCTGATGCCCATGGGAAGTGTCACAGCTGACATCTGCAAGTGCTGAGTGAACAAACTGAGCAGAAGCAGCAGCAAAATGGGAGCAATGGGAAGATTCTTTGTCCTGATCTAGCCTTCCAAGAGCTTCCTTTGAGCTCATAGAGGTATACAGACTGAAGGGTCATTAGATTATCCCATTGGATTTACCACAAGAGGTGGTTTATTAACAGTTACCTTCACATAGAGGGTACACTGAGTGTAAAATGTGAGTTAATTTATATTACCAAGATGTGTGACTTCAGCCATTACTGTCTGTTAGATTAAATGAGAACTTTAAGGTCCTTTGGTGAGACCCCAGCTCAAATACTGCATCTAGTTCTGGTGTTCCCATAATAAGGACACAGAACTGTTGGAGCAAGTCCAGAGAAGGCCACAAAGATGATGCAAGGGTTGGAGCACCTCTGCTATGAGGACAGGCTGAGGGATTGGTTCAGCCTGGAGCAGAGAAGGGTCTTGGCAGGCTTTATTGATGCCTTCCAATACTGAAGGGATCCTACAGGAAGGCTGCAGAGGGATGCCTCATTAGGGCATCTAGAGACAGGTCAAGGGGGAACGGTTTGAAGCTGAGGGAGAGTAGGTTTAGTCTGGATCTTAGGAAGAAGTTCTTCAGTACAAGGGTGGTGAGACTCTGGAATAGGTTGCCCTGGGTGGCTGTGGATATCCCCTCCCTGGAGGTGTTTGAGGCTGCAAGTGACGAGGCCTTGGGCAAGCAAGTCTAGTTGACAGGCACCCTTGCCTACGGCAGGAGGCTTGGAGTAGATGATCTCTGAGGTCCCTTCCAACCCAAGCTCCTCCTCTGGACTCACTCCAACAGCTCTGTATCCTTCTTATGTTTGGGACACCAGAACTGGAGGCAGTATTTGAGGTGATGTCTCACAAGAGCAGAATAAAGAGGTGGTCCATAAAAATGTTGAACATTGTAAATCCTGAATAATTAGACATCTAAAGAACTGTCTTTTTAAAAGCATAACATCTTTTGTATCTTTTGGATGGAAAAAAAAGAAGATATTGTTTTGTTGATTTTCAAGCTATACATTTCCTTCCTGCTTCTCCCCCTCCCCAATCTGATCAAATTCCTCATCGTGACAGCCATGACTGAAACGTGGAAATCCAAGGAGATATTGCAGAGAAAGAAAAATGGAAGATTACATTAAAAGAAAAAAAAAAAGAAAAAAATCCCAGACATCCCAGAAAGCAGTCAAATATTTATGCAAAATGAGTGTAGCATTATACACTGGCACTGAACCACACAATGCTCTGTCTCACACAATGCTGTCATTCATGCACACACACACTGCCACAGGCAGAAGTCCCACACAATGTATTTTTATCCAATTGTAGCAGGTTCTATTACAAGTTGGTGGGAGTTTTTATATATTTTATTTTATTTTATTTTATTTTATTTTATTTTATTTTATTTTATTATTTTGTTTTATTTTATTTTTAATTCTCTCATGCAGGGGATTCTCTTGATCAAGAATCCCCAAAGTTTCCTAAAAGGAAGAAGAGTTGCAGAGAAAACAAAGGACTGAAACAACCTCACACTAGGTCAGGTTGCTCACAGCCACATCCAGCCTGGCTGCAAAAACCTCCAGGCATGAGTCTTCTACCACCTCCTTGGGCAACCTGTGCCAGTGTCTCACCACCCTCATGGGGAAGAATTTCTTCCTAACATCCAATCTGAATCTCCCCACTTATAGTTTTGCTCCATCCTCCCCAGTCCTATCACTCCCTGACACCCTAAAAAGTCCTTCGCCGGCTTTTTTGTAGTCCCCTTCAGATACTGGAAGGCCACAAGAAGGACTCCTCAGAGCCTTCTCTTCTCCAGACTGAACAATCCCAACTCTCAGTCTGTCTCCATTAAGAGAGGTGCTCCAGCCCTCTGATCATTCTCATGGCCCTTCTCTGGACATGACTTAAAGTTGCACCAGGGATGGTTTGGTTTAGATTAGATATTATGAAAAATCTTTTCACTGAAAGGGCTGTAAAGCACTAGAACAGGATGCTCAGGGAAGTGGTGAAGTCACTATCCCTGGAGGTATCCAAAAGATCCATAGACATGGCACTTTGGGAGATGGTGCATCAAGGAAAGTGTGGCCAGCAGGGCTAGGGAGGTCCTTCTCCCCCTCTGCTCTGCCCTGCTGAGACCACAGCTGCAATCCTGTGTCCAGTTTGGGGCTCCCCAGGTCAAGAGAGACAGAGACCTGCTGGAGAGAGTCCAGGGGAGAGCCAGGAGGATGCTTAGGGGACTTGAGCATCTCCCCTGTGAAGAGAGACTGAGAGCCCTGGGGCTGTTTAGTCTGGAGAAGAGAAGGCTGAGAGGGATCTGATCAATGTCTATCAATAGCTGAGGGGTGGGTGTCAGGAGGAGGGGGCCAGGCTCTTTCGGGTGGTTCACAGTGATAAGCCAAGGAGCAATGGGTTCAAACTTGAACAGGGAAGGTTTCACCTCAACATGAGGAGAAACTTCTTTACAGTGAGGGTGACAGAGCCCTGGAGCAGGCTGCCCAGAGAGGTTGTGGAGTCTCCTTCTCTGGAGCCTTTCCAACCCCACCTGGCTGCATTCCTGTGCAGACTCCCCTGGGTGATGCTGCTATGGCAGAGGGGTTGGAGTGGAGGTCCCTTCCAACCTCTAATGTACTGTGATGGTTGAGTGGTGGACTTGGCATTGCTGGCTTAATGGTTGAACTTGATGATCTTAAGGCTTTCCAGTTGAAATCCTTGTAGAATTCTACTCCAAAAAAAAGATCTAAAGGCAAATTTCCAAAGACTGAACACTTGGGGAGGGTTAATGAAAAGTAGATGTTTCACTTTAGTTATCTTGCATCTTGTTGTGATGCAGATGCCATTGCTTGACACACAGCAATGACTAAGGAGTTGAATCCTGGGATGTGGAGTTTCTGTTAAAATGAAGCTCTGTACACACCATGGGCAACCTTTTCAGGGCAGTAGTAGTCCCTGGCCTCGCTGCTCCTCACTCCAGCACTTGGAAGGCCTGTGAGTGAGAAAGGACTCAGATACATCAGGAGTTGCTGTGGCTCCTCCTGTTCTCCGCTCCCAAACTGGGCTGATCCTCTTCACTCAGCATGGGTTAGAAAGGGGAAAAATGGAACCACTGCCTGACTCTTTCCTGTACAAACAGACTGGCATTTTCCCAGGGAAAAAAAAAATAAAAGAAATAAAATATAATAAATTAAATCCTCTATGGAAGCATCTAGTGAGGCCCCAGCTGTTTGTTCTTCTTTGAGATACCAGAGACAATGAAATGATGAAATCTGCACACAAGACAGAGTCTGTATCATAAATGAATAAAACATTTTTTTAATTCCTCTGTGGGGGCTTTTCTGTGAAATCCAGGTGTCCTTTCCATTGAAACTCTCAGAAGAGGAAAAAATTACACTACTCATTATCCCAGGCACAGCATTTGCATAGAACACTCTTCACACAGTGGCTCCTGTCAAAATATCTGTCATTCTGCACCACTGGCTCTCTGGCCATCATGCACCACTTGTGACACCTTGATGTGTGTTTCCTAGGTCCACTACCTTCCAGCATGCTAAACATCCTACACCACACATCTTCTTCCCCTGGGCAGGATGGTTAAGATGTTTCTTCCTTCCCTGCCCAGCTTTAGCTACCTCATCCTGCTCAAAATATACCCTAAATCGGTATAGAAACTCCAGGGTGATTTAAAAGTGGTTATTTTTGTCAGGTCATTTTCCTGTAACATTTGATTCAGAAATCCTTGTTTTGGGGGCAGCCACTTTGTGTTGTTAGAAGACAGGGGCTGCATACAGACTTCAGTTGCCTTCCAAAGCACGGGGCAGGTAGTGTTTAAAGAGCCTGATCCTGTAAGTTCATGCCATTTAAATGCCCTCCTCTGCTTTAATCTCCTCTTCAATAATTGATGTATCTAGACATCACTCCCAAACACATCATTCTTTACATTCCACATGCAGCCACACAGGACAGTTACAACAATGTGAGCTAATTGAAGCTATAGGGTAAAACTCTGACCCTGTTGAAGTCAAAGGGAGTTTTGCATCTTTCTTCAATCGAGTAAGCAGTTCACCCTCAGGCCCCTTCTGGCCCCTTCAGTTTCCCTGCTGTTTGTGCAAAAGGTCCTGGAGAATATCAGGTCTTTGAGAGCCAATTAGCCAGAGACAGCAGCACAACAAAGCTTCCCCTCCAGGGGTTGGCACGGACAGCCCTTTGCCTTCAGGAAACAGGTCCAAGCAGGGGTGAGGCTGTGGCTCCAAGTGGCAGCCCACACAGGTATGAGATAAAGGTGAAGGAGCTGCCCTGCAGATGCAAGGATTCAACTGGGGGCAAAGCTACATGAAAGCAATTGAAGGCGAGGGGAAAGGTCCCGAAGCCGTGTTGCAGGGGCAAGTGATCTGAGCACTTGGGAACCAAATGTTTCCCTAATTGCTGTTTAAAATGCCTGCTCCTGGCCAGGAGTGCCCAACCTTCCCCACCGGGTGGGCCACACAGCTTCCTCCAGCACTGCCAAGGGTGGTACTCGGCAGTGTGTCCCCTGGGAAGGCCCAGATGTCCTGCACATGCTGAGCACATGTGACCTTTTGCTTTTATTCTCTACTTTCCCAGGGGCTCCTCAGAACAGGAGCAGAGAGTAGGCTGCTGACTGGAGGAACTGCTGCAGCAGTGGCAACCCATTCTGGTCTCTCTGTGTCCCGTGGGCTCCCTTGGCCTCTCCCATGACATTTCAACAGATGTGAATGTTCCATGTAACAGGAAACAGGGGTCCAGGCAGGGCTGGAGCCCAGGGGCTGATTCATCTCCATCTCTGCCTGCCAGAAACAAGACAACACCACGTGAGGTCTGTAATCACCAACACCACTGGCCCACAGTGTGCAAAGATTTCAAATGTGACCTGAAGAGATTTAGGTGCTCATAGGTGTTCAAGATGTCCAAGGTGACAGAATGTCATAGGGTGATCTCAGTAGCCCAGTGGGGGTTAGTTATTCCAAGAGTAAAATTAGGTTTTGAAGAATGGAAGTCCATTCTTGACCTCAAATATGGCATGAAAATTAGACTTTTCCTTGGAACACTTTGGTTCATTAGAAAACAGATTCTGGCAGGATCTGACTTTAATATCACAGAATCACAGAATCAACCAGGTTGGAAAAGACCTCAGAGATCATCAACTCTAACCTATTACCTAGCATTAATTAATTATTTTATTAATATGACCTAACATAGCCTAATATTGGATAGTACATTCCAGATCATGGAGACCCTGACAAAATGAGAGGTTCTTGAGACCATTACAAGCTGCTGATAGAGCTTTCTGAGTGGAGAGGTTTGGACTCGTGGAATAAGTGCACCAGGGCTGCTGATCTTGCAGCAGGGCAACACTGTGGAACTGATTCTAGAGAAGAAAAAGGATCCTTGAATTTGGTATCAGATCAAGGCTTTTTGGAGGTTTTTGAGGTTCTTAAGCCTCATGAAAACCTGAATCAGACATTGTTCACCTTCCAAATGACAATGCCGTTGCCTGAAGGCCTCCTCGGTGCCTGAAGTTCCTTGCTGTTTTCATACTTAGCTGTGGGAATTGAATGTGAACAAACAGTGTTGCTTTTGGGATTCCTGGGTGGCAAAAGGTCAGGACCAATTCTATAACTCTATGTATTCATCTTTACAAAGAAACATTTTGTTCAGTCTGGACACAGAAAGATACTGAAGGCTCTTTAAACTGGTTAAAGATGGACATGGATTCATTTGTCCAGTCAGTGGTGGTGTTTTTTGAAGAACAGTGAAGCATTGCCTTTGAAAAATCTTTGCTGAATTGCCTTGAAGAACCTTAGTCAAATCAAAATCAATGTACTTGGGAATACCTAAAGACAGGTGCTGATGCTGTCATTGAAGAGAATGACAGAGAAAAAAGAGCTCCAGTGCATTTACAGCAAATATTTTGTGGGGTTTGGGTACTTTTTTTATGAAATGCTTTCATGACATAAGGATGAGTCAGTCAGAAAAAAGTTCAGATTCAGAAAATTATCAAAATTAACAGCCATGAGCTAATCTATCCCTGACAGTGTTATTGATAGAAAGATGGAGCATGCAGGAGCACTTGATAGACTGGAAAGGTATAATTGTATTCTAATCCATATAAAATGTGGAACAATTCTCTAATGGTCCCCTAATAAGTGCAGACCAACCCATGAGATTCCAGAAACTTACCTTCTATTCATTTCCTTTTGAGTGACTTACTAGCTAGAAACAAGAATACCCTTGTTGTTATGGTGGTCTGTTTTGGGACACAGTAACCATCTGTCAAGAGTAAGGCTTACCTTTTCTTCTAGACAAGCACAGCTGGGACATCTGGAGTGGGTCCAGAGGAGGCCATGAAGATGATCAGAGGAGGCTGGAGAACCTCCCTGTGGAGACAGGCTGAGAGAGTTGGGGCTGTTCAGCCTGGAGAGGAGAAGGCTCCAAGGAGACCTTAGAGCAGACTTCCAGTACCTGAAGGGGGCTACAGGAGAGCTGGGGAGGGACTTTTTACAAGGGGCTTGTAGTGATAGGATGAGGGGCAATGGCCTTGAGCTGGAAGAGAGGAGATTTAGGCTGGAGATTAGGAAGAAATTAGTGAGGGTGGTGAGACACTGGAACAGGTTGCCCAGGGAGGTCGTGGATGCCTCCTCCCTGGTGGTATTTGAGTCCAGATTAGATGAGACCTTGAGTGATGAGGTTTAGTGATAGGTGTCCCTGCTCATGGCAGGAGGGCTGGAACTAGATGATCTTTGAGGACTCTTCCAATATAACCATTCTATGAGTCTATGCATGTGCAGTGCAGACATTCACTGTTCATAGCCTGTAACTGTTCTATCATCACTTTCCGTATGGAGCCTCACTACAATGAGTTCTCTTCTACTCTTCCAACAGTTACCTTAAAAATAATCTCTTCTACCATACTGCATTAAGGAACTGACTTGTTACATGGAATGCTATTCCATGGCTGCTGTAAAGTAGTGATCTCTTAGGTCTAAATATGCTCCTACATCCTCTTCTCTCTTAGGTCTAAATATGCTCCTATACCCTCTCCTCTTCTGGCATAAGCATTGAAACCACTCCTGTTGCAAGACTGTAAATTCTTCATACCTATACTAATATGTTTTGTGATTAAGCAGTGCTAGCAGCATCTTCTTTTGCAAACCTTGCTGGTGTCTCTTTTATTGAAAGGCTGAAATACAATAGGTCCAGGCATGTTCCTGCAGATGTGAAATAGAATTTCCTTTCTCACATCTTTCACACTTTCCCAATTAGCACCACCCAAACCCTGGACTCCTTGACTGCTGAAAGGATTAGTGTGCATCATTGGCTAAGGATGGTTCTGATGCCCAGCCAGCAAGCTCCCAAAGATTCTTTTTAGGTATGATAATGAAGTGCTCTGGAGTAACACAAATTATGTAAAGACTCTTTCCTATCCACTGTGCTTCTCACTTATTCCCTTAGAGCAAGATTAGAACAGTGTAGGAAATGTGCTTGATATTCCCTCTAAAATGGTATGCACTTAAACTGTACTTTTCCATGGCTTTTCTACTGGAATGAATTAGGCAAAGTAGAATTAACCTTGTCAGTCACCAAGGCAGCTTCCATGACACAGAGAGCTGTAACTAAAAACAGAGAAATAACAAGAGAGCCTCAATGCAGTCACCCTCCACTGATTCCTGCACAGAGTATGTAGAGAGCTTTAGGGTGCTCTGAGGAGATAGACCCAATATAAATGTAAAGTAATAGTTAGGAAAGGGGCAAGGGGAAGTGTTCTTGGGCAAACAAAAGGTTTTAGATTTAAACCCATGGATGCTGGGGGAAGCTCAGCACAGAGCTCAGACACAGAAGTGAAGCACTGAGCTGGTAACTGTGATCTGTGGTCTAGGCAGGAGTTTGGGGGAAGGAAACAAGCTGCTTTAGCATGAGGCAAAGGGGGTGACCAGAAGAAAGCAGTGAATTAGAAAGGAGAAAGCACGTGCAGAGTGATGGGAAAACTGAGTCCATGTGGTAGCAAGCCAGCATGAACCCCAGAAAATGGCTGCCAGATCTTCCTGTCTGGCTAATTTAGCCTAGTGAAGACAGATGATAACTGTGAGCAAGCCTTCTGAAAATGGGATCTCTGACATTCTGCTGGTGTAAGACCCTAGGAACATCCTCTGGGTTAGAAAAGGAAATCATTCCAATTCTATATGTCCTTTACCTTTCTCTCTTTTTGCTGTCTCCAGATCCTGAGCGTTTAGCTGCCCCCACAAGCTCCAGTTGTTATTCCAATGTATTGTTCCCAGGCGGAGGGCAGGGTGAATGCAGAAGACAGCACTCAAGCTGCTTCTGCTGATGCTGTCGGAGCACAGGCAGGTAGGGGAGGACTTCTCAGACTGAGGAAAGTAGGAAAAAGGTGAAAGAATAAAAGAAAGCATCAGGTGCAAACTGCTGAACACTACTCTTAGACTTGAGGATGTCAGTGAGTGCCCTGGGTTAGAGACACTCCAGTAGCCTGGTCCATAGAATCACAGAATTAACCAGCTTGGAAAAGACTTTTGAGATCATCACATCCAACCTATCACCTAACACCATCTAATCAAATAAAAACATGGCACTAAGTACCTCATCCAGTCTTATTTTAAACACTTCCAGGGACAGTGACTCCACCACCTCCCTGGACAGCCCATTCCCATGGCCAGTCTCTGCGTGGGAAGAATTTCTTCCTAACATCCAGCCCAAAGCTCCCCTGGCACAGCTTGAGACTCTTTCCTCTTGTTCTGGTGCTGGTTGCCTGGGAGAAGAGACCAACCCCCTCCTGGCTACAACCTCCCTTCAGGTAGTTGTAGACAGCAATGAGGTCTGCCCTGAGCCTCCTCTTCTCCAGGCTAAACACCCCCAGCTCCATCAGCCTCTCCTCACAGGGCTGTGCTCCAGACCCCTCCCCAGCCTTGTTGCCCTTCTCTGGACACATTCACGTGTCTCAATGTCCTTCTTGAATTGAGGATCCCAGAACTGGACACAGCACCCCAGGTGTGGCCTAACCAGTGCTGAGCACAGGGCAGGATGACTTCCCTGCTCCTGCTGGCCACACTATTCCTGATGCAGGCCAGGATGCCATTGGCTCTCCTGGCCACCTGGGCACACTGCTGGCTCGTGTTCAGCTGCTGTCACCCAGCACCCCCAGGTCTCTCTCTGCCTGGCTGCTCTCCAGCTACTCTGTCCTCATTCTGTAGTGCTGTGTGGGGTTGTTGTGGCCAATGTGTAGAAGCCAGCACTTAGATGTGTTGAACAGCCTGATACTGAATACCCTGCACAGGTGGCAGGTGAGATGACAAGTCAGAAATGCCACCCATTGTTTTGGACACACTGACATGGCTGCAGGCCTACCATTGCATCTGGCACTCGTTCAGAAACTTCTGCATCACATTCTGTTGCACGGTGAAGACAAGATCATAGCCCACTGGATACCAGTAGCTCTACCAGGAGCTGTATCAGCCCAGTTCCCTGTATGTATTTGCTTTAGAAACCCAGCTGAGAACCTCACTAGTCAGGATGTTCCTGGAGCAACTTGCTGAAAACCATTCCTGCAGCACACTTTAGGGAGAACATTGATCCTCTGAAACAAGAGCTGAGGGTTTTGTGGTTTTAGAAGCAAGCAATCAATCAACACCTTCCAAAACTTTCTTCTCCACCCTAGACTTAACATTATCAATTGATTGTGTTTCTCCTTCTTCTAAAAAAAAAAAAATTATGCCCCTTAGGCTTTGCAATAATTCATAGGCTCTTGTCACCTACTACAAAGCTCTGCTGTGACAGGCTGATCCCCAGACTGGAGCTGAAGTGTGATGTTCTATCCATGAAGTCATCATTAGTAGCTAGCCAATCCAGTGCTGTGGTATTGCTTCCTTACCACATCTGGTTAATGAGGAAAGGAAGTCCAGAACAGTCTGAATTGGAGCTATGAGGACAATATCCTTCTGCTGGTGGTGGTGGTTGGTTGGTTTGTTTAGGAGGTTTTTCTTGCAAGCATTTCAGCACAGCTCAAAGAAACATCTAATTGCTAATGGATAAAGCTGACTGGTGTAAATGAAAGTGCCTGTGGAGATGGAGAGTCCAACGAGGCTCCATGTATAATTGCTTCTTAACAAAAACCAAATGACCAGGAGATCTGTCCATTAAATTAAAAAAATAAGTAGATTTAACTTGTGTATCAGAACCCAAGTTCCCTCCCCCAAGACCTCATCTGGAATATTGCATCCAGTTTTGAGCTCCCCAGTTCAGGAGGGACAAGGATCTACTCGAGAGAGTCCAACGGAGGGCTACAAGGATGATGAAGGGACTGGAGCACTGGTGAGGAAAGACCTGGGGCTGTTTAGTCTGGAAAGGAGAAGGCTGAGAGGAGATTTAATCAATGTTCATAAATATCTGAGGGCTGGGGGTCAGGAAGGAGGGGACAGGCTCTGCTCAGTTGCACCCTGGGATAGGACAAGGGGCAATGGATGGAAACTCCAGCACAGGAGGTTCCACCTCAACATGAGGAGGAACTTCTTCACTGTGAGGGTCCCAGAGCACTGGAGCAGGCTGCCCAGAGAGGTTGTGGAGTTTCCTTCTCTGGAGACTTTCCAGCCCTGTCTGGATGTGTCCCTGTGTGACCTGTGCTGGATTCCATGGTCCTGCTCTAGCAGGGGGATTGGATTCGAAGATCTCCAGAGGTCATTTTCAACCCCTGGCACCCTGTGATCCCGTGATTCTGTGATCCCGTTAACACTGGAGCTCGTGATGAACACAACTTTTTTCTGGTAAGCTTTTCTTAATTCTGTCTTTTTGATGATGACTGAAGCAACGATAGACTCCTCAGGGTGGCAGGAGAAGAGATAAACTGCAGCAAAGCAGGAGCTCCAAGAAGACGGAATTTCCAAAGGACTTGCCTCTCTGAGCTTTAGCAGAATAGCCTAATTTTCATGATAGACTGTTGCCAAATGAGAAGAAAATCATATCTGAAACCAGTCTTTGTTCTGTGGATGGCTGTTTGTGTAGCAGGAGCAGCATTGTTATTCTGTGTCATCCCTCGTTGACAAGCCTGTTTGAGTTCCAATAATGGGAAACCATCACAGCGATTTGCTTCAGATTAACCTCATCTTCTTGTCATACTACAGGTATTTTCCATTTGCAAGAAACAAATCTGTGGTGAGAGGTAAATGATTTTGATCAGGTCTGACAAAGACTTTTAAAGCAGCTGCATAGCTGCTGTATTTTATTTTATTTTATTTTAGAGTAAACCAAAGACGGCATCTGTCAGATATCTGTGGTAATTTTATCATTAGTTGTTGTCTTGATTTTCTACATCTGGCTATAAGCCACAAATTTATTTTTATTTTTTTCTGTATTAGATTTATTTTTCCCCTTGTATTATAAATATTATTTCTGAATCCCTTAGAACTTCTAAACCAATGAGTAAGAAGAGCTGAAAAGAGTGAAATCACTAGCAAAACTAACATTAAGGACTGTGAATAATTCCTCTAAGCAGTTCTGGTATGTTAGCTTCAGACTACAACAGTTTTGCATCCCAAGCACAGAGCTGCTTCCTTTAGATTTTTGCTTTCTGATGTAGGACTTGAGAAAAGTGAATTACTCTGATCCTAAAACGCCAGCACTAGTGTCACAATGCAGAAGGTATCAAAGCATACAGAAGGATGCAGAGAATGGCATTTCCTTTACAGTTAGCAATTGTCAGCAGACCAAGGGAGATTCTCCTCCCCCTCTACTCTGCCCTAGTGAGGCCCCACCTGGAATATTGCACCCAGTCCTGGGCTCCTCAGCTCAAGAGGGACAGGGATCTGCAGGACAGAGTTCAAGGGAGGGCTACAAGGATGCTGAAGGGACTGGAGCACTGCCTGGTGAGGAGAGACTGAGAGCCCTGGGGTTGGAGAGAAGATGTGAGAGGGGATCTGATCAATGTCTATCAATATCTGAGGGCTGGGGCTCAGGAAGGAAGGGACAGCCTCTGCTCACTTGTGCCCTGGAATAGGACAAGGGGCAATGGAAATTAACTGCAGCACAGAAGTTCCACTTCAACATGAGGAAGAACTTCTTTACTGGAAAGGTCACAGAGCACTGGAACAGGCTGCCCAGAGAGGTTGTGGAGTCTCCTTCTCTGAAGCCTTTCCAGCCCTGTCTGGATGTGTTCCTGTGTGACCTGTGCTGGATTCTCTGGTCCTGCTCTGGCAGGGGGGTTGGACTCGACGATCTCTGGAGGTCCCTTCCAACCCCTAACATCCTGTGAGCCTGTGATCAGAAGTGACTCAAAGTCAGCAACTGTTCTGGCTGTAACAAGACTTCCCACTTCAGTGCCTTCCAAAGCAACAACAACTTGAGCAATTGAAACCTTAAAATTCTGTGCTTAGTTAAAATGTGTTGCCAACACCTTTATGTTGCATTGTGTTTCTTTATGTTGGACTCAAGCCACTGGGGAAAGACCTTGACCACGAATGGAACTATGTGTGAAGCCTTGAGATGACCTCTCCACTGCATAATGATGCTGACTTCACAGATGGGTTTGTAATTATCAGGAAAACTTGTTAGGGAACCTGCAGGTCTTGGTTTGGTATAAACCACCCCCCCCCCACATGCCCAAACAACAAACTGGATATCCTCTACAGACCTCAAAAGAGCTACTGGTTCTGTTTGGTCATTTAATGCAGAACCTTTAAACCTGAACTCCTGTTGCCTGCTTAGTCCATGTGAAAACATTTGCTGGTTTCTCTCCAGCTGTGATCAGAGAACTGATCCAGCTACGAACTTCCACACCATGATTAGCACTTATGGGCCAAGCTCAGAAGACCAGGAATAGAGCTAAACAGCCAGCAATGTAGAGTTGAGGTCTCTTGTGTGATACCTCTGAAAGAGCATCTCCTTCCCTTGACAACCCACAGGAAGGAAATTTACTTCTTGTAGCAGTACCAAGTGAGAACTGTCCAGGTCAGAGAATGCAAGATTGTGTTAAGAGGCCTATTAGAGACCACAGTAGCTGAGAGTGAGACTCCTCTTGGTTGTATGGTGCCTGCAAGCTCTGGACACTGGACTGAGCTTGTTCCTTCAGCTCATGAGTGTCTTCTCAGACACAGAATCATAGAATGGTTAGGTTGGAAGGAGCCCCCAGAGGTCATCTAGTCCAACCCCCCTGCAGTGAACAGGGACATCCTCCACTACATCAGTTTGCCCAGAGTCTTGTTGAGTCTCACCTCAAATATCTCCAAGGATGGGGCCCGAATCACTTCCCTGGGCAACCTGATCCAGTGTTCCACCACCCTCATGCTAAAGAATCACAGACTCATAGAATGGTTGGGTTGGAAGGGACCTCCAAAGGTCATCTAGTCCAAACACCCTGCAGTGATCAGGGACATTCTCAGCTAGATCAGGTTGCACAGAGCCCTGCTAAGCCTTACCTTGAATATCTCCAGGGATGGAGTCCCAACAACCTCCCTGGGCAACCTGTTCCAGTGTTCCACCACCTCATGATGCAGAACTTGTTCCTAACATCCAATCTACATCTGCTCTTCCCTCATTTGAAGCTATTGTCCCTGCTGGCCTTTGCAAACAGTCTCTCTCATTTACAGTCCTACTCTGCCATCCACTTTCTTTGTCCTGCTTGTGTGAGGGAGGTGCATAGAATCAAATGAGAGTTTCTGTTGCCTCCTCCTAGGAAGATTTACTGTATGTTTAGTGGCCTTATCTGACAGTCCAGGCACAAAAGTAAGGTCAGATCTACTCCTAGGGTCCTGATGGCATCTATAACTGCCTGAGTTGTAGTCTGACTGTGTGTGACACTCACTGAGTGAATTTGTTGTAGCAATCACTTTGAGCGTATCTCAAGGATTTCATCATGATATTTTGCTGCTTGCAATGCCAGAGAGACAAACAAGAGCATGAAATAAAATGCACAGAACTTCTCCTGTTATGGAAGAGAAATGGAAGGGTGGGAAACAGGCTGAATTTCTCCAGGGTAATTTTATGTAAAAGACAGACCAGCATCATCCTTTAAGGCCTGAAATGTCAAGCTTGTAAAAATAGTATTCCTGGGAGTTGTATTTGATCATTTGTTAAATACTGTGATATAAAATGTAGAAATCCATGTGTAATGCTTCAAATCCCTAATCTGGTTTAAAAGGTCAGTTGAAGCCTAAAAGGACTTGACATTTTCCCTTTAAAAATCTGACTTTTTGACTCAGAGCTAACAACATTTGAGCCTGAATGACCTGAAGGATAAATACAAAAGCTGATTTCAATTGAACTATTTAGAAAGCAGGGGATCTTCTAATTTGTAAGATAGCATTCAGGGAGGTTTTTCCATTAAGAACTCAATCGACTGAAAAATGATTTCCTTGGGTATTCCACAATCTTTCAATGCTTGTGTAAATTTTACACAGGAGGGGGCAGTGAGTGAGGCTGAAGATGTAGAACACAGTTCCAGGAGAGCAGAAAGCCCTTTATGAAAGAGAGGTACCTGGTATTTGCCTCAAAAATCCTTTCCACCCCTTTCTGCACTGCCTTGGAAGCCTGGGTCTGTTTCCAAATCTCTGCTGTCCAGTGCAGATGAGGCTTGGTGGCTAGTACTAATGTCTTGATAAGGATGATGCTAGTCCCTTCCAGCTGCATCCCTTCCCATGCCTCAGACTTCACATGGCTTGCAGTGAGTAACTACAAGGGGTTAGATGGCTGCTTTCCTGTAGAGCTGTGCTGTGGGTGTGCTTCCTCACACAGCCTCCTGCTCTGGAGAGGGTCCAGCGGAGGGCTACAAGGATGGTTAGGGGACTGGAGCACTGCCTTAGGGGGAGAGGCTGAGGGACCTGGGGCTGTTTAGTCTGGAAAAGAGAAGACTGAGGAGATTTAATAAATGTTTATAAATATGTGAGGGCTGGGGGTTGAGAGGGAGGGGACAGGCTCTGCTCACTTGCTCCCTTTGATAGGACAAGGAGCAATGGATGTAAGCTGCGGCACAAGAGGCTCCTCCTCAACACAAGGGAGAACTTCTTTACTGTAAGAGTCACAGAGCACTGGACCCCATCCACATCCAGAGAGGTTGTGGAGTCTCCTTCTCTAGAGACTTTTAAGCCCTGTCTGGATGTGTTCCTGTGTGACCTGTGCTGGATTCTATGGTCCTGCTCTGGCAGGGGGGTTGGACTCAAAGATCTCCAGAGGTCCTTTCCAACCCCTGACATCCTGTGAGCCTATGCTCCTGCTCCTGCTCAGCTCCAGCTCTACCAGCGAGTCATTGTGGCAATAGAAAGCATGGCCTCCTTTTCCTCCTTAAGCCTCCACTGTTCCCTGATTGCTGCTCCTTCATTTGTGACCTCCACTGCCAGACCTCCTCCAGATTGTTTTGCACCCTCCCATTTTTTTTTTCCACTGCACTGATGGATGAAACCAGGGCTGCTTTATGGCAGGTCAGCCTCATCCCTCAGGCACCTCACGCTGGTGACTGTTGGCCCCACTATGTACAATCCTCCAAGGCTTGAGCTGTGACTCCACAGCAGAGGAGGAGACACTGACCTCTCTGTCCAGCACCATCTCTGAGGGGATGATGCTGAGTCCTCAGCCATGGGTGTCCCCAGCACAGGGGTGTGAGATGTGCAGCCCTCCCAGCCTCTCCACCACTGGGTAATAACTACTTGGTCTCCACTGCCAGCTCTGGCATTCTGATAAACAATAGTTTCATACATTCATAGAATGGTTTGGGTTGGAATGGACCTTAGGGTTCATCTAGTTCCAACCCCCTGCCATGGCCAGGGATGCTTTCCACCAGCCCAGGCTGCTCAAGATCTCATCCATATGGCCTGGAACACCTCTAGGGAGGGGGCGTCCACAGTCTCCCTGGGCAACCTGTTCCAGTGTCTCACCACCCTCACTGGAAAGAATTTCTTTCTAATCTCCAATCTAAATCTCCACTCCTCAAGCTTCATTCCATCCCCTCTCGTCCTGTCACTGCAAGAGGGCTGGAGACCATCACCTGGAGGCTGGGAGAGAAGCAGAGGGTGATCAAGAGCTGTCACTGTGTGACACCTGAGAAAGCCCCTGCAAAAGCTCCCCTTTCACTGGGCACCCTATGTGGGCCCTTGGCAATCATTATGTAGCGCTCCCTGGTGCAGCAAGAGGGACAGTGGCTGACAGCCATCATCAGCCCAGGTGGTTGCAGACCCATCAGTCACCTTCCGGGACAGGAGCACTGCTGCTTGACTGATGTTGTCCCAGGATCCATGCCCCCCAGCCTCCCCCAGTGTTTATTTTGATAAATGCCTCACTTTCTGCTGGCATCCACCCAGCAGCTGGGGACTATTATACTGTGACAACCTTCTATTCCATTGTCACAGTGTCAGATGCCTGAAAAGGATAATAGGTAGAGATTTCTGCTTTTCAGATGTTAAGAAATAAGTGGCATCCCCATTCCTTATTTAGTTACTTCTTAATGTTAATGAATAGCTTTAGTGATAATTACCAGATTTCTATATTGATAAAAACTGGCACATTCTGCATGATAATGCTAGCACAAATTTGATATTTATGAACTGCTGTTCTTTTGCAAATATAGACATTTGGTAATCATCATTATGATGATAAAATTCATTAAAATTTGAGAAACAACCTATTATCCCTTCTGCCCATCATCTTTTAATTAAGGAACACAGGGAGATTTCATGAGACTCTCCTAGTCACACACTGCAGAGGATTGTTTCTGTAAGGGAGTCTCTGTGTATCAAAATACCTCCCGTTTAGTTTTGATAGACTTGATGTCAAAGACTGAAAGAAAATTGACAGTAGATTTGTGCCAAGATGCATTTCAGACACTTCACAAATTTCAGCAACAGTTAGTTCAGCACATACTTGAATCTAGTTTGGGTGTGGGCTGCAGCTGAGGCGTAGACTGGAGGCTAGAACAGTGTTAAGAGTCTGATTTGGTAGTTTGTGAAAGGAGAAAACTTTGGTGATCATTTGTTGTTCCTGCACTTGGGTCACAACAACCCCAAGCAATGCTCAAGGCTTGGGGCAGTGTGGCTGGAAAGCTGCTGGCAGAAAGGGACCTGGGGGTGCTAATGGACAAGCAGCTGAAGTGTGCCCAGGTGGCCAAGAAAGCCAAAGGCATCCTGGCTGGGATCAGCAATGCTGTGTCCAGCAGGAGCAGGGAGGGGATTGTCCTCTGGCACTCAGCTCTGGGGAGGCCACACCTGGAGTGTTGTGTCCAGATTTGGGCACCTCAATACAGGAGAGATGTGGAGATGCTGGAGCCAGGGCAGAGGAGGGCAAGGAAGATGTGAAGGACCTGGAGAATAAATCTGATGAGGAGCAACTGAAGGAGCTGGGGATGGTTAGTGTGAAACAGAAGAGGCTGAGGGGAGACCTCATTGCTGTCTACAACTACCTGAAAGGACCTTGTGGAGAGGCTGCTGCTGGTCTCTTCTCACAGGTAATTAGTGACAGAACAAGAGGGAATGGTCTCAAGCTACAACTGGGTAGGTTTAGACTGGACAGTAGGAAAAAAATTTTCCCATCAAGAGTGGTCAGGGATTGGAATGAGCTTCCCAGGGAGGTGGGGGAGTCCCCAAGCCTGGATGTGTTTAAAGGTGGTTTGGATGTGGTGCTTGGGGACGTGGTTTAGAGGTGACCCTTGCAGAGTAGGGTGAATGGTTGGACTTGGTGATCCTGAAGGGCTTTTCCAACCTGAATGCTTCTCTGATTCTGTGATTGTTCAGAAATTTCCAGCAGTGTGAGTGCTGGAAAATTTGTGAGCTCACATGAAGAGTTCAGTTGTATCTCAAATGATAAGTCAGTTCCTTTTTTAGTTTGGATTTGGCCAAGAATCAAAAATGTATAGGGACCAGATAGATTCAGACACACTCAAACAATTTAGGCATTTGAAGAGGTTCAGTCAGAGCTTTTAATCCTCATCTACTCCTAGTCTGCATTATGAGTGAAAATGTTAAGCTCTATTTTGAAGCACACAAATATAAGCAGTATTAAAATCAGGTTTTCCTTTGGATCTCTTTGATGCTATATGTGGACAGAAGAGTTTTCTTTAGTAATAGGAGTGTTTTGTTATTATGACCAGGAATTCAGAACTGTATTCACAATAGGTGCTTGATAACATCCTAAACTGAAATCTCATCTTATCAACACGTCTTTAATGCATTTATTTCCCTGACTTAACCAATCATTTACACTCATTTCCTTTGATGCTACCTTTCTACTCAGCTGAACCATCAAAAATACTGTCAAGAACTTATTTTAAGAGTTCTTGTATATTTCCTTTTTTTTATTCCTATCATTTTGATGCTGGAGTATGCTAACATGGGTAGCACTTAGAGCATCCAGCAAATGTGTCAGGGAAGGATGCAGGCTGTGTGTATCCTGTCTCTGCCCTTCAGCCTTACAGAGGGGTTAATACACTAACAAATGTGGGTAGATTCTCATGCATACTGTGATATATCATCACTGTGTTCAGCCAAGAGTGAAGGAAGCAATTTTGTGAGGTCACAGGATGGTCAATGCTCTCCTATTTGAGTTTTTCTTTGCTTCATCCAGACAATTTTCATTGCAAAAGATTGTTCCCTTTCTTTATATAGTTAATTTCTTCCTCTACAAATCTGACATAACTCATTTGAGGCAAGCTACAGAGGAGTTTCTTTGTCCAAGACAGAGCCTGGTGTCATGCAGAGGCTATGATGACATGATCACAGGAAAATCATGAAAAAGCCTTCAGGAAACAGACAAGCAAAATATTTTTCTCATTCTTAGTCCAAACTTTGCTCTCATATTTGTTTGAAAATTACTGGAGCTAGTTGGGGAAGTAAAAATCCCAGTTAAAAGCCACCAAACCAACAAGCATACACCACCACTTTCAAAAGCAAAAACCTCAAGAACTGCAATATTTTGTCCTAAATGCAAAGATTTAGAGCCTAATATGATGCTGCACACTACCTGGGATTTGCTTCCCTTCTGTTCCCACCACTGAGGACTGATTTTCTCCAGCAAACTGGAGTCTCCAGTGATGCATGAGAACTGCTTCTGTTCTTGAAGAGTGATGATATTTAATGGAAAACACCACCCTGCTCACTTGCACATGAGAATAAGGCAACTGGACCATGACATCCAAGATATGCTACAATTGTACTGCAGAAACAAAATCATGGGGGCAAAATCATAGAATCACAGAACCAGTCAGGGTTGGAAGGGAGCACTAGGATCATCCAGTTCCAACCCCCCTGCCATGGGCAGGGACACCTCACACTACATCAGGCTGGCCAGAGCCTCATCCAGCCTGGCCTTAAACACCTCCAGGGATGGGGCCTCAACCACCTCCCTGGACAACCCATTCCAGGCTCTCACCACTCTCATGGGGAAGAACTTCTTCCTTACATCCAGCCTGAATCTCCCCACTTCCAGCTTTATTCTATTCCCCCCAGTCCTATCACTACCTGATAGCCTAAAAAGTCCCTCCCCAGCTTTCTTGAAGCTCCCTTCAGATACTGGAAGCCCACAAGAAGGTCACCTTAGAGCCTTCTTTTCTCCAGACTGAACAGCCCCAACTCTTTCAGTCTGTCCTCATAGCAGAGCAGCTCCAGCCCTCTGCTCATCCTGGTGGCCCTTCTCTGGACACCTTCCAGCATGTCCATATCCCTCTTCTAATAGAGGCTCCAGAACTGGACACAGTACTCCAGGTGGGGTCTCACCGGAGCTGAGCAGAGGGGGAGAATCACCTCCCTTGACCTGCTGGCCACACTTCTCTTGATGCAGCCCAGGCTCTGCTTGGCTTTCTGGGCTGCAAGTACTCACTGACAGCTCATGTTGAGCTTCTTGTCCACCAGCACCCCCAAGTCCCTCTCCTCAGGGCTGCTCTCCAGCCAGTCCCTGCCCAGCCTGGATTTGTGCTTGGGATTTCCTCGACCCAGCTGCAGGACCTTGCACTTGGTCTTGTTGAACCTCATGAGGTTGGCAAACCAGTCTGATCCCCAAATTGAAATCTCTTCTGGGACATTTGCTTTACAAATAAACAAATCAAAGCACAGTTAGAGTTTTCAAGATTAATTCCATGATAATCTTCAAATCACTATAAAGCTGCTGGAGAAGGAAGACTCAGTCCTGCTGAGTGTCACCGCAACACTTAGACAGACAAGGAATTGTGCATGCTTGTAATGGAGCAAGGAGATGATCTTCACCTGGAGCTCCAGCAGTGCAGTAGGTTCTGTTGCTGCTGTTGAGGCCTCTTTGCTGTGGTGAAATCAGCAAAGCTACAAACCAAACATATAAATGAGCAGGCAGAGCAGCTAGAGGAACCAGTGTTTATGTTCACTTGCTGTGTTCCTATTGTTGGAGAACTTCAGAAGTCAAATTGTCTCTTCTTATGGAGCTATCTTTTTATTCCAGTCAGCTCCCATGCAGAATAAAATGGTCAAACTCATACTGCACCTGGAAACCATCCATAACCTTTGCCTGTGGAATGCTTCTGCTTGACCTCAGATATGAAAAGCTGTTACACACACTGTCTCTGGCTTTAGAATCATAGAATTGTAAAGGTTGGAAGGGACCTCAAGGATCACACAGTTCCAACCCCCCTGCCATGGGCAGGGGCACCTCACACTATATCAGGCTGCTCAGAGCCACATCCAGCCTGGCTGCAAAAACCTCCAGGGATGAGGCTTCCACCACCTCCTGGGTCACAACAACCCCATGGTAAGCTACAGACTTGGGGATGTGTGGTAGGAAAGCTGCAGCTTGGCGAGGGACCTGAAGGGAGTGTTGGTTGATAGTTGACTAACGATGAGCCAGCAGTGCCCAGGTGGCCAAGAAAGCCAAAGGCATCCTGGCTTGGGTCAGAAGCAGGGTGGGCAGCAGGGACAGGAGGTGACCATCCCCTGTGCTCAGCACTGGGGAGGCCACACCTGGAGTGTTGTGTTCAGTTCTGGGCCCCTCACTGCAGGAAGGACATTGAGGGACTGGAACCTGTCCAGAGAAGGGCAATGAGGCTGAAGAAAGGCCTGGAGCACCTGGGCTATGAGGAGGGGCTGAAGGAGCTGGGGGTGTTCAAGCTGGAGAAGAGGAGGCTGAGGGAGACCTCATTGCTCTCTACAGGTCCCTGCAGGGAGGTTGGAGTGAGGAGGGGACAGCCTCTGCTCCTTGGTGGCAGGAGACAGGAGCAGAGGAAATGGTTCCAAGCTGCACCAGGGGAGGTTCAGGCTGGATGCTAGGAAATATTTCTTCACTGAAAAGATTCTCAAGCATTGGAATGGTCTGCCCAGAGCAGTGCTGGAGGCACCATCTCGGGAGGTGTTTAAGTGCTGTGTGGAACTGGCACTTAGGGACATGCTTTAGTGTTGACCCTGGAGTGGATGGTCTTGAAGGTCTCTTCCAACCAGGTATATTCTGTGATTGTTCAAAGTGAACATATTCCCCTTTCTAAGTTTCAGAGCCTAAACTGAAGTAACCTGGAATACTGTAGAATTTCTTTGCATGCATTTCAGAGAGTCTTGGTGACGCACCATTTTGTTGCTTGAAATGAGAGAGAAACCAAACGATTTGAGCACAGACAGCCTGCCAATCCACTGCTCAAGTGTCATCTTCCCCTAATAATAATTTCAAAGGTGATGGAAACATGGTTTATACCTCCAGAAATTTCCACGGGACTGCCAAATGTTGTCTTGAAGCACCCTGCTCTCAGGCAGCCACTACAGTGAAAAACGTTCTCGACATCTTTCCAAAGGCAGCAAGCAGGAATAATGGAATACTCTTCCTCCAGATGCATTACATTGTTAAGCACTTAATCTCAAGGACCTTTTTGAAGTTCAGATAGTCCTACTTTATTCATCATCTAATGTTTAGTTTAAAGTAACAAATGATTGAGCTGAAAGTCTTTCAGGAACAAAATTCCTTTTTTCCCCCACACATAAACAGAGTTGCAGCCTTTGCATTTTTTGCCATCTGGCCCGCAGTGTGAAATGACATTAGTAGCATGTCAGGTTTATTCCCTTTACAAGAAAAGAAAGAAGAAAGAAAGAAAAAAGAAGAAGAAAGAAAGAAAAAAAAAAAAAACCAACAACCCAACCCACCAACCCCATAATCCTAATCTCTAGTATTAAAATAAAACATCTGCCTCACTGAAAGGAGTGGATGAACCCTGAAGTCTCCAAGCTGCTGGAGTGTGTCAAGCACATGTTTACATTGCTGACTGTTGTAAATTTGCAGGATGATGACAAGAAGTCTACAAACTGAAATATCTTCTTCAAATGTTTTTTAAACAGATGTTTCAAAGAGAAAAAGCCAGAAGAAGGAAGTGGCAGGGGGATCACAGGCAGACGGGGGACGCGGTGGTTGAGCTTGGGGTGCATCATAAAAGATGGCAGCAGAGGTTTGTGTCCACAGGTACCAGCGTATGGTCTGAAGTTGGCAGACTGGAGTGGTGAAAGGCTTGTGTCTGCCATCTAACTAGGTGACTCCGTTCAGGAAAAAAAAGGACAAAATAAGGCAAAACACTCATTAAAATGTTACAGATTCACAGATGGCATTGGCTTGGAAGGAACCCTCAAAGGGCATTTTGGCCGACCCCCCTGCACTCAGCAGGGACACCTCCAACTAGACAAGGCTGCACAGGGCCACATCCAGTCTGAGCTTGAATGTCTCCAGGGATGGAGCCTCAACCACATCCCTGGGCAGCCTATTCCAGTATCTCACCACTCTCATTGTGCAGAACTTCCTCCTGATGTCTGACCTAAATCTGCCCTGCTCCAGTTTCAAACCATTGCCCCTCATCCTATCACCACAGGCCCTTCTGAATGATCCCTCCCCAGCCTTCCTGTAGGTCTCCTTCAGATACTGAAATGTAATTTACCTTTATTACAGCACCTGCTGATTACAAAGCCATATAAATTCTGTGCTCCAGAGAACAGCTGTGAACACCTCCAGGAATGAAAGATGGCAGATTTCTCAAGAGGTTTGCACAGACAAGAAGCACTTGACCAATAGGACTGTATTGTTTAGCAGAGTTACTATGAAAGATTTTTTCTTTTTTTTTTTTTTCCTTTCAGAATCACAGGATCACAGGATGTTAGGGGTTGGAAGGGATCCAAGGAGATCATCGAGTCCAACCCTCCTGCCAGAGCAGAACCATACAAAGCAGCCCTGGTTTCATCCATCAGTGCAGTGGAAAAAAAAATGGGAGGCTGCAAAGCAATCTGGAGGAGGTCTGGCAGTGGAGGTCACAAAGGAAGGAGCAGTGAAGGCTTGAGGAGGAAAAGGAGCCCATGCTTTCTATTGCCACAATGCCTCTCTGGTAGAGCTGGAGCTGAGCAGGAGCATAGGATCACAGGATGTCAGGGGTTGGAAGGGACCTCTGGAGATCTTTGAGTCCAACCTCTCTGCCAGAGCAGGACCATACAATCTAGCTCAGGTGACAGATTGTATGGACTTCAGATTCAAATCATAGAATCACAGAATGACAGAATGTTAGGGGTTGGAAGGGACTTTTAGAGATCATCTAGTCCAATGCCCCTGCCAGAGCAGGATCACCCAGGGCAGGCTGCACAGGGATGCATCCAGTCAGGTCTTGAAAGTCTCTAGAGAAGGAGACTCCACACCCTCCCTCAGAAAAAGTCCTGAGATGATTAACAAAAAGGTGGTAGATTTTTTGCTTCTCATCTTTTTTTGCAAGGCAGCCAAGAATGAAACTCAACCCCCAGTATCTTGCTGGTGAGTATTCTATAAAAAGCAGTTTAAAAATGGGTAATTTATTATTACTTCCAAACTGACTTTCTGATATGATATAGCATTATTCTGAAAATCACAATCTCTTCTGGAGATTGGTGGAACCTGAGCAAGGAGAATTCTGGGATTTAACTCCTGAGCTCAAGCAAAATCAAAATATTCCACTGCCTTCAAAACACTTTTGTGCTCATAAAGAACAGTGCCAGGGAAGCAAGCAGGGTGACCATGGCAGAAATATGGCTGTGGCATAATTATGGCTAGGGCTGTCCAAACCATTTGTTGTTAGCATATTCCAGTGCTGATGTTAGCACATGCCCAGTTTTGGCACATACCAGTCATCAGCTTGTACCCAAGTGTGCTGAGAGACACTGAATGGGACCAGGATTGGTCCCAGTGGTGATCATATAGGACAAGCCCACTTTTGTTTTATTTTGGGGGAATGGAAGGAGATACAAATTAAATTTGATGACATGGATGGATAGGAGACGGGCCACTTGCTTTGAAAGCTATAAAACAGTCCTTGGCCCATTTTACTTCCTAATATCTGTGTGGTAATTTATTTCAGCTAGCATTAGCACAAGCAACAGAATTTTACTGTGCATTTCATTAATCTGAATGATGAAATAATATATTCCCAATGCTGCTTCACTACCTTATAGTGGCAGGATTAATTCCTGGAGACTTAACTTCATGTTTATGCACCCAGAGTAACAAAGGTTGCTTGTGCTTGTAAATGGATGTCACTATTCTTGACTGTGTCAGACAGCAGGAACTGTCCACCTGTCCCAGGAGTGTCATCCCGGCTGCTCCACCAGGACTGTCCAGCCTAGGGGCTGATATAGACATTCATGAGACTTCTCAGGGCAGGCACACAGCAGCACAAGCTAAATTAATGTTGGACCTTCAAGGAGAGGAAGTAAGAAAGCATGAAAGGGAAGAAAGCTGATTTATAAGCTAATGATAAAGGAATTAATTTAGGGTCACTCATCCATTGCTGACTACAGGGCAGCATAGGTCTTTGTTCTGCAGACATAACTCAAGGTACAGTTTATACCAAAGAATGCAGTTAAGCTTCATAGTTGAGTTCATATTCATCTTTAACATAGTTATCTGATGGGTCTGAGATAGCTTTTAGCATCATCTTTTTAATACTAGTGTCTCATTTAATCTATCTGCATATTATCTCAGTCTTGCTAAACTTGCAAGCCTGATTCTTTATTTTCATGGTCCTTGCCCTGGAATTCCTTCCAAAGGGGAGGATCCCAATAGTAAGTCTTCATCAGACACACCTATTGTAAAGACATGATTTTCTCAGAGACTTTGCATGACTTAAAGAAAACCTTGGATGTTCCTTTGAAGTGCATCAGCAGCTTCTTTGAATTTCCTTCAGCTTTCTCATAGTCAGATCCATGACTAAGGGTTCAGCTTCTGTAGCATTTCAGTTAATCTTTCAGGGTGCTTTACACAAACCTGGGCTGCATCACATAAATACAGCATATTAAAATAATAGCCCATACAGCAATGACCACGAGTCTTATGCAGTGGTTTATAGATAAGGGATATTTAAAGTAACTTAAATGAAGAGATTACTTACCCAAATAATATTGCTTCCATAAAGCAACTTTTTGTCTAGGAGGCTCTTAAAACCTTCACAGACTTTATAGCATTGCATGTTCCTGTAAATATTTCTTACTCTGAAGTTGAATAAACAGGTGGTGGATATGCAATTTAACAAGGAATTTTGGTGGAAAGTAACCATAGGATCATAGAATGGCTGAGGTTGGAAGGGACCTCAGAGATCTTCTACTCCAACCTGCCTGCCATGGGCAGCGATGCCTCTCAAATGGACTTGGTTGCCCAAGGCCTCATCCAATCTGGCCTTGAACACCTCCAGGGAGGGGACATCCACAACCACTCTGGACAACCTATTCCAGAGTCTCACCATCCTCATACTGAAGAACTTCTTCCTAAGATCCAATCTAAACCTACTCTCTCTCAGCTTCAAACCATCCTCCCTTGTCCTGTCACTAGACACCCTTATGGAAAGTCCTTCTCCAGCTTTAGCATTTGATGGAGATACTGGAACAGGCTTATAAAAGTGTCATGGTCCAATAGTCAGATAGCTTGCTTAAAATGGTCTCCAGCAGCACTAAGAACCACTGCTTGGTACTTACTGAAATAAAATAGTGCCATTTTCCACACTTTTGGTTGACTGCCCCTGCCCCAGGTCTGTTTCTGTTGTAACGTCTGGTGAGATCATCACTCTTGAGCACAGGCTCCCAAGTTCATGGGGAAATATATTTTCTCCATCAAGGTGAAATTTTCTCCATCTCTTTTTTATTAATGTTTTTAATTTCACTCCAGTATAATACCCTCTTTTATCCAATTGTTCATTTATTAGGGAAAAGATCTCTACCGCAGACTTACATCCTGGGTTTTCTGACTCCTTGGTTGTCAGCGAGCAGTGCTCCTAATTCAGCCTGGGCTCCAGCTCAGTTCAAAACACAGGAGTGAAGTCTTTCAGTCTGAAAATTTAAGAGCTTAAGGGGTATGTGGAGTTCTTGTTCGCGTAGTAAATCTATTCCTCCCAAACCCACAAAGCTTACGCAGTTACCGAACATGCAGACATGTTCCACGATAGATGCAGGGCTCTGAAACTTGGAAACAGAAAATCACAGCATAGTGAATTCTTTAAATGCTAGATAGATAGGAGAGAAGGGGTAAATATCCACCAGCAATTCTCATTTGCCAACTGCTTTTCACTGGTAATGCAGGTATATAAACATAAAACTGCCTTTACACAGCTTTCCTTACAGTCAGGGTGGGGAGACACTGGAACAGGTTGCCCAGGGAGGTCATGGATGTCCTTTCCCTGGAGGTTTTCAAGGTCAGTGCTTGAGCAGCCTGGGCTGGTGGGAGGTGTCCCTGTTGTGGTAGAGCCATGTCATGGCCCAGTACAAATCCAGACAGGCCTTAAGATGTCTAGACAGGGTCCCTTTCTTTCCCCTCCCTCCTGCAGGACAACAGGGCAATGCGGGAAAAGGAACAAAGGGGACACGACTCTGCCTGTCTGGTAAACAAGATGTTTGTCTGGGGTGAGAGCACGTGAGCTGACCACTGCTCCCCCAGAGACAAGGTCCTTGCTTCTGCCTTTTATGTTATAGCCTGGCAGAACGCCTTTCCATTGGGCAGCTTCAGTGCCCCATTAGGACCAACTGACCTCTGGCAATGTGTATATATACAAGTGACTTGGTAGTCACCCTTGCCTTGCCTTGCCTTGCTTCAAGCCTTGCCACCTCGAGTTGCCCTGCCCTGCCTGAAGTGCCTGGTCCAGAGCATGGGACAAAGCCACGAGCCATACATGTGCAAGCTGGAGAAGCCACGAGCCTAGAAGCTGGATCTGCCTAGCCTGCTTCCCCTTGCCAACAGACTCGTGCCGTGCCTCAGTTTCCCCAGGAGCCAAGCAAGCGCCCATTGCCAAGAGTGTCGTTAACTGCCTGCTGTCCGCTGCAGCCAGCCCAGCCTGCGACCAGGCAGTGAACCTTTCCTGCCGGCAATCTGCTGTGCTGCACCTACGGGAGCACCCCAAAGCTAACACAGCAGCAGCAGCATCCCTGTGTGGGTAAAACCAGCTGTGAGTAACTCATTCATTGTCCTTTGGATCTGAAAGTTCTTACGGAGCCTCCCCCTGCTGTAACTGAGCACTACCTGCTCTTGGGGACTTTCTCTTTCCCAGTTGTTGCCTCCTAATTTGCATAGAATACTTCATATTTGCCCTGAGACTACATAATCCATTGTAAATAGATATTCCAACTGTACAATGATCCTTTTAATGAGTTTTGGCATATTTCATTAATAAAGGGTTACTATTTTTATTAATACCTGTTTGCCATATTGTTTATTATTTATTGTTGTGAGGGTAATTAACATATATTCCTCCCCTCACACAGTCCCTGCCCATGGCAGGGGGGTTAGAATTAAATCATCTTTAAGGTCTTTTCCAACCTAAATCATTCCATGAGTCTATTAATCTATGTCTTTGGGATTCTCAGTTCATCAGACTGAAGTTCAAACAGAAGGGCAGAACAATTGAGAAAGTGTAGAAAATCACAGAATCACAAATTGGTTTGGGTGGGAAGAGACCTTTAAAACCATCTAGTCCACCCCCTGTGCAGTCAGCAGGGACATCTGCAACTGGGACAGGTTGCTCAGAGTGCCAGACAACCTGGCCTGGAATGGTTCCAGGGATGGGGCATTTCCCACCTCTCTGGGCAGCCTGGGACAACACGTCCCACCACCCTCAGTGTCAAATATTTCTTCCTTCTCTCCAGTTCTGTCCCAGCAGGCCCTGCTCAAAAGTCTGTCCCCAGCTTTCCGATCATCCCCTTTAAGCCCTGAAAGGCCAGCAGAAGGTCTCCCTGGAGTCTTCTCTTCTCCAGGCTGAACATCCCCAGCTCCCTCAGCCTGTCCTCACAGCAGAGCTGCTCCAGCCTTTGGATCATCTTTGTGGCCTCCTCTGGACTCACTCCAACAGCTGTGTCCTTCTTCTGCTGGGGACACCAGAACTGGACGAGGTGATGTGTCAGAAGAGCAGAGTAAAGGGTCAGAATCAGCTCTTTGAACAGAATTTGAATCAATGGCAGCAAATATAAATGCTAAGCCTTTTTTTGCTGCATATTAAAGAGGAGACCTTTGTACATTAGCAAACAGTGTAAGGAACTGTGATGAAATTCATTCAAGATGAATGAAGTAGAGAACTCGTTTTCTTACTTGCTGTTTTGGGAAGAAGGAAGGCTGAGGGAGATGTCTATGAAACCAAAATTCTAGACTGTGATTTCAAATCCCCAGACTTTTCAGCTACTGATTTCTTCCTGAAAGAAATAGAGCTGGTGATAGAGCAGCCTTTCAAAAGCATGAGTATTTGCTAAGAAATGGGAAAGTGCAAGGTTCCTAAGGCTCCTGCAAATGACAGTTTCCTGAATGAACTAGAATCTCATACTGTAAAAAAGCCAACCAAACCACCAGCACCACCAAAACCCCACAAAACCAACCAACCAACCAAAACAAAACAAAACAAAACAACCCAACAAAAACCAGAGTATTTATAGTATAGTCAGAAACTGAAAATGGACTTATATCCAAATATTTTGGCAAAGACTTCAATCTACATAAAAATATGGAAAAAGTGGAATAATGCAGCATACCCCAGAACCTACAGTGCTGTTCCTAAGGAAAATATCCAGATTTTTTTTTTCCTACTGATAAAACTCTCTGAGTTACCCTACAGAGTGCTTAACGTTTCCCTGGTGGATTCTTGAGGTCTCCTCAAATAGAAAATATTCCATGAAGGGCCAAGCTTTGCTCATCAGGCTGCTTCTGCTTTCCATTTTTTTCTCTAAAAGACACCATTATTGAAAACCTTTTCCTTTCACAGGAATTTTGTCTATTGTTTATATAGGTATCACAGAGAGATATGCTTGATACAAATTGTTTCAGCTGGAAGGAGCTCTGCCAAAGAAAACAGACAGGCAGCTGTTTGCATTGCATATAAAAATTTTGTTAAATATGGCTGCACCTGTGTAAACAACACTTTTTTTTTTCCCCCAAGAAGTACC
Source organism: Indicator indicator (assembly GCF_027791375.1). NCBI lineage: Eukaryota > Metazoa > Chordata > Aves > Piciformes > Indicatoridae > Indicator > Indicator indicator. Next base: position 5,888,826 of record NC_072021.1, read on the forward strand.
CCTGCAGCTGCAAAAGCTTTCAGACTCTGCCAGACAAGTTATTTTTATTAAACCATGTAACACACTAAATAGCTCTTTCGATGGTTGTCATGCCTCAAAAACATGGCCCATAAAAATCTTGTCCATTTTTACAGAACATATTTCTTGGCTGGGTTTTTTTTTTTAGAAGCCCACTCTGTACCTTAGCATCATGCTGTATCAGCAATGCAGAGCTGCATGCACTCTGTGGACACTACATGTGTGTGTCTGCACATGGAGGAAGAGTTTTAGATTGTATTAATGCCTCAATGTATGCCTGATCCAGAGTCAGAGGTGACAGAGATTTTTACTGCCTGCAGCAAGCTATGAATCAGAGTTAACTGGATCTGGCTGAAAGAACTGGGGCTGCTCAGCCTGGAGAAGAGAAAACTCTGGGGAGACTGAGAGCTACATTTCAATATCTGAAGGGGACCTACAGGAAGGCTGGGGAAGGACTGAGGTGATAGGATGAGGGGCAATGGTATGAAACTGGAGCAGGGCAGATTTAAGTTGGACATCAGGAGGAAGTTCTGCACAGTGCAAGTGGTGAAATACTGGAACAGGCTGACCAGGGATGTGGTTGAGGTCCCATCCCTGGAGACATTCAAGCTCAGACTGGCCCCAGGCATCCTGATCTAGCTGGAGTTGTCCCTGCTGAGTGAAGAGGGCTGGACAAGAAGCCCTTTGAGGATCCCTTCCAACTCAATGCACTCTGTGAATTGTATTTTGTACCTTTCACCTCCAGAAAACATAAACAAAGATGACTATTTAAAGACCAAGAGATAATGGGGAATATCCAAGGCAGCTGCTTCTTTGCAAAGCAGTAGCTCTTTGTTTCCTCCAAGCCCAGGTGGGTGTGGAGCAGGTGCTAAAGGACCACTCCTTCCCAAGCTGGGCAGAGATGGCATCTGGGGAAGGTACAGGGTCCCTCGTTCCTGGCACCACACTTACACTCATGCTTCAGTGAGAAGAGAGCAGAGGGACAAAAAGTCTTCTGGGTGCACTGGGAACCTGTTTGGATTGTTAAGGAATCTGCAATCAAATTAAATGGTGAAAGCAAAGAGCACAACCACGCAGCCAAGTCGGTGCTTTCTGGCCCTAAGGCAGAATTTCTTCCCCTGCTCTTGCCACCCTCAAAGATACAAAACCATTTTACCAAGGCAAGTGAAAACAAGTCTCCAGGGACCAGCTGTGTGACCAGCGGACGCAGCCCACATTTCTGAGTACACAATCCCCAACCTTTAGGAGCCTCTGGGGTAGGATTATTGGAGACTGCATGCCCGGGGTCTGGGTTTCCCTATGCAGATGCACATTATGTAATTAATCTGGTGTAATTTGCACTCACTCTTAGGTCCATTCTGCTGCTGGGCCAGACCTGGGCCAAAAATACATGTGTCATTATTTCAATCTGCACACATACACATTCAGTCTACGTGCCACACATCAAGAGGTCTACCTCTTCTTAATAAGTTCACAGATCTCCCACTGGCATTTATTTTAGTTATTTATATTAAATCATTTTCAAGGAGAATAGAAGCTCTTTTATACACTGTAGGCTGTATGAATAGCTTCCCTAGAAAGCTGAAATCAATGCTGCTTAGTGATTCAATCAGTGTTAGGTGCAATGCCATTCCTCAGGCTAGGGAGCCTCATTGGATGGGGTAATATGGTGCCAAGGAGCCTGTCTGAGCTTAGGTCTTCAATTGCAAGTTTTGATTTTGAAAGTGATGACAGAATCACACAGAATCACAGCATGTTAGGGGTTGGAAAGGACTTCCAGAGATGATCCAGGCCAACCAGAGCAGGATCACCCAGGGCAGGTCACACAGGAACACATCCAGGTGGGTTTTGAATGTCTCCATAGAAGGAGACTCCACAACATCTCTGCCATATGTCTTTTTTAAGGCACACTTCTGGTGTTTAGTGTGTGAATTAAAACATACACAGACACACAAATACAGTTTTAAAAGATATTTCTCAGCCACACCTCTCCTTGACCAATGTCTCTGTGCTCCCAATTCAAGCACAAGGGAATGGACCTTCAGTAAATGCAATACTTCCTCTTCTTAGCAGCCTCCAGCTCAATTCCCTGTGAAGGTCTTGAAGGCAAAGCTAATTGGTAGGGAAGACAAGGAGCTGCCACAGGAGCATTCAGAGGGCAATGCAAACATTAGAGTAGGTTCTTCCTTCAACACAGATGCAACCTGAATCAGCACCACTGTTACTCATCTCTGCAGGAGGAGCAAGCCTGAAATACTAAGAGAAGCAGCCCAGGTGTAGCTGGCATGTACCTGCTTGATACAGAGCAGGCAGATTTCACATGCTGCTCCACTTCTGACCTGCAACTAGGAAACTGATGACAGTGAGCCCAGTTAGGAGAGGGGGAACAAAATGAAGGCTACAGACGTAGAAAAGGAAAATGAAACGTGTGATAAAAAGTGATCAGCAATGTTTGCTTGAATTTCAAAGGGATGCTGTTTGTGTTCCTCACAAGCAGGTTGACTTTGGCTCCCACAAACCTTTGGAGAATGATTTCTTTGGACATGTGTGCAGTGACAAGCATTTGGTTCTGCCCTGCCAGATCAGACAACTGCTGGCACATAGCTTGCTCTGGGTACACAAGAAAAACGACTACGGAGCCTAGAGGAGACAGAGGTAGACACAATTTGACCTTCAGAAGTTCTCAGGCAGGTAAAACGTATAGCCTCCCATAATGTTGTAGGCTGAACTTTCAGGTGCCTGCAAGGATAAAATATTGAGGTAATGTGACTTTGGAGAATCTTGCAGTGAAAGTGAGTTGCACATATGTGTAAGAACAAGTGAAATTTGTTCTTCATGACTGACGAATTTGTTACACCTGTTCCAAAATTTCAGCACTTGATCAAAGGGAAGAAATTGTAAGAATCAAACAAATAAATGTTGAAATATGTTTATGAATTCAGCTACAATTGAGAAATGAATTTGTAAAAATCATGAATCACACACAAATAAAATTACAAAGAAAGCAGGGTAGTGGGGAGATGGGGGAGAAAACCCAGCAAACCCTTATCTAAAGAAACAGCCTCCCACATTCCTGCCAATCACATCCTGGGCTGCAGCAAGAGAAGTGTGGCCAGCAGGACAAGGGAGATGATTCTCCCCCCCTGCTCAGCTCTGGTGAGACCACACTTGGAGCACTGCATCCGGTTCTGGAACCCCTAGCACAAGAAGGATCTGGAGGTGCTGGAAAGGTGTCCAGAGAAGAGCCACAAAGATGAGCAGAGGGCTGGAGCTGCTCTGCTATGGAGACAGACTGAGAGAGTTGGGGTTGTGCAGTCTGGAGAAGAGAAGGCTCTGAGGAGACCTTCTTGTGGCCTTCCAGTATCTGAAGGGGGCTCCAAGAAAGCTGGGGAGGACTTTTTAGGATCTCAGGTAGTGACAGGACTGGGGGGAATGGAATAAAGCTGGACGTGAGGAAGAAGTTCTTCCCCATGATAGTGGTGAGAGCCTGGAATGGGTTGTCCAGGGAGGTGGTTGAGGCCCCATCCCTGGAGGTGTTTAAGGCCAGGCTGGATGAGGCTCTGGCCAGCCTGATGTAGTGTGAGGTGTCCCTGCCCATGGCAGGGGGGTTGGAACTGGATGATCCTTGTGCTCCCTTCCAACCCTGACTGATTCTATGATTCTAACAGGGATGCAGTCCCACATCAGGAAGCAGCAGTAGGGCACAACGAGGGATGTACAGATTCCATGGTGGGAGGCACACTGGTATCTGCAATGGAACATCATAGCCATCAGTCTTCCTGCTGAATAGGTAAGGAAACTGAAAACAGCAATCAATTCATGGTTGTGGGTTGTTTTTTTTTTTTTTCTTCATCCAGATAAGAAAGACCATTTTCCTCACTGTTCTGCTGTGTCCAGAATGTGCAAGAATCATTTGGGGTTCCTCTTCCCGGAAGAAATAGCAACATGAGTGCACAGCCAGCACTGTGCAGAGCAATCATGAAATGCATTGTCCTGGTGGTAATTCATATTTTATTGAAGAAAGCCCTGAAATATAAAGTGTTGGTTGATTTGGGTAACCAAATCCTGTTAGATGTCCACAAGCAATTATAATAAAATATTAAAAGAGTGTTACAGTCTAGTAAAAAAAAAAAGTATATCTATAAAACTATAGAACCATAGACTTTAGATTTGTTTGCTTCCATTTCCCTCTTAGAATCATAGAATCATAGAATTGTTAGGGTTGGAAGACACCTTAAGGATCAACCAGTTCCAGCTTCCCAGCCATGGCCAGGGACACCTCACACTACCGCAGGTTGCTCACAGCCACATCCAGCCTGGCTGCAAAAACCTCCAGGGATGAGGCTTCCACCACCTCCCTGGGCAACCTGTGCCAGTGTCTCACTACCCTCATGGTGAAAAACTTCTTCCTGCTATCCAATCTACCCATTTCTCTTTTTTTCCATCCCCCCCAGTACTCTCACTACCCGACACCCTAAAAAGTCCCTCATATTTTGGTGCATTAAAAATGTATAGAGGAGCTGCCAGCCCAGCTGCATAGGATATCCAGGCACTTTATTTCTTGAGAAACATTCCCCTAAGTACAGCTGATTTGCCAAGTCACAAAGATTCCCCCTCCCCCACTAAGCTGCATGCTAACTGAGTCATCCTCTTGATCCCTCCTTCAATCATAAATTTGGAATCCTTATTAGGAAAAAAAAAAAAAAAAGAAAAAGTGTTGCTATCTAGGACTTGGAGATAAAGGATGTTGCAGAAGTCTCTTGAAAAGAAAAGGGGAGAAATAAGTCGCTTAATAAAGTCTAAATCATTCCTTAGGTTAGCTACTAGAAGCACCCGTGGTTATAAAATTAATCACTCTCTGCTATTACAGCAAATTGGTGAAGATTGTATTGACACATCTTCATCTGCATGTCTCATCAGAGGTGTCCATGCCATTTAGCTACAAAACCCTGGAGGCTTTGCTCTGCACAGAATCTTATAATACTTCAATTAAGGGACACCAAGCTGCCAGCCAGACAGCAGAGCATTTATTTCTTGATGACTCCTTAAGTTGTGCCACAGGCCTGTCATTAAGAGAATATTTTTCACAGCGTGTTGCAAAGATCCTCGTGCCATTAAAAGGAATTGAAAAAGCATCAATTTGTTGTTTCCACCTAACACAGATATTTTTCATTGCTGGAGCAGCCATTAAAAACAATCTGGCTTATTGCCTTCTGCAAAGATCACAGGAAGTACACATTGTGATTTATTTTAAGTGTGACATTAGTATTAAAAAGCAGAGTGAAGCTGAAGCCTTTGAAAGGAATACTTAAGAAAACAAAGTATTAAATCTGCTTTCTTAAAAATGGCACTGGAAAATCCTGGGCGACATTTTCATGGGAGACCTTCAAAACGAGATTCTTCGAGGACATCTTTGCTTCTTTTTGTTTTGAGAGAGAAGATAAGGCCCTTTTTTGGCCATGGGATAGTCAGAACTAATAAATAACCCCCTATAATGAATTAAAGAACTGAAAAGTGAATTTTTGTCCTCATATTCCTGCTATGGCTGTGACCTGTGCCCAAGGTGGGGGGATGCAAACTCAAGGTTGTGACCTGCGCCCAAGGTGGGGGGATGCAAACTCAAGGTTTTGACCTGTGCCCAAGGTGGGGGGATGCAAACTCAAGGTTGTGACCTGTGCCCAAGGTGGGGGGATGCAAACTCAAGGTTGTGACATGTGCTCAAGGTGGGGTGGGGCCAGGGCATGGGAAGCATTACATAGAATGTATCAAGTGAACAAATCACAGAATGGTAGGCATTGGACAGGACCTCCAGAGGTCATTGAATCCAACTCTCCTGCTAGAGCAGGTTGTTGTTGCACATGCACCAGTGTTTTGGTGGCTTTTTCTATCAGCTCTGTCTGCTTCAGATGGAAAGAGATGTTTGCTGGAGCAGGCTCAACTTCAGGCTGCCTCAGCTTTTGACTTGTACACCCATATCCTTCTGCACAGTTGTGTCTAAATATATTTCTAGAGTTTAGTGGCCCCTGTGTAGCTTCATCCTCTCCCATGGTCCTGCTTAGGGGTGAGTGATGGGGTCTGGCAATGCTGGCCATGGGGAGGTCTCTAACAGTTTTAGGACTAATCTGCAAAAGGCTCAAGCATTGCTCAGTCATTTGAAGTATTTCGCTTCAATAGCAGGAAAACCTGAGGTGTTAGGAAGCAACTCAATTCCTTAGACACCAAGGAATTGCCAACACACCTGCCAGTGTGCCAGTCCAAGCTAACTTTACTGACCTGCTGTGTCTAACCCCTGGGCAATGTGGAAATCTGCAAGCTCACATCTGCAAACCCTCACCTAGGGCTTGTTTCCAGACCTGCTCCTTCACTGGACAATGACTCCAGACATCAGGGTCTAGCTGAGTGATATGCTCAGTTTTACGCAACTGGGAGGTGAATGAGACCCTCCTGGTTTTTTTTCTCTCATCATTACTCCACTTGCTTTAGAGCAAGCACATAAACCCTGGTCTTACACCTTCACAAGGGACTCCCCCATCTGCCAAGGTACGCTCTGCTCTGGACTAGGTCTCCTCTAGTGCTCCCATGGCAGCTCTTTTGCTTTGCATTGCACTTAAAAGCAAATAAGAAAGGCAAGACTGTCTCCCTAAGATGAAGTATGGGCACCTCATAAAACAGTTAAAAAAAAAAAAAAACAGGGTCAATGCTGAAATGAGGCACAATGGGAATCTGATGGGAGAAGTCTTGCATTCCCAGTGATGCTTTCAGCCATTGTGCAGAGTGGTGCTCAATGGAGTTAAATCCATCCAGCTGGCAGCTGGTCACAAGTGGTGTACCTCAGGGCTTAGTGTTGGGACCACTTCTGCTTGACATCTTTATTGATGACCTTGATGAAGACACAGAGAGTGTCAGCAGTAAATTCAAAGATGACACCAAGTGAGGTGACAGTGTTGAGGTGCACCAGGGCAGGGAGGCTCTGCAGAGGGACTTGGAGAGATTGGATCCATGGCCAAAGTTAACAGGAGGAGCTTCAACAAGGCCAAGTGCCAGGTCCTGCACTTGGGTCACAACAAACCCAAGCAGTGCTACAGGCTTGGGGCAGTGTGGCTGGAAAGCTGCTGGCAGAAAGGGACCTGGGGATGCTAACGGCCAAGCAGCTGAACAGGAGCAAGCAGTGTGCCCAGGTGGCCAAGAAAGCCAAAGGCATCCTGGCTGGGATCAGCAATGCTGTGTCCAGCAGGAGCAGGGAGGGGATTGTCCTCTTGGACTCAGCTCTGGGGAGGCCACACCTGGAGTGTTGTGTCCAGTTTGGGGCAGCTCAATCCAAGAGAGATGTGGAGGTGCTGGAGCCAGGGCAGAGGAGGGCAAGGAAGCTGGGAAGGGCCTGGAGAATAAATCTGATGAGGAGCAACTGAAGGAGCTGGGGATGGTTAGTTTGGAAAAGATGAGGCTGAGGGGAGACCTCATTGCTGTCTACAGCTACCTGAAAGGACCTTGTGGAGAGGCTGCTGCTGGTCTCTTCTCACAGATAATTAGTGTTAGAACAAGAGGGAATTGTCTCAAGCTACAACTGGGTAGGTTTAGACTGGACAGTAGGAAAAAAATTTTCCCATCAAGAGTGGTCAGGGATTGGAATGAGCTGCCCAGGGAGGTGGGGGAGTCCCCAAGACTGGATGTGTTTAAAGGTGGTTTGGATGTGGTGCTTGGGGATGTGGTTTAGGGGTGACCCTTGTAGAGTAGGGTGAATGGTTGGACTTGGTGATCCTGAAGGGCTTTTCCAACCTGAATGTTTCTGTGACTCTGTGACCCTGGCTGGACACCAGGTGCCCTGCCACAGCTACTCTATCAATTCCCTTCCTCAGGGAAGTGGGTTGAGATAAGGACAAGCAGAGATGACTCAGCAATCACCACCATGGGCAGAACAGTCTTGACTTGGGGGGAAATGGATCAGCCTGTCCCTAGTGCTGGCACAGCAATGTGTGCAGTCACGGACTTCAGACGTGCTAGTAGTAGGGGTTAAAGCTCAAGTAGTAGGGGTTAAAGCTCAAATAGTAAGGGTTTAAGCTCAAATAGTGAGGGTTAAAGCTAAACTGGCCAAAAAATAGCTGGTCAATTTTCACCTAGATCAGTACATAGAATTGAGGTCTTTTCAGCCCATCCTGGCCAATGTCCACCCAAGAAGCTGTCTCCACAGAGGAGAGTAAGAATCCTTTCTCCAGGAGTAGTTCCAAATGAAGTCATGGAATTTTACTGTTGAGCTAGAGTTAGCGAAGTTGGGGAGCTGGAGTTGTTTAGCCTGGAGAAGAGGAGGCTCAGGGATGACTTCATTGCTGTCTACAACTACCTGAAGGGAGGTTGTAGCCAGGAGGGGATTGGGCTCTTTTCTCAGGCAACCAGCACCAGAACAAGAGGACACAGTCTCAAGCTGTGCCAGGGGAGGTCTAGGCTGGGTGTTAGGAGGAAGTTCTTCACAGAGGGGGTGATTGCCCATTGGGATGTGCTACCCAGGGAGGTGGTGGAGTCACCATTACTGGAGATGTTCAAGAGGGGATTGGATGAGACACTTAGTGCCATGGTCTGGTTGATTGCTTAGGGCTGGGTTGGACTGGATGAGCTTGGAAGTCTCTTCCAACCTGGTTGATTCTATGATGGGAGTTGGTCTCTTCTCCCAGCAACCAGTGACAGAAAGAGAGGGCACAGTCTCAAGCTGCACCAGGGGAGGTTTAGGCTGGATGTGAGGAAGAAATTCTTCCCAGACAGAGAGATTGGCCATGGGAATGAGCTGCCCAGGGAGGTGGTGAGTCACCGTCCCTGCAAGTGTTTAAAAACAGACTGGATGAGGCACTTAGTGCCATGGTTTAGTTGATTAGATGGTGCTGGTTGATAGGTTGGACTTGATGATCTCTGAGGTCTTTTCCAACCTGGTTGATTCTGTGATTTCTGTGATCTTGGAGGTCTCTTCCAACCTGGATGATTCTATGATTCTAAGTTAATAATAACATATCCTGAATCTTGCAAAGGTTGCTTCCTGAACATCTCTAACACATGAAAAGTACCACTGAAAGGTGTTTCCCCCTACAGCTGATTCCTCAAGTGGCTCTTTCAGTTTAAAATGTTTATATAATGCAGACCAAAAAGCAATCAATTACCTTAGCCATTGGTTCATCAGGCCTTAATCTTGATCCTGGAATGATATCTCACATGAATGAATGAAATAAGATTCTTAACATGATTAAAACTTGCTCCCTCAAGTAAAAAAATCCAGGGTTAAGGCCTTTATTTGTAAGAAGTTGTTTTGAGATGAACCATTACCAAGAGACATCTTCAGGTCAAATCAGCACCAAAATGCTAATATAAGAGAGAGAGAGATTAAATTATTTGGTTTCCTGCCCTCATTCCTAACCGTGAATTTCTGAATTACATTGAAAGGAGCAACATTTGCAATTTCATCTCTTCTCCAATTAATTTAGTTAAAACTAACATGTATGGCAAGTGTCACTTTTGGGGGAAAGAAAAAAAAAAAAAACAAACCAAAGCCCAGGGTCAGACTCTACAGCTCTAATTCATGTGAATAGTCTTGCTTGTAGACGGCCATGCCCAGAGAGTGGTGGTGAATGCTGGCACATCCAACTGGAGGCCAGGCACCAGTGGTGTCCCCCAGGGATCAGTGCTGGGCCCCATCCTGTTCAGTATCTTTATTGATGATCTGGATGAGGGGATTGAGTCCATCATCAGTAAATTTGTGGATGACACCAAGCTGGGAGCAGGTGTTGATCTGTTGGAGGGTAGGAGAGCTCTGCAGAGGGACCTTGCCAGGCTGGACAGATGGGCAGAGTCCAACAGGATGGCATTCAACAAATCCAAGTGCTGGGTGCTGCACTTTGGCCACACCAACCCCATGCAGAGCTACAGGCTGGGGTCAGAGTGGCTGGAGAGCAGCCAGGTAGAAAGGGACCTGGGGGTGCTGGGTGACAGGAGCTGAACAGGAGCCAGCAGTGTGCCCAGGTGGCCAAGAAGGTCAATGACATCCTGGCCTGGATCATGGTGACCAGCAGGAGCAGGGAAGTCATTCTGCCTTGTGCTCAGCACTGGTTATGCCACACCTGGGGTGCTGTGTCCAGTTCTGGGCTCCTCAATTTAAGAAGGACATTGAGACACTTGAATGTGTCCAAAGATGGGCAACAAGGCTGGGGAGGGGTCTGGAGCACAGCCCTGTGAGGAGAGGCTGAGGGAGCTGGGGGTGTTTAGCCTGGAGAAGAGGAGGCTCAGGGCAGACCTCATTGCTGTCTACAACTACCTGAAGGGAGGTTGGAGCCAGGAGGGGGTTGGTCTCTTCTCCCAGGCAGCCAGCAGCAGAACAAGAGGACACAGTCTCAAGCTGTGCCAGGGGAGGTTTAGGCTGGAGGTGAAGAGAAAGTTCTTCATGGAGAGAGTTGTTAGCTGTTGGAATGTGCTGCCCAGGGAGGTGGTGAAGTCACCATCCCTGGAGGTGTTCAAGAGGGGATTGGACGTGGCACTTGGTGCCATGGTTTAGTAGTCATGAGGTCTTGGGTGACAGGTTGGACTTTGATGATCCTTGAGGTCTTTTCCAACCTTATTGATTCTGTGATTCTGTGAATAGTCCCATGGCTTTCAATGGACTATTCACACCAGTTCAAAGGGATTATTCACATCCATAATACCTTCTGGTATTTGGGATGAAAAGACCTATATAAATGTAAACTATTATATATATTTTTAAAAAAATAATAAAAAATATTAATAATACAGATTTTTAGTTACTAGCAAAATCCACATTTATCCTGGTAGTCATTGCAGGCAATAAGGTAAATCACACTTGAGCTAAGGAACTCCTACCACACGACCAAAACACTCATTTAACTCTGCTGCTAATAAGTAGGCTTTTTGTAAAAATACACATACACATTTACATGAACAGAAATACATGTATTTATGTAAAAAAAAAAAAAAAAGGCAGCTTTTGAGAGCTTTCAGGCAAATACTATGTATGTTTTTCTCATTCAATCACAGGAATTTATTTCCTTTTTTTTTTTTTTCAGACTAAACGGAATACCCAGGTCTGACTTCATCTCTGCAGCTCAGATGGGTTTTACCAAAACCAGGAAGGCAATTTCACACAAAGGGTATCACAAAAAACCCTCTCCTGCCAGCTGTTGAAAGGGCCAATTTGCAAGGTGTTGTGTGCAAGCAGTCCCTGCAAAGTGGCATGGAACCCCTTCAGCAGCTTCAGAGGAGCTGAATTGCACATTAGGCAACATTCCTGTTTCTAGTGCCAAAACCTAGAAATCCACAGTTATCACAGATATTCACAGATATCATTCATAGATTGCAGTAATAATAATAATTAGAGAAAAATTGACAGGCAAGTTACATCTGAAGAACCTTTCCTGGGTAATATAGTGTATTTAAAACACTCTGTGGGGGCACATCTACAGCCCCTGTAGCTCTGCAGTCTTCAATTCAAAGTCAGCCAGCTCCTGAAGAATAAAAAAAGGGGAGAGAAAGCATGTTAGTGATGTACAATTCTGTGCTGTGCAGTGAATTAACATCCTATAGACCAAGAAATCAGTCACTGTCAGGGAAAGAGACTGCTAATTTATTGCTTTCTTATTACACTATTTACTGCTTGCTTTCTTTCTTTCTTATCAGTTCTTCAGGATGCCCAGTGAGGGCATCCTGCAAATCCCAGCAGCATCCCCTTGGGTTGACAGGCAGGGCTCCTTAGGTAACCAGCATGACAACCTAAGGTAATGAAACTCTATGTTTGTGCTAGATGGGGAGGCTCCTCAGCCCTTCTGCTCCCTCTTCCCACTTCTAGTTCACTCTGCATAAGAGTGAAAAACTGGTCAGAGGTGATGGGGCCAGAGCTGAGTCTTCAAACATGTCCTGCAGGCAGAGAGCTGTGTGCAGGTACTTCACTGAGGATTGCTTGGGCTCAGCATTTCTACCTGTCTATTCCATTGATGAGTTTCTTCTGTCCCTCTGCGTTGTGTTCTTACCAACAGCTTTAAGTTGGAGCAGGGGAGATGTAGGTTGGACATCAGGAGGAAGTTCTGCACAGTGAGAGTGGTGAAATACTGAACAGGCTGACCAGGGAGGTGGGTCAGGCCCCATTCCAGGAGACATTCAAGCTCAGACTGGATGTGTCCCTGTGCAGCCTGCTCTAGTTGGAGGTGTCCCTGCTGAGTGCAGGGGGGTTGGCCAAGATGCCCTTTGAGGATCCCTTCCAACCTGATGCAATCTGTGAATCTGTAAGATATAATGACAAGAAAAGAGAGGACACAAAGGGTAGATCTACATTCCCACACACCAGCATGGCCCAAAGAAGAAAGGACAGAAGTTTCCTTTACTGGCACCTTGTATGCCTCCAGTACTGCAGGTCCATGTAATGACTTCAATGGCAAGGAGGATTTGGATGAGGCACCAGGTACAGGCACACACCATTTGTGTACAGGGGGCAAACTGGTGGAAGATCCTGCAGCCACCCAGGGGGCATTTCAGCCTGTGTCTTCATCTTTCCTTCCAGGAAAAGGGAAACTCCAGGTGTGTCCAAATGCAGGCTGCATTACTCCATGTATAAGCATAAGGCAAATCTGCACCCAAAAGAAGCCCTCTTATTCACTATATCAACACCTTGAATGGTGACTTGAACCTTCTCCCTTCTGTCTTCCCTGGTCCCAGTGCTGGTACTGGTATGGTGATGGCACCAGATGATTTTCATATGTTGTGCTGCTCTGCTTCTTTCTTAAGTCCTCTGTCCCATGTGTCAGACTCGAGAAGACAGAGAGAAGCAATACACAGGGATGAGAAGAGAAAAGCAGGATCTTCTCCCTGGCAGACACCCTGCCATGTAGCCTAGTCCCCGTCACATACTTCTACATTTTTCAATTATTACTTTTCCAAACCCATTGAACTTGCACTGGCTTTTCCAGACTGAATAATAAACATTGACCTGAATTAGAACTACACTTCAATGACTTCAGTCACAGCTGAACTTGAACCAGAAGAATACTTACACATATCTCCTTTCCTTGGCTTGCCTTTTGCTTTCTCCTCTCTCAGAAGTCCTTCTTCTCATCCTATACATTGTCTTTCACTTTCCCATTTGTCTCTGAGACTCTTCATTCTTCCCCTTCCTCGTTCTGCAGTGGGACCAGACGATTCAGCAACTGAAAATTACAAAGTTATCAGGAGGGCCAAAAATGAATGGAGATGACAACAAAGTGGTGCACAGAGAAGAGAAAGCAGATCTAATCTAGTGGTCTGGATCTCATATGGTTTCAGCCAGGACTTAGTGACTGGAGAAAGGCAGCTGGATGCCAAAGCTCCATCAGGCCATAGGAAGATAGGAGACGTTGAACAGGAACTGTGCTTTGTACTGTCAGACCCAATTTGAAGCCTGGGTTGGCTTCAGTCCCTCAGAAAGACCAGGCAGACCCATCCTGTGAAGGTCTGGTATTTTAATCAGCATCATATAATGACTGCTATCTTCATCATTTTTAGAGACATTTTGCACAGGAATTAGTTTGTATCTGCAAGCAAAGTAATAACCAAGTGGTGAGGAAAAGAAACTGAAGCCCACCATTGTTTAGTGCCTTCTTAAGCTGAAGGTTCCTTTGGGTCAGCCATGCTTAATAGGTGTTGTTGGACTTATCTTACCCAAAAGTCTAATTTCCTTTTGAAAAAAATTCAAAATGACACATTTTATCTCCACATCCTTGTAGTAATGAGTTCTACAGTTTGAGTATGCATTTTGTTTTAAGTCCGCTACTTGATCTCCCCTGAGTGCCCTCAGTAGTGATTTGAGAGTCCCTCTTACTCTCTGCTTTTGTTTAATTTTGTCTTGCTGCTTCCTCTCACTATAAAACCAAATATTTTCCCCATCTTAAATAAGATTGCTTTTCAACTGCCACCCTATTTCTTTTTTGTCTTTTCCATTTCAAAAATCTGGAGGGTTTTGTTTTCTGCGTGAAAATTATTCTGCATCCTCTTCAACCCAAATTCCACACCACTAAAGCTGGAAAACTGCACTTGAGTCTCCTATGAGGCTATTCTGACCACTGAGGCACCGTATAAAACAGAAGCAGTGGCAATAATTCCTCTTCCAGATGTGTTTTCTCTGGGAACAGCAAATTTTCACAAAGCTGTACCCTATTTCTCTCTGCACAACCAGCTCACAATAGTCCCTTCTCTGTGAAACCCATAGGAAACAATGCTGAGACTGCTGCTTGCTTTAACGTTGCCCTTAACTCCCTTACATCCATCTGCCATATCTTCTGTCAGCCCCTCAAACTTACTGACACATCTCTTTGTGCTCTGGCTGTGCCTCTCCTTGGACACACCACTCTGCTCTGCAGCTCAGACTCCCAGGCACTACCAGGCTGCAAGGAGTCTTAATAACAGCACTAACACTAGTACTAATGCTAGTGATAATAGTAGTGCTAAATCTAATACTAGCACTAATACTAGCATTAGTACTAGTACTAATACTAGTTCTAACCCTCCTGCCATGGGCAGGGACACCTTCACAGAATCACAGAATTACTGAGGCTGGAATAGCACTCTCAGATCATCCAGTCCAGCCTATCACCTAACACCACCACACCAACCGGACCATGTCCCTAAGTGCCACATCCAATCTCTCCTTAAACACATCCAGGGATGGAAACTCCACCACCTCCCTGGGCAGCACATTCCAATGGCAAATCTCTCTCTCTGTGAAGAACTTCCTCCTAATACCCAGCCTATACCTCCCCTGGAACAGCTTGAGACTGTGTCCTCTTGTTCTGTCCCTGGTTGCCTGAGAGAAGAGACCAACCCCCACCAGTCTGGATGTGGCTGTGAGCAACCTGCTGTAGTGTGAGGTGTCCCTGGCCATGGCAGGGAGGTTGGAACTGGATGAGCCTTGAGGTCCCTTCCAACCCTGACAATACTATGATTCTATAATTTCTGTGAATTTGAGAAAGAGCCAAACACAATAGCAATGCTCAGCTTTGTCTCCAAACACAGAAATAGATTCTATTAACTATTAAGCATTAGAACTACATTATTTACACAAACAAAACTAAATACATATATTAATCTCTGAGGCTCAAATTCTACCTAAGCACAGAGCAAGAGGAATAAAACCATTCAATGAATAAATTAGGGGAGAAAAGAAGAAAAAGCTGTAAATACAGTTGAGAATTTGGGAATTTTTGACATCAAAAGGAGAGAAGAATTCAGACTGACCCTAATCCTGCAGACATTGCTGTGAGCAACTTAGATCCTCTGTGCAGAGATTTGTTTCACCGTCTGAAACCAGAAATGTGTGAATTTTCAGCTGATTCTTTCCCTTTAAGAAGCCACCATAATTAAGTCATGAAAACTTTTTAATCTCTGCAAAAAAAAAAAAAAAAGTGCTTGTAAGTAGAGCAATACCATAAACAGAGCTGAATGCTCACTCATGCTGGACCTTTAGTAATAGACTCGCATGTCACTGTCAGATGATTTGTGTCCATAAGATGCCTCATTTTTCTTACATAATTTAGGCAGTTCAAGGCATGAGCATTATCTTGACCTAAAAGAAAGGGAAAAAAACCCAAAAAAAGTAAGTCTCCATATACAGAGTTTTGTCTTATTCTAGCAAAACTCCCCCGTGGAGGAGATGATGTGCTTCAAACACCCCACTAATGGTACAGTAAATTGCATTTTCTCATTTGGAACATTGTAATAGATTTCTCTACAGAGTGATTTATCATGCAACAATTAGGATCCCTTGGGAATTAGATGACCATTTTAAATTTTATCAGCTTGTTTCAATAAACTGTTAATGTGACCCTAATGTTTGGGAAGCACTTTAATATAATCAGATTTCAGTTGTTCAATCTACTGACATTAATGGCTACCTCATTAATCATAGGATTCTCACTGAGACCTCAGAGGCTGTGCTAAGTTCAGTGGACCAGTTTTTACCACAATAAAAACAACAGGCAATTTTCAACAGGGAAAAGAAAAAAAAAATCTCACTTGAACTGCAAAACATTGGGTTTTGTCATCCTCCAGGAGTTGACAAGGTCATTTAATAAACTCCTAAAGCCTGGAATAGAAACATTTTTGTGTGTGTGTGCAGTTCAGCTTTGTTTGTAAATTGGTCAATTAAAAATGATACAGTCAGGAGAAGTGCAATTTCTGCTGGAAACCAACAGTGGAAGACAGCATAAGAAAGACATGGACCTGCTGAAGCAGGTCCAGAGGAGGCCACAAAGATGATCAGAGGGCTGGAGAACCTCCCCTACAGGGAGAGGCTGAGAGTTGGGGCTGCTCAGCCTGGAGAAGAGGATGCTCAGGGAGAATTTAAAACAGCCTTCCAGTATCTGAAGGGGACTACAGGATAGCTGGGGAGGGCCTTTTGACAAGGGCTTGTAGTGATAGGATGAGAGGGAATGGATTGAAGCTGAAAGAAGGCAGCTTTAAACTGAATATTAGGAAGAAATTCTTTCCAGTGAGGGTGGTGAGACACTGGAACAGGCTGCCCAGGGATGTGGTTGTGGATGCCTGGAGACGTTCAAGGCCAGGCTGGATGAGGTCTTGAGCAACCTGGGCTGGTGGAAGGTGTCCCTGCCCATGGTAGGGGGGTTGGAACTGGATGATCCTTGAGGTACATTCCAACCCAAACCATTCTAAAAATCTATGAAGAAATCAGCAGCAATTCAGCTATAACATGTCCTTTTAGACAATGAAGAGATGTGGTGTTAGAATTTGTATCTCAATGGCTAGGGAAATTTTTATGACTATCTTTATAATGACTTTGATCCTTATAGAAGGTTAGGAAACACACAGTCATACAGTCCAGGGCAAACCAGAGGTCTAGGTATGGCTGAAGGAAAGTTGAGTCTTTGGAAAGGGCAGCTAAATACCAAGCACCTTGATATTTCTTTTCCTTTGTTAGGGAAGTACTATAAAGAAAAGCGAGAAGAGGACATGAGGAGACATTGCAGCAATTTCTGAGCAAGTGAAACAGCAGCAAAACAAACCAGCATCATGAAAAGCTGTGAACTGAATTCAGTAGAAGAAACTTTTCATAGAAATGTCAGGGTTGGGAAGGACCTCAAGGATCATCCAGTTCCAACCCCCCTGCCATGGCCAGGGACACCTCACACCACAGCAGGTTGCTCACAGCCACATCCAGCCTGGCTGCAAAAACCTCCAGGGATGAGGCTTCCACCACCTCTTCCAGTCTCTCACCACCCTCATGGGGAAGAACTTTTTCCTAACATCCAATCTGAATCTACCATTTCTAGTTTTGCTCCATTCCCCCCAGTCCTATCACTCCCTGACAACCTCAGAAGTCCCTCCCCAGCTTTCTTGTAGCCCCCTTCACATCCTGGAAGGCCACAAGAAGGTCTTCTCAGAGCCTTCTCTTCTCCAGACAATGACCCCAACTCTCTCAGTCTGTCTCCATAGGACAGCAGCTCCAGCCCTCTGCTCATCCTCGTGGCCCTTCTCTGGACACCTTCCAGCACCTCCAGATCCTTCTTGTAATAGATGCTCCAGAACTGTATGCAGTACCCCATGTGGGGGCTCACCCAAGTGGAGCTGAGGGGGAGAATCATCTCCCTTGCCCTGTTGGCTATGCTTCTCTTGCTGCAGCCCAGTCACACAAGCTGGTTCAGCAGCTGAAGACCTGCCTGGCCAATAGAACAGTGGAAGCTTACCTTTCCTCCAAAAGAAAATACTCTTTCTAATAAAGTGTGTTTTGGAAATGAAGAAGTCACCAGCTGCTCCTAGCTCCAACACACAGCCTGAGAATGCTAACCAGCAGTAAGCATTGAAATAATTAATCTTAGAAGTTGATTTTAATAGGTCTTGGTTTCCTTATTGGTAGTGCAGTGTGATTTAGGTATATATAATTGATAAGTTATTCACCTGACAGTCAATAGAGTTAATGTGTGCTTAGTTTATTTGCTGACTTAACCTGTCTGAAACAGGAAAATGGTAGCAAGTCAAAGAAGATATGGATGCTGTCAAAACATTTATCCAATAGGCTGTTGGGGCTACAATAAAATTAAGTTTACCAAGTTAGAGAGCTGGTTCTTTAAGACATTAACAAGGATCATGCATTTTCATTCCTACTTTGTTTCATCATGGAGATAACCAAGACCACTACATCAGGTCAATGCATTTGAAAATAAAAGATGTCTTTCATCGTCTCCTCCAAATTCTCTCATTCTTCTGGAATATTCACAGATTCACGGACTGCATTGGGTTGGAAAAGACCCTCAAAGGTCATCTTGTTCAACCCCTCTTCAGTCAGCAGGGAGACCTCCAACTCCATCAGGCTGCCCAGGGCCACAGCAAGCCTGATCTTGAATGTCTCCAGGGACAAAGCCTCAACCATGTCCCTGGGCAATCTAAATCCCTCCTGCTCCAGTTTCAAACCATTGCCCCTCATCCTATCTCCAGAGGCCCTTCTAAACAGTCCCTCCCCAGCCTTCCTGTAGGTGCCCTTCAGATATTGAAATGTAGCTTTAAAGTCTCCTGGAGCCTTCTCTTCTCCAGGCTGAACAACTCCAGTTGTTTTAGCCTGTCTCCATAGGAGCAGTGCTGCAGTCCTCTGATCATCTTGGTAGCCTCCTCTGGACTGGCTTCAGCAGGTCCCTGTCTGTGTTTCATTGTAGACCCCAGAGCTGGACACACTGCTCCAGGTGAATACAGAATCATAGAATCAGCAGGGTTGGAAGGGAGCACAAGGATCATCCAGTTCCAACCCCCTGCCATGGCCAGGGACACCTCACACTAGATCAGGCTGGCCAGAGCCTCATCCAGCCTGGCTTTAAACACCTCCAGGGACGGGGCCTCATCCACCTCCCTGGACAACCCATTCCAGGCTCTCACCACTCTCATGGGGAAGAACTTCTTCCTCACGTCCAGCCTGAATCTCCCCACTTCCAGCTTTATTTCATTCCTCCCAGTCCTGTCACTACTTGAGATCCTAAAAAGTCCCTCCCCAGCTCTCTTGTAGCCCCTTTCAGATACTGAAAGGCTGATAAGTCTTGCACAAGAGGTCTCAGCAGAAAAGAACCTCATGTTGAGGTGCAGAGGGCAATGACAAAACACATAATGGGGTGGTGGAGTTAGAATTTGTACAGAAAACCAAATTCTAATATCAGAAGACTGAGAGCTGCTCTTCTGAACTATCCAGATGCACATAATTTTGGCTCTAGCAAAAACTGTACAAGGATAGCAATTAGAGAAAGTCAACTCACAAGGTTCTTAGGAAGAAGTTCTTCAGTATAAGGGTGGTGAGACCCTGGAATAGGTTGCCCAGGGAGGTTGTGGATGCCTCTTCCCTGGGGGTGTTCATGGTCAGGCTGGCTGAGGCCTTGAGCAGCTGAGTCTAGTTGAGAGGTGTCCCCACCCATGGCAGGGAGGTTGGGGTAGATGATCTCTGAAGTCTCTTCGAACCTAAACCATTCTATGATTCTAGCAAGGTAAGCTATGGTAGGAAATGTTCTCAAAAGTTTATCCTACAATCCTGTACAGATGTTTTACTTACCAGTAAAAAGCCTGTGGAAAACAAAACAAAACAAAACAAAACCAAACCAAAAACCCAAACAACCAAAGAACCCTGACAGAATTTCTAATGGCCAATTTGAGGGAGTCAGGATTAGCAACAGGGCAAGCACACTGCAGTGACAGCTATCAGTAGAAGCTAACTAAAAAGCTTGAAAGGTTCTGTAACACAGGACCTTTCCACAACATGCAAGTGCAGGAACAAAAAGGAGGGCAAGAGCTTCATGGAAGAGCATCAAGAGAATCAAGAAAAGTGTGGCCAGCAGGGCTAGGGATGTTCTTCTCCCCCTCTGCTCTGCCCTGCTGAGACCACACCTGCAATACTGTGTCCATTTCTGGGCTCCCCAGTTCAAGAAACACAGAAAACTGCTGGAGAGAATCTAAGGGAGAGCCAGGAGGATGTTTAGGGGACTTGAGCATCTCTCCTGTGAAGAGAGCCTGAGAGCCCTGGGGCTGTTTAGTCTGGAGAAGAGAAGGCTGAGAGGGATCTGATCAATGTCTATCAATAGCTGAGGGGTGGGTGTCAAGTGGAAGGGGCCAAGCATTTTTTGGTGGTGGACAGTAGTAAGCCAAGGAACAACAGGTACAAGCTTGAACATAGAAGATTTCAGCTCAACATGAGGAGAAGCTTCTTTGCAGTGAGGGTGACAGAGCCCTGGAGCAGGCTGCCCAGAGAGGTTGTGGAGTCTCCTTCTCTGGAGCCTTTCCAACCCCACCTGGATGCATTCCTGTGCAGACTACCCTAAGTGATGCTGCTCTGGCAGGGGAGTTGGACCTGATGATCTCTGGAGGTCCCTTCCATCCTCTAATGTACTGTGAGACTGATACTGTGAAGTGCCTGAGGTGAAAAAAGAACTAGCAGTGGAGGCCCAGGAGATCAGAATGAAGACAAAGCAAAATAAGGGCACTACAAGAGTTTGAGAGATTGAATAATTTAAATTTTGACTAAAATCCTTTAAAAAAATTTCAAGCCATAATCTGTTAGCTTATGATATATGTGGCCTTGGCTGCTGGTCTAGTGGAGGAGTTAGCTGATGTATGGCTTTAGTGTGCAACGTGACATTTTTAGTACGTGATATTGGTGGTGATTCATCACGGCGTAATATGTGAGATTACCCACTGGAACCCAGGCTTTTTGCTTCAGGTGATTGTATTTATAGTTTGTGAGGGCACAGATGAGGCTATGAATCTGGGCTATCAGAGGAGGAGCCAAACCAACAAAATAGCTTCCTTCTGGATCATGCTTTGAGACTGGGGAACTGTCAGGTGAGCATCTTGCATTGAAAAGCTACAGTAGGCTTTAAAGGGACACAGCTCCAGGGCACGGGGCTGGCTGGATTTTGAGGGGGAGAAAGGACAGTAAGGGTTGGTGTTTTAAGGGAGGATGATATTCTTTGGCTTTAATTTATTTTGCTCTTTCTGATTGCCATTTGGGAAGGAATGGCTTTGAACTCTTAATTGTATGTTTTGTTTTTATCAGGGCACAGATCCCTCCTGTCCTTTCTCACTTCCCCTCCTTTTCTCCTGCAGTCCTTACTTTACTGCTTTCCTCCTTTTGTCTGTCCTTTCATCTTCCACTATGAAAATAAACAGTCTTGAGCTGAATCCAGAGAGCAGAAACTGGTCTGATTCCCTCCCCATCCAACAAGGATCCCAATAAAGCTTTAAAATGTCATCCAGACCTCAGCTGTGTGGCACAGGGTATGTCTCTAGTGAGCAAGAGAACAACACAGCACGACTAGCCAAGGAGGAGAATTTTCCTCAATCTTCCACACTAAGGAAGGTGTTCCCACATCAGCAGGAATGTTTTTGTACAAGGAAATGAGCCTTAAGAATGGAAGAAGCAGCAGCTGGGGAAGAGGTGGAGCCTGTGCAGAAAGGATGATGAAGATGCTGAGGATTAAGATCCTGATTGCCTCTTGATGCACCAGGTATTTATGTCAGTAATTCTCACCAGTTTTAACATGAATAACAGTCACAAATCTCCTAGGGACTGAAAGAAGCACAGATTCCTTAATGTTTCCATGAGGAATACTTTGAAACCTTCATAAAACATTCATATTTGATGGAAAGGGAGATCTACTTTAATAAAACATGTTTACCACTATTACACAATCAGCAGTTGGTAGTTTATCTAACTTGAGAATCATGGATAACAAACTTGCATTGCCAGTACATATTATAAGGCTAAGATCACTTTGCTTCACTCTACTGATTTCTTTATCTAACATTAACAGCTTATTTTATTGCAGCCTCAAAGTGGAGTATTTAAACTGAGCCAGAATGAACCCAAGTTTACAAATCAGTTTCTTTTTTCTTTCTCTAAGACCCTACTTCTGAATGTGGCTTCAAAAGCAGACATCTGCAGCACAAAGTGCAGATTTTGCAGCTATTGTTATTTATTCTGTTGCCTTAAGAAGGTCACAGTTAGGTTGCTGTCCCTTGTTTTGGGCACTGAATAAACAAAGAAGGCTTTCAGAGGGGTTGTTTGTCGACTAAAAAGTGGTGTCAGAAGATACCTGATGTGCCCTAAAGGTGTTTCAACTGACTGCTTCAGAAGGCCAGACTGTCCTGCAGGCTCTGTGCCTTACGTGTGTCCTGCAGGGAGGCTCTCAATACATCAGAGCACACAAAATGGCACTAGATGCCCCTGTCCAGGCAACTTAATCTCATCTTTAAAACATCTGCTGCTTCCAGAATACATCCAGGGATGTTTTTCTCGTGACTGCACACCCTTAATGTCCTTTGACTACAGAATGGCACAGTGCATTCATAAAGCAAGGCACACAGCTACTGAAAATACTCAGAGTTGCATATCCACTGGTACTGAAATAGATCCAGGCAATTCAGAGGAGAGCAAGAAAAGCAAGCTCTGCTCCATAAAAGTTCTTCTCTGTCCTGGTGTAATTATCTTTATGCAATAAGAATAGTCCAAGTCAACCTAAGGAGCATCTATTGTTGATGAATTGTTACTTATCATAGGTTATTACTGTTGGAGAAAGTCCAGAGGAGGGTCACAAGGATGATCCAAGGGCTGGAGCACCTCTGCTGTGAGGAGAGGCTGAGGAGATGGGGTTGTTCAGCCTGGAGAAGAGAAGGCTCCAGGGAGACCTTAGAGCTGCCTTCCAATAGCTGAAGGGAACCTACAGGAAGGCTGCAGAGGGACTTTTCCTAAGGGTGTCTAGAGACAGGACAAGGGGAATGGTTTGAAGCTGAGGGAGAGCAGGGTAAGACTGGATCTCAGGAAGAAGTTCTTCAGTAACAGGGTGGTGAGACTCTGGAATAAGTTGTCCAGAGTGACTGTGGATGTCCCCTCTCTGGAGTTGTTTAAGGCCAGATTAAAGAGGCCTTGAGCAATCAAGTGTAGTTGAGAGGCATCCTTGCCCATGGCAGGGGAGTTGGAGCAGATGATCTCTGAGGTCCCTTCCAACCTAAGGCATTCTGTGATTCTATGATTTTTAAAACCATGTGCATACAGTTTAGAAATGAAGGATAAAATCTGTCCGTGTTCCAGTGCAGCTGGGTAAGTACAGGTGTGTGATCTCCAGTGTTTTATATCCCTTTCAAGGGTTGCTGGCATTTCAACCATTCTGAAACCAAAGAGCAGCACACACTTAAAACTCACATATCAGGAGGAAAATCTGCCACACTTCTGGAGGAAATGTTAAAACGTTCAACATCCGTGTTCTCAACAAGTAAATAACACATTATAGGGCTGCATTATGACCAGATTATATCTATTAGTTACTGCTGTGCACCATGTAAATCTCCAGCTTCCCCTGGGAAATGAGAAAATCATTTCAGACTTCAATAACTAACAATCAGTTATTGCTCTGGGCAATAATAAAGCCGAATGCAATTACCTAAAGTGAAGTTAGCAGTGTAACAAATGAAATACAGATTTCTTTCTCTCCTAAAATAAATGTAGCATCTCCTCATCACACACTGCTGCGTGGTATCATAGGGTCTTCTAAACACTGTATTGTCTGAACAGCCTCTTTGAGGTTTGAAATATATGTGATTAAAACTTATAAAAGTTACTTTTTTTTACGGCATGGCTCGCATGATTAGCGCCGGAAAAAGACTAACGGCTATGAAGCTGCGCAAGTGAAGCACTCGGTCTAGAAAAACAGATTTCAAAACAAGATTTTCTGCTCCCAGTAGTGCTCCTCCTCGCACAGTAAAGACAATTTACCCCCGAAAGGGAAATAGAAAATTTCTGTTCATAAAATGCCTTTGATCAGATTTTTTTCTCCCGCCCCCCCCAAACATGTTAGGGTTGTAAATGCAGCGTTTCGGTCTTCGTCCTTATCCTACCGCCTGTCACATGAATTTATTATTTATTCTGCCAGTGTAAAAAAATGTGCATTCTGTTAAGGAGGGGGAAAAATAAACCCCAAAGTTCTTATTTTAAGCTGTTCTTATTTTAAGTGTTTGAGAACTGAAGTCCCTGGAAGCTAGAACTTTTCTCGGCTTAGTGCTGATTGTAGAGCAAAAAAAATTCCTCATCCTGCAAGATGACACAGAAATGTTTGCAGGATGAGGAATATTTTTTTGCATGTAACTCTGGAATAAATACTATTTTCAGTCAGAATGAATATATTAGAGACTGCATGAAAGAGAAATGCATGCAAAGCTATTTGTAACTAGGAACAATACTGGGGTTTAGCTATGCCACCTTTTGCCTTATTATGTAGGGTATTAAATCTCCATGTTGAATTATTGCTAATTAATTATTTGCATGTACTTCCTCTTGTCACTACAGAATTCAATTATCTTGGAACAGATTTCCCAGCAGAAAGCTAATCCTAATTCCTGATATTTTGAGAAACAAGCTTTTTATTTATAAATATAGGTTTGGCTTAAACCAAGAATGTTCCAGTTGTTTCCAGCTACTCAAGTCTTGTTTTAAGCATGAAATTAAAGAAACAGCTTCTTATTATGCTCTCGTGTGTTTTTTATGTACTGAAGCTGGGGTTGGTGGTTTTTAGCAGCTCCTTGGAAGCTAATGACACCCTTTTCAAACTGCATCCACTATTTCATTGTTGCAGGGTAGCTCATTAGTGTTGCATAAAGCTAATTTTCAGAAAGTCTCAGGCATTTTTGTTGTGTGTTTATAATGGTGCATAGTTCAATGTATCTTTAGTATTACCAGCATGAGCAATACTATATTTACAAAATATGTTGAAGCAGTTCCAGTCAGATTTGGCTGCTCTTCATTTGGGTAAATATTTTATTGGAATAAAGTAATTGAGTTAGTGGATGCCTGAATCAGATGAAAATGAAAAGATGGCTTACTTTGACTAGACTAACCCTGGAAATATTCTGAGGCAGTTTTATCTTATATTGATATAATGCTGATACAAATCTCTTTAAAAAATAAACATACAAATATATACATATATAATCCACAGAGCCATTATAGGAGAGCAGCATCAAGAGCCACAACATGCAGCAGCTAGGATAAAACATTGCAGGGTGAAGCTGCATCGTCTCGGTTCAGGATTTTCTCAGTTAACTGGAGCAGTGCTTGGCAATTAATTTTAAGGTTTGAGGAGTTCCAGCTTGTTACTGCTCTACTCTTATGCTTCCCCTGCAAAATAAGGAGGATAGTAAGAATAGGGATGCTCTCCATGAATACTGTCCACCATTAAGAGCATAAAATTAAGTGTTCAAACTCTGAGCTAGGTAACATTTAGACACATAGGGAACAATGAAACTCACAAAGCTATGTTGCATTCAAGGGGAATTAAGGAACTAATTAACTCATGTCTTTGGACTTGTGGCCTGCCAGAAACCATAGGTTTTGCCTGCACTTACTTAAGTGAAGTGCTGACAAAGAAAGCATCCACAATATCCTTGAATTCAGGCTGTGTAAAAATCCCATCTGCTTTTCCTAGCAGGTGATGCCAGGATCTTTCTAGGAAGGATCCTTCAGCCTTGTG
Source organism: Indicator indicator (assembly GCF_027791375.1). Taxonomy (NCBI): domain Eukaryota; kingdom Metazoa; phylum Chordata; class Aves; order Piciformes; family Indicatoridae; genus Indicator; species Indicator indicator. Next base: position 5,914,358 of record NC_072021.1, read on the forward strand.
TCAATCACTACCAAAGGGAGAAAAGTGCTTAGTGCCACCACTGCCACCATCTTTTCCTCCCAATAGCAAAAAAGGACTGGCAGCAAATGTGGTCCAGAGGATAGCCTTGAGGTCACTCTGGCACTTCAGCCCCACTGTGTGTACACAGTTTCTTATTGCTGCATTTCATCAGCCACTTCAAAATGCAGTCCCTGAATATCATGGTATGTTTCTGCTGATCTTTCAAGCCAGTTTTACTTGGTATTGCTTTTAATTATTTTGCATAATCAGAAAATGTTATTGCTTTGACTACTGAGGTCCACCCTAGGTCATCCTTCTTTGGCAGGGGAGTTGGACTTGATGATCTCCAGAGGTCTCTTCCAACCCCTAGCCGTCCATGATTCTGTGATTTGTGCCTCACTTCCTCATCAGTGAAGGGCAGGACTCTTCATGAAGAAGAAATTCCTATTTTACCTTGCAGTCCAGAGGAAGGGGGATTGTCTTCATAGTCTCTTTCTACTGGATTGAAAACAGAGACTAGATTTCAGGTCCCACACTTGCTAGGACAGGGCCATAAGGCATTTCCATTGGCTAACTGGGTGTGAGGAAAAGCTCTCTGTTCCTCCTATTGGTATGTTCAACTCTCTATTAGGGAAGGGAAGGGAAGGGAAGGGAAGGGAAGGGAAGGGAAGGGAAGGGAAGGGAAGGGAAGGGAAGGGAAGGGAAGGGAAGGGAAGGGAAGGGAAGGGAAGGGAAGGGAAGGGAAGGGAAGAGAAATTTAGTTAAGGCACATAACTAGGTTGGGAGTGAAGTAAGTTGAAGTCCAGATTTAACAAAGTATTTTATTTTTTGTACAAAATGAAGGAGAAACAGAGGAGAACTAAACCAAACTAGTAATTTAGAGCACTAACCTGCCACATGGAGAACTTGGCTCCTAAACAAATAATTTTCAGGTGTAAGAACTGTATGTAAGTGAAGGAATCATGTTTCCAAGGACTGTATTAGAACAAGCAGCAGATATTGTAATGTTCTTAATCTTTACCTGGAATCAGGACATGCATATAAATAAAATTATTATTGAGGTGTGGATGGATGTTAGTGTCCAAATTCAGTCTGGAAAAACAGACAAGAAATCTGTTAATATTTTAAAATATAAATAAAAGTTGGCTGTTGTTTTTTTTTTCTCCTTCTTCAGGGTCCCCCAAAAAATCACAGTTTACAGGGCCAGTCCCAAAGATCCTTTAAGTTTCCAACTGATTCAACAGGCTTTGGATCTGGCTCTAAAGTAGTAAAACCTTTGTTGAATGTTTACATATAAGCACTTAGTCAGTCCTAGCTTAAGAAAAGAAGGAAATAAATTAAATGCATCTTACAGTGACATAAGCCTCATGAAGAATTAACTAGAATAAGTACTTACTCGAGTTCAGGCACTGTCAATCTGAACCACGCAGACAAAAATAATAATTAAAACATAGGGTCATGCTGAGATTAAACTTTCAGGAGTGTCTACTATGTTAAGCTTATGATTGTGCTGGTTTTGTATCTGCAAGAATAATTATGTCCCAGAGGCAACAGGAGCTAGTGCTTGGCAGTCTCCATATCCCCTTCCGATAGGAGATTAATTTCTTTACACAGAAATCCAAAAGTTGATGCCAGAGCAATAATAATAATGTAAACAAGTCTTTTATTCTTTTAATCTGGAATGCATAATTTAATGGCATAGTTGTATAAATAATGAAAATACCATGTCTCCTTTAGGCAATTAAGGGTAAACTGAAGGTAACATTTAATGTAGTATTGATTGACTATATCAACAAAATGAGGGCAGACATCTGTATGGATGATAGCAGTTAGGAAAACGCTACCAAGTCTATCAATACAGATTAAGTAGGGGCTGGGATGGAGCAGACTTGATGGCTCAGGGTACTGGTAATGGAATATGGAGCCCTGCATCTCCAGCACACTGACTCAAGCCAGCCTAGGTCAGTCTGTGACTGAAAGTCATTACCATCAGATGGTTCTTCAGCAAAATGTGTTTGTCCTAATGGCAGGCTGTCTGTGTCACAAAATGCACCATCTAATCATGACTGACACCCTGTTGAGATTTTCAGCTGGAAGGCTGGAAGGAGAGAGGATGGGCTCTGCATCCCTTCTACCCCCATGGGGAGCAGAAGTCAGGACAGCTGTCCAGGGCTGCTCTACTATGGGCTATGCTGCAGAGGTTTAAGGTGTGGCTGATTTCAGGGACTGCTGTGCAAAATACTAAACCAAGTAAGAAGCAAGAGGAAAGTACCTGTGCTAAAGAAATTGCAACTGAAATCTAAGACAAGACATGAACAGACAGAAAGAGCAAATGTGGGAGAAGCAGGAGCAGGCTCTGCACACAAGCAGCAGCAAGTTCCAGTGGCTGTCCTGCCATACTTGTCTTCAGGATGGATCTGAGAGTAAGAGTGTTACATGGGGAAAGCAGAAAAGAGCTTGTTATAAAAAGCCCATGAATAAAAGCACAGTGGAAGCTAATATCCTAGGCTAGTCAGAAGCAAGAAGCAACAGGTTAAAAGTGAAACCAAGGCCAGAGAGGAGTAATGGATTTCAAAATGAAGACAGAATGTGTAAGAGCTGGCACAGAGATGGGAGACACTGGAGACACGCAAAGTGAGGAATGGCAGGAGAAAGGGATGAGTTAAGGGGACCATTTCTATCAGCATCATTTCTGGTTAGGTATGAGCAGAGCAATGCTGCATCTGTCAAAGCCAGAAATGACATTGTTAGGAAGTGACAGGAGCATAAAAAGAGTTTTTAGCTTTGTGGCTGGATGGGGAATACTGTACCTTTTAGAAGGTCGGGAGTAAGGCATTACCTGAATGATTTAATGATAGCCTGAACAGTAGCTATAATTAACTAGCTGTTGTACAGGCAACATTCAGGCTACATTCAGGTTCTGGTTGAGAGATAAGGCAAAACTCTTTACTCAAGTGATGCAAAAATGAATGGAACAAAAGTAATTAATAGCATTCTTTCACATCTTTGAGCTTAACCTGGTGGTTAGACATACATGAGGAGACATCAGGTTAGACATCAGACAAGTTGTTGCATTTTGAGGAGTTAGTTGTCTGTATGTTAATTTAATCTATGTTGTCAACTTGGAACAAAGATGCTGAGCATCATTCTCCAACCTTTTATCTACTGAACTCTAAAAGCTCAGGGAATGCTTCTAGGAGCTCTGCAAAAGACAAGTAAGAAGAGGAAGCCTATTTTCAGTAGGTTTAAGTTGAAAACCACTGCATAGGAGAACAAAAGGGGACAGATTGCTGTCAAATTGTCAGAGCAAGTTGAAGACCTTGCGAAGAAATAAAAAAAAGGAGGAAAAGATGGAGACTGAAAACTGCAGCAGATTACATTTTCTTCAAAATTTTGTGAAATAAAATAAACCCAGGTAAGTTTAAAAAACATGACTGGATTTTTAAATTGATTACTCGAGGGATATGGCAACAAATTCTTGGCTATATGAATATAATGAAGTATTCCTCTCTGACTGATGCACATTTCAGTTACAGTCACATATTTAGTAATTGTTCTCCTTGTGTATTTATACCTGTAATAGACAGATTATAAACACCCTATGACACATGAACTGCACTCAAGCTGCTTCTCACCCTACAAAACATAGCAAGCCAGTTAGGAGCAGTTTCTATCATCTAAATGTCACCCTCACTTCTGACCATTCCACCAGCACACGTCTTCCCTGCAGAAGAAACCTTGTAATGGGAAACAAACATTTTTCCCATAAAAGGAGGATTCAGAATGAAGAACTTAAAGACAGAGAAACTAAAACTGGTGACAATTTCTCAGTGACTGTAGAGGTCCTTTTCATAAAGTCGTTAATTCCTTATGAATGACTTCTTTATGGATTCAGTACCAAGGCTGCTCAGCATGCACAGGTTCATTACTCAGAAGAATTACTTGGTGGTGAAATGACTATCACAGAATGGTAAGGGCTGGAAGGGACCTCTGGAGATCATCAAGTCCAAGCCCTCTGCCAAGGTAGGTCCACCCAGAACAGTTTGCACAGGAACATGGCCAACAGGTTTTGAATATCTCCAGAGATGGAGACCCCACCACCCCTCTGGCCAGCTTGCTCCAGTGCTCTGACACCATTAAATTAAAGAAGTTTCTCCTCATGTTTAGAAGGAACTTCCTACGTTCAAGCTTGTGCCCATGACCCCTAGTCTTTGATTTCTAGTTCCCAACAAAGATGACATCCTCTTCCAAGTGGTCTAGAAGATCCCTTGGTGTAAACACGTTAGTCCAACCCAGGCAGCACGCATTCACTTCTGTTCCCCTTTGCTTTCTGTAGAAAGATTAATAACATCTCCCTAAAAGAGAGGCTGAAGGCCCAGGCACTCTCTTTGCAAAGGCAAACCTCCTGATTATTTTGTGCCTAACTTCTTTCTGGCCACTGCTGATCACACTTTGCACCCAGAATCTGATTGAAAACCCACTGAAGGCAGCATGGTAGGGGTTGTAAGGAACCTCTGGACATCATCTAGTACTCCAAGCTCACTGAACTCACAAAATCTCAGAATTCCAGAATGATAGGAGTTGGAGGTGACTTGCAGAGATCATCTAGTCCAAGCCCACAGAATTCACAGAATTTCAGAACTCCAGAATGATAGGAGTTGGAAGGGACCTCTGGAGATCATCTAAACCGAGCCCACTGAATTCACCGAATCTCAGGCGAAGATGAACTAGAACTAGATGCACTTTGCTGCAAGGACTCACAAGGACAAATTCCTCAGTTCAGATGATGCAAAATCATGAAGCTGGGTACAGTGACTGTGACATTCCTTCATGTTTTTTTATTTTGGTTGTGATTAGGCAGTCGAAAATCATGTAGCAGCTATTTGAATGCGATTGCTGTTTTGCCCAGAATACTATATTCAAATGACCATAAATATAATTTAATTGAATATTAATCAAGGATTAATTGAATATTAATCAAGGAATCAAAATAATGTATTAAAATATTTTACAGATATATGGTTCCTGGCTTACTACTAGGAGTATGAATGGAATAAAACATTGATGAGAATACTGAACACAGAAAGGAATAAGACCAGAGGTAGTGCCCGCAGTGGGTTGTCCCCTGACCCACAAGGGACCAAGGGAGTGGATATCCAGTGAAGAAAATACAGGGTTGTGTTCAGTGAGCCATGCTCAAAGCTGCTAAATACTTGTAGTGTGAGATTTCTTGGCAGCATAGGTACAAAGAAAAGCTTTGTGTCTCATCATTCAGTATCAGGACAGGCTGCATTTCTAAGAAAGCCATATCATTTCAGCCATCCATTAAGCTTGGACAGAAAGGATTGGAGAAAACCCTGAGGTTTGGTACACGTGCCAGACAGAAACTGATGGATCAACTTTTCTGCAGGCTTATTCTCCACTCTGCATGCATTCTGTATGCACGTCATCTACAAAGATGGGAAAGTTCAGCTGCTTATGGCTTTCACTTCCTGAGGTGCAGAGGTAAACAAATGCAAATATTTCTTTATTGTGCATCCTTCCTTACAGGGGAGTGTTACACTCAGTTATCAACTGCCATTTTGCAGGAAGCACAGCGTGCATTTGCAATACTAATCAGTAAGCTGTTCCAAGAGCCAGTGGCTCTCATTGTGCTCTGACAAAATGCATTGCATTGAAGTAAATACATACGTGGTGGAACACTGGAACAGGTTGCCTAGGGAAGCAGTTGAGATCCCATCCCTGGAAACATTCAAGGTCAGGCTTGACAAGGCTCTGAGCAAGCTGATGTAGTGGAGGATGTCCCTGCTAAGTGTAGGGAGTTAGACTTAGATGACCTCTCAAAGTCCCTTCTAACCCAAAAACCATTCTATGGTTATACATTGCACAAGACCTACCATCATGTCAAGGTGGTGAAAAACTACCCAACAGTGTTAAAAATTTTCCATGCGTTGTTTTCAGAACCTTAAATCCAAGCTGTCACGGAAGCAGGCTCGTGATGGTGATGATATGAGTGGGGCCAATTCCTTTTCATTCTACACGCCTAGCACAATCGTAACAGTGTAGGGACCATGAAATATTCCGCGACTGAACGTGCAGCCTCCCCCAAAGCATCGCCCCTGGGAAACCCCAGACAGGCGACGCGCGGCGCAGCGGCAGGCTGGAGCGGAAGGGCCGGGGCCCTGAAGCGAGGGCCGAGTCAGCCGCCGCTCGAAGACCTTGGCCGTACACCTGCGGGCGCAGATGCCGGGCGCCGCGGAGGCGCAGGGGCCGGGCAGCGCTCCCGTCGCTGCAGGTAACGCTAAGCCGGGGCAGTACCCACCCCGGTGGCCTTGACGCCCCAGCCCCACTCAGGCCGCGGCGGGCGGGAGCGGGAGGCGGGGCGGCGGGGACGGTCGGGCAAGAGGCGGTGGCGGCAGCCCGCCAGCACAGGAAGTCGTCCCGCCGCGAGAGGAGGGAAAAGGCGGAGCTCTGCAGCTCAGCCCGAGGTACGGCGTCGCTTCCCGGGGTGGGCGAGGGGCCGCGGGCGACAGGGCCGGCCGGCACCGCCGAGCCTGCAGTTGTCACGGCAACCGCTCTGCCCCACCCGCCCGGGGCCACGCTGCCCCAACCGGCTCCTCCGGCGCCGCCATTGGCCTGCGGGCACGGAGCGTCCGCACTGGCGGCGTGCTCCGCCGGCCCGCTGCTCGCCGCGGGTCTCTGCTGCCATTGGCCGGGAGAAAGCGCTCGCCTCCGCGATTGGCCGGAGCGCGCTGCCAATCGGGACGGCTCTGTGGGCAACCCGGGTGCCGCCTTCAGATCGTGGGCTGAGTGGGCCGGGAAGGGTCAGCGGCGCGCGCGGCGCGGCCATTTTGGGTGTGGGCGGGAAAAGCCCCCTCCCGTCCTCGGCTGCCTGTGCAGCGCAGGGCAGGCGGGAGCGGCCGGCGGCCTTCAAGAGTTGGGGCTAGTTGTGTTACCTCACGCCACACCAAAGCGCGCCCGTTTCCCCTGTGCCGCATGTGGTGCCAAGGCCGGGTCACTCACCAAGCCACGACTAGCCGATTTGGAGCGAAACGAAGCCCTTAGCAGGGGCTCTGTTTAGCAAGGGTTATGTTCGAGGCCCGACCCGGGGGAGCTGTCATGCTGGCTGAGCTGGCAGAAGCCTGCAATACCTCTGTGTGAGAGCACCCCGCTGCGTTCAATGCAGAGCTCCTCCTGTGCCGGCTGTCAGCACGGGGGTGTGTGTGTGTCTGTGTGCGTCTGTGTGTGTGTGAAACCCCACCGGTATGGGGCTTCTTGGTGCCTGTGAGGTGCACAAACAACTGCTCTGTGTGCATGGGCACTTGTGTAGGCTGCCCCCACACCCAGTGAGCAGGATGTGTTGCTGTGTGTAACAAGGCCGTATGTGGCCTGCTGGCTGTGCATATGCAGTAAATCTGATAGAGCCTGAGCTTGCTGAGCTAACTGTGTTTACCTTGCAGGCGTGATGTTTTCCGGTACATTGGGCTCCTTTGTGTTTTCTGCAGAGTGCACTAGTCATGCTTACACTCAGAAAATCCTGGACAGAAATATAGGAGCTGCAACATTTCTAAATGTGTGGTGTTGACAGAGGTTTCTGCCGGCGTGTTTGTGGGGCTCTCCAACTGCCATGCCTTGCATCAGCCCAAATGGTTATGAGGACGCAGCATAGAAACCAGAAAGCCCCTTTAAAAGAGGTTATGGTATAACTGGGCTGTGTCCAGAATGCACATGCATTCACACTCAGTAACTCAATTATGTGTCATATAGGACTCAAGTTCTTTGCTATTGGGGACCAGGCTCGTTCCTAAATGTAGGAGTACCTGTTACTTGAAGACATGTTGACTTTCTTCCAAACTTTACTAGTGATGTGTGATTTCCACAGCAGGAAACTGTAGAAAATAATTTTCAACTTGGGCCACAATAACCCCATGCAATGCTACAGGCTTGGGGAAGCGTGGCTGGAAAGTTGTCTGGCAGAACGAACCTAGGGGTTCTAATTGGCAAGTGGCTGAGTATGAGCCAGCAATGTGCCCAGGTGGCAAAGAAAGCCAGTAACATCCTGGCTTGTATTAGAAATAGTGTGACCAGCAGGAGCAGGACAGTGATTGTGCCCCCCCTGTACTCAGCACTGGTGAGGCCACACCTTGAGTGCTGTGTTCAGTTTTGGATACGCCAGTACAAAGAGGCATTGGGTGCAAAGAAGAGCAACTAAGCTAGTGAAAGGCCTGGAGAATAAGGCTTCTAAAGAGAGGCTGAGGGAGCTAGGACTGTTTAGTTTGAAGAAGAGGAGGCTGGGGGCTGACCTTATTGCCCTCTACAAGTACCTGAGAGGACAGTATACAGAGGCAGGTGCTGGTCTCTTCTCAGGTAATTAGCAAGAAGAGGGAGTGGCCTCAAACTGCACCGGGGAAGGTTTAGGTTGGACATTAGGAAAAAATGTTCACTTTTAGTCAGGAATGGGAACAGGCTGCCCAGGGAGGTGGTTGGATCACTCTCCCTGGATGTGTTTAAAGATCATTTAGATGTGGCACTTAGCGATATGGTTTAGTGGTGAACTTGGTAGAGTAGGGTTAGTGGTTGGACCTGATGATCTCAAGGATCATTTCTAACCTCAGTGGTTCTGTGGTCTACAAGTATGAGGAAAATGGAACCATTTCTTAAGCAGTGCTACCTTGTTCTGTCTTCCTTGGCTGCATCACTTCGTGTCTTGGTATAAAACAGGTTAGGGATGAACTTTGTTGTTCAGAAAATGGCTTGTCTGCTCAGCAAGGAAAACATCTGTCAGATGCTTTTGTTGGCATGATTATCTTTGATTGTGAAATAGTACAATTTTACCCTTCCAGGACTTGATTTCTGTCTTTGTGGAAGCTGTGAAGATGTAAGCCTACTTTAGTTCAGTAAATGTGAGCTCAAAGAAAACAAGTGTTGACTTGGAAATAAATTAATCACACCAATACAAACAGTTGACACTTCTTTTTTAGGAAAGGGGAATTGCTCACTCCCCCTCCTCTCCCCACCTCCCCCCCCCCCCCCCCCCCCCTTATTCTTGCTTCAATATGTAAATAGCTTTTATTTTTTATAATTCTATAATTTCTGCATAGTCTTCCTTGCCCAGGGAGGTAGTTGAGGCCCCATCCCATGAGATATTCAAGGTGAGGCTCAGCAGGGCTCTGGACAACCTGATCTAATTGAGGATGCTCCTGCTTTCTTCAGAGGGGGTTGGACTAGATGACCTTTGGAGGTTCCTTCCAACCCAGACCATTCTATCATTCTATGATTCTACCTGCTTGAGCAGGGGTAGATGAACCCAAGTAGATGATCTCATGAAGTCCCTTCCAACATCAACCATTCTTTAATTCTGTGAATTTAATTTATTCATTAAAACAAACAGAGATTACAGCAACACTCTACAGTTGACTTTAGATAAAAAGAGTGTTTTGTATCTGCAAAAACGATACAGAAAGTACTCAACAGTTTCAGCACAGATGTGGGAGCTCTTCAGTTATCTAGGCTTTGCAAGCTTCAAATGAACAAACGAGATTTCTCTTAGCATTGGTAAAACTCTTATTATTAACCTGAAATCTTGTATCAATATAAAAACAAACACGTAGAATCACAGAATGGCCTGGGTTTGAAGGGACCTCCAAAGGTCATCTAGTCCAACACCCTCTGCACTAAGCAAGGGCATCCTCAACTAGATCAGGCTGCCCAGAGCCTTGTCAAGCCCCACTTCGAATATCTCCTGGAGATACACAGTTTTGGTAGATGACACAGAAAACATGACAAGGGTGTTGTGGGATTTTTTTTCTTTGTTTGTTTGTTGGTTTGGGTGTTTTTGCAGTGCAATGAAGATGTTGTCCTTGGATTTCTCTGTCAAATTTGTTTCTTGAGGCCATGGATTATTTTTTTATTTCTTATATAGTTTTTCAAATATCTCCTGGAGATATTCAGAGTGGGGCTTGACAAGGCTCTTAGAATCTCTTCAGTTCTGTAAAAACAGGACTATTCCTTCTGTTTCAGATGCAAGCAGATGAGTCCCTGAATTCAGTTATTGCCTTGCATTGAACAGGTTTTTCCCAAGATATTTCCTTAAAAACAGATTTTAGAAAAAGGCAATATGTAAGAAATAATTTTCTTTGTGGAATCAAGACTGAAGACTGTTCTTATTACTGCTGTGGGTTGGTTTTTAGTGTTTTTTTTTTTTAATATTCATAAACTGGAATTATACAGAGTAAATTTATGTACATTAGAAGATTCCACATGCACTTCTGCCAGTTCGCTAACTTAAAAATAATCACAGATTATATCTGATTGGAAGATATCTTCAAGATCACCCAATCCAACCTCTGACCCAGCACTGAAGGGTCAACATTAAACCAGACTAAACTTAAGATCTGTGTACTTCATGGCAGTAGCTCCAGGAAACACAGTTTTGGTAGATGGCATAGAAAACATGACAAGGGTGTTATGGGAAATTTTAATTTGTTTGTTTGTTGGTTTGGGTGTTTTTGTAGTACAGTGAAGACATTGTCCTTGGATTTCTCTGGCAAATTTGTATCTTGAGGCCATGGATTATTTTTTATTTCTTATGTAGTTTTTTAAATCTTTCAAAAGAAACCAAATAGAATCCAGTTATAGTTAATCACAGTTGGAATTTGAGTGTTTCCATGGTATTTTCATAGAACCCTAGAATGGCTCAGGTTGGAAGGTACCTCAGAGATCATCTGGTCCAACCTCCCTACAATGGGATGCCTCTCAGCCAGACTCAGCTGCTTAAGGCCTCATCCAACCTGGCCTTGAACATCCCCAGGGAGGAGGGATCCACGACCTCCCTGGGCAGCCTATTCCAGAGTCTCACCACCCTCTTACTGAAGAACTTCTTCCTAAGATTCAGTCTAAACCTACTCACCTTCCGCTTCAAAACATTCCCTCTTGTCATATTGGGGTCACTTTTCTCATGACTAGGAAGTTCCTGGTTTTCTTTTCCTCTGGGATGTTTCCATATTAATGTAAATTTTTCATTAGGCAAGGCAAGCTATGAATTATAGACTAGGAAAGTCATTTTATGTTGCTAAAGCAGGCTAATGTTGCAAAATGGGGGTAGGCATTAAAAAAAAAAATCCCTATACCAGTTCAATAGCATCTTGGAGAGCCAAGTCACTCTACTAAGGAAATTGTTGTCTACATGTTATGAGATACAGAAAGAGAACAAAACATAGATGGTTATAAATAAAGATTTATACAGCAGAAATGTCCCTCAATCCTCTTTCTTGCAATACTGCTGTTGCAATGCAGTTACTCCTGGGAAACAGGAATGCTAAAATACATGTTTTCTGACACAAAATACTGACACGAAATTTTTCTACTCTTGTAGATAGGGTTTTTTTTTATTTGCTTGCAGATTTACTTTTTTTATTGAGGAGGAAAAAATGTGAGGAGATTTATGGAATATGTACAAGCTGATCATTTTTTAAAGTAAAAAATGAGGTGCTTCGCAGTGAATGGCCATCCTCATTTCAAATGAAGCCTGCAATGATTAAATATTAAAATGATCGATGGCTTAAATTAATATAAAAACTTTTCAGGAGATTATTACAAAGATTAACATTTTTAATGTTTTAATACTTTCATAGTTTATCAATCACGGGTTTAGAGAAACCGTTTTTAGTTACCAAGCTGATGATCTCATATATCATTGCAGTATTATGCACAACATAAACATCATGGTGTTGTTGGTAGAGGAGATGAAGAAACACAATTTATGTTAGAGCTCTTTAATAATCATTTTTAGCCTTGAAGTATTTTTTGACACAGAGAAAAAGCAGGTAGGATTTGATTTTTTTCCACTAGGAGAGAAGATAAGAAGGAAAGATAGTTCCAGGAAGCTGATGGTGTTTGCCTCTTAGGAAGTGTTTCATGTAATGACAAATGTAGATGGTCACTGGTAGTGCTACAGAAGAGGGAAAAAAATCCTTGCATTTGTTTTTCCAAGTAGGACTTGCATCAATGCAACTTTAATATCCCCAAATTACCTTTCTGAGATTCCCGATGTATTTGTTTGAAGGTCATAGGAAAATGTCAAGGCACCCCAGGTGCTTTTGTATTGCTAGCTGCGCATAGATACCCCTGTAATTCGTGGGTAGAGTCAACACTTCCTCCAGGCATTCTTGACATGGGCAGTACTGATCCTTTTGTTTCCCATTTCTTCTGCATTTTTTTTTTTTAGTGTTAGCGAGTTTTAAGCTTGGGTTTTGCCTCTCTAACCACACAGCTTTGTGATATGCTGGAGCTTTATACAGCACAATTGGTTGTGTCCCAGGACTTTTTGCAGTGTTAAATGTGATAATTCATACATCAACAAAGTACTGTTTGTTCATGTGTTGTGATTGTTCTTGCATCATCCTTCATCCAGTATGTTTTACCATCAGAACCAAGACAGATCTGGAAAGGCACAGTGTGATGAATTAGCCAGTGTAAACCCAATAGTAGGTGTAAAGAACAATGGGAAACAGTTGGGAGAGGAGAGGTGAAACAGAAATCCAGGAATAGATATTGAGCTGGTAAAGTGAAGAAACGGGAAAGGCTGTTCTGACAGCAGAAGCTTACAGTGGAGAATTAACTTAGACCAGAAAGGGCAAGGGTGAGAAAGAGCAAAGGTTAGCACTAGGTTAATGTTGAGAATGATGTTGGGAAGGTGAAATTCAGAGGGAAAACAGAAGCACACCATCCTGTACTCAGGTTTGTTCTCATCTACTGATGCTGTTTATTATTAAGACAACAAAATAAAAGATGTGGCTACATTGCCTGTGATTGGTTGCCTCTCATTAGAAAGCCAAATTTATCCTCATATGTTTCCATTGAAATAAAATAAATAATGGAGAGAAAACCCTAATCTTTTATGTTATGAACTGTTTTTTATATGTAGTGGTGAAACGGATTGGGTTGGAGATGGAGTAGATTTCAAAGTTTCAATTGTTTTCTCTCTGGCTGTGCTGTGTGGTATAAATTAAGAAAAGGTTAAGTTTACCCCTGATAATTCCCTCTCACATTTCCATTATCAGTCAGCTTTTGTAGCTTTTTCAGCTTTTATCTGTTGTGTTTCCATTGTAATCTTTACATATGAAGTTCTTAATTCTACAAACTCTTCTGCTCAGATTTATTCACAAAGGGCTCTGACAGCTGTGCTCTAGATGCTGTAGAAGCTGTGGTTTTGAGATGCTGCCAGCTGGTCACCTTCTCCCCACCCCTCAGATTGCAGTTTGTACAGCAGAGTCAGCAGTGCCTGCATCTCACTTCACTTTCTTCACCTTAACTTGTGTTACTTGTAGGGTAAATTGCAGTTGTGGATGCCTCCTTCCTGGAGGTGTTCAAGGCCAGGTTGGATGAGGCCTTGGGCAGCTGAGTTTAGCGGAGAGGTGTCTGTGCCCATGGCAGGCAGGTTGGAGTAGATGATCTGTGAAGTTCCTTCCAACCTAAGCCATTCTGTGATTCCATGAACGTGGCTCTTCTTATTGCCCCTGTTTACAGGATGCTCACCCCAGGCAGGGGATTGGACACCCTGCATTGGCAACATCTTGAAGCCTCTCAGATACTCGAGCTTGTTCATGAGACTCCTTTGTAGTTTCAAGCTGCCATATTTTTCTATTTTAAATTACCTGCTTTCAGCTTACTACTATACCAAGTCAGTCTGGAGGACATTTCAGTACCTGGCTTTACCATATCACCATCTGCACTTAAACTCTGACTTTGTGGTTTTGTCTGCTTTTAAAAGCAACCATGCCTAAAGCTCATGTTAAACCCCACAGCTCGCTCTTTCATGTGCTCTGTGTGCCATAGATATTCTCCATCAGGCAGTCAGAGCATCACACATACATTGCCTCCAATTAAGATTACGTTACTGCTGGACCACAGAATAATGGTTTGGGTTTGAAAGTACTTTCAAAGGTCATCTAGTCCAGTCCCCCAGCAGTAAGCAGGGACAGTTTAGCATGACTTGTGTTCCTGCCAAAAGGAAACAGTTAACCTGAAGCAGTTTGTTGCTTTGGGTTTGTTTTTTATTGTGTTTGTTTTCATCAAACTGAAAGTACACTACATGTATAGCTAGCATTTAGATTTGATTAGGTCCTTGATTTACTGTTACTCAACTAAAATTAATTTTAAAGGTAGGACTGTATGGTAATGATAAAATGGATGAAGAGCTGGGGAGCTGCCAGCACTCAGAAGTCAGGGCTGGAGGCCACTGTCAGCAGATGAGAGCTTGTGTGGGCTTTCCCCAGCATTTGTGTTGAGTGTGATGCTTTTTTGCTGTGTTACTTGTCTGGAGCACCCCTCCTATGGAGACATTGCTGGGAGAGTTAGTGCTGTTCAGCCAGGAGAAGAGAAGGCTCCAGGGAGACCTTAGAACAGCCTTCCAGTGTCTGAAAGGGGCCTACAATAAAGGTGGGAAGGGACTTTTGAGAAGGGCTTGTAGTGGTAAGACAAGAGGGAATGGATTGAAGCTTGATGGGGGCAGATTTAGATTGAAGATTAGGAGGAAATTCTTTCCAGTGAGGGTGGTGAGACACTGGAACAGGTTGCCCAGAGAAGCTCTGGGTGCCCCCTCCCTGGAGGTGTTCAAGGCCAGGTTGGATGAAGCCTTGAGCAACCTGGGCTGGTGGAAGGTGTCCCTGTCCATGGCATGAGGTTTGGTTCTAGATGATCTTTAAGGTCCCTTCCAACATAAACCATTCTAAGAACCTATGAATCTTTAAGGTCCCTTCCAACATAAACTATTCTAAGAACCTATGAATCTGTGTGTAAACATAAAAGCAATAGTGACATACTATGGATGGTTCAGTGGTTGCTGGATTGATAGAGAAGGGATGAAGTTTAAAGCATTGCTGGAATCATTGTAACATGAATCTGTTAAAATACAGTTTGCAGTCTGCAAATGTGTGGAAGAAGAAGGAATGCTGGATGTGTGCAGAGTGGAAGATTTTTACCTTGTAAAACTGTGGCTGCAGGAAAACATAAGGTTTGTCAGGAGCTCCTGTAGCCAAAGGGGATTCAAGGGCAGGGCAGTGTCCAGAAGGGCTGGTGCTGCTGAGTAGAGGTGGCGGGGAGAGCTAGGAGGGTGGTTTAATCCCTTTAATAGGCCCAGTGCTGCAATGTTGTATCTATTTCTATTTCTGTGAAAAACACACCCTGAAAAATGAAAGCTTGGTGAAGGTCCTGGAGGACACAGCCCTACTTCTGTCAATATCTTCACTAGATGGGCTTGAGAGTGGGTTCAAGCTTACTGTGATATTTCTGACCATGTCTACCTTGCCTACCTGTGTAGGACCTCAGCAAACTATTAGCTACATCCTGCCTGGCTGCTGCAGAAGCCCTCCTGCATGTAGAGTCTTGAGTGTGCTAGGCAAGACTCTGCTGCATCTGTGGGAATTTGTTGTTCCTTTCCACTACAAAGGGCTTAGAAAGCATTTTCTTTACTGTTGTATGTACTCATTAGGGGAACCTTCCTATAATGTGTTTTTTTTCAACTTAAGTATTTTTGATTTTTGGAGTGATTAAACTTAAATATGGTTTTAATGGAGTCACAAAGAATTGAAGCAGCTAATAACTGGTGGTTTTGTTTTTTTGGTTTTTTTTTGATTCTGCAGTCATAAAATGGTCAGAGCATTTTTTACATACTCTATTTAATCTATGAATGAATCTTCCTGTAGTTTGGAGTGAAAAAGTTAACAAAGCTTTTAATTGAAAAGGTGGGATGATTGGGAAGCCTAGATTATTTTGATGTGTTTCTGGGTATACAAAGCAGCAGACCAACAGGCTAAATAGGAAGGAGATGTTCTGGAGAAAATATTATAGAGACTAAACCTAGTTAGGAAAAAGCTTCAGACTATTTTCATGCTAAGTACACCGGTGGGGTTAAATAATATTAGTAACTTCTGTTAGTGTAACAGATCATAATAATTTAAAACAAAAGGTCCCAGTACACTTGCTAATATCCTTTATGGCTTCAGTAAAATACATCTGAAATGATTTACAAAGCAAAGCTCCTGGATGAATTCTTCCAGTTCTGCATGGTTAGAGCGCCTGTTTGTCTTCATGTATGTTTATATAGACCCATGGAAATGATGATCTAAATGTGGGTACCGTACTAAAACATAGCCATATATGTAAAGTAAAGAATTCCAAGCACTTGCATTCTGTCATTTATTGCACACAAATAATGTATGTTGTATAGGCTCAGCTCAATTCTATATCCTCACCATAGAAGGACTCCATAGAACGTGTATTCTACCTTGAGGAGACCTTCAAGGGGAGGGAATGGAGTGTGTAGGGAAAAGTTCAGGGCACTGGCTCTTTGACCAAACTTGTCTATTTTTGAGCCTTCAGGTGTAAGCACTGGCAGTGCTGGGAGTAGTGAAGAGCTGGAAAGATGTGTTTTTCCTATACTATATTGGAATGCATTTTCATTAACTCACCTTATTAAAAAAAAAACCACAAAAGATAAAATCTCACTGTGGAAACAACTGGGATGTCTCTAAAGCTGAATGCATGGAGTAGTGCACTGGAACTACAAAATGAAGTAGCTTGGCTAAATTCCTTTTCAGACCTGACCCAGCTTTCCTTAAACTTCCTAAGCTTAGTTATAGCGTTATACAAATTAGACAGAGTAGTGGCCAGACTGAGCAATTCATAGATTTATAGAATGGTTTGTGTTGGAAAGGATCGTAAAGATCATCTAGTTCCAACCCCACTGCCATAGGCAGGGACATCTCCCACTACTCCAGGTTGCTCAAGGCTTCATCCACCCTGGTCTTAAATACCACCAGGTAGGGGACATCCACAACCTCCCTGGGCAATCTGTTCCAGAGTCTCACCACCCTCATTCTGAAAAACTCTTTCCTAAGATCCAGACTAAGCATATTCTCCCTTATCTTCAAACCATTCCCCCTAGTCCTGTTTCTAGACACCCTTATGAGAAATCCCTCTTAGCCTTCCTGTAGGATCTCTTCAAGTGTTGGAGGGCAGTTCTGAGGTACCCCTGGAGTCTTCTCCAGGCTGAACACCCCCATCTCCCTCAGCCTGTCTTCATAGCAGAGGTGTTCCAGCCCTTGGATCATCCTTGTGGCCCTCCTCTGGACTCGCTCCAACAGTGTCATCTATGCCATTACTATGTTCTTATCTTGAAATCATCATTGCCTGTAATGGGATCTGTGGGTAGGTTTGAGGAGAGCCAAGTCTGGAGTAATTTAGATGTAATCTGCAGGGAGTGTGCTTGGTCTATTGTTTTGAACTAGGCTGGAAAGGACTGAGCCAATGTTATTTAAGCCGCATTAAACTCCTCACCCAATTATGGCCTAATCCTTCAAAGCCGATAGAATAGGACTTGGTTTTGAAAATGCTACTGCTAACATCTCTCAGTCTCTTCACTAAGCCTGACTGTTAAGCTCATTATTAAGTGCCGAAGGGCTGAACTTCCATTTGATATGTTAACACTAAGTTATCTGCTGGTCTCTCTGCTGCTTTTCATCTCAGACAGTTTTAAAGACAAGAAAAAAATACCAAAAAAGGATGTATTTGTGTTAAGGCTGAGGAAATGCATGTCAGCTTTAGCTTCTGATCTTTATGGGGAAGAATAACAGGTTATTCTCTCTTTAATGAGTTATTGAAAAATAGAGGAAAACACAAGTGACAAAGCCACCAAATTAAAACTCCTTACACTTAATGTTTCTTTTTGTCTGCTGACTGGAATAGATTTTTTTTGTACTTTTTTTTTAAATATTTTTAAAAGATGACTTGCTTTCCTGAATGCCTAATCCAGCATGCGAGATGAGAGAAGTACATTAAACTATTTTTCTTCATTCATAGATCAGTCTATTTAATACTTACTGAGCTGCAGTAGTTTCAGAGAAAGGGAAAAAAAAAAACCAACAAACCAACCCAACATTCATTCTGAACACTGGATGGGAAGATTGCCTTTTAAGTCCTTTCAAACACCAGGTTTAGTAATGGAACTAATAATTCAGTTTTGCTGAAGTGTTACGATTAGGTCTACGGGTCCTGAAGTGTTATTTTCTGCTGTCATTTGTAGCCTGCTTTCAACTTGTGCATGCTTGCTCAAGGTAAGAAGTGAGGCAATCATCAGGCTATAAACATGGTGACCAGTTTTAGCAAT
Source organism: Indicator indicator (assembly GCF_027791375.1). Classification (NCBI taxonomy): domain Eukaryota; kingdom Metazoa; phylum Chordata; class Aves; order Piciformes; family Indicatoridae; genus Indicator; species Indicator indicator. The sequence continues at coordinate 5,932,524 of NC_072021.1, forward strand.
TATTATGACTGGAAGTCATGGGTGCTGGGACATTGTATTATGCTACAGTGAAGTGTGTGACAGAAGGGCACATTTGTCTGCCTCCTGGCTCTCTGGCTGGCTGGCTTATTTGTAGCTGTTTTCTGATTTTCAGCTACTAGGTTGCTTGTCAAGGAGGAATGAGTCCATTCCTGCTTGACAAGCAACCTAGTAACTGAGAGCTCATTTTCGTCTTGAATGATAGGCAAATTTCAATGAAAACGGAGTCAAAATAGATGAGATATCAATATTAGAATTCATGGGGAAAAGATTAAGCTGGAACTTAGCTTAACGTACTTTAAAAACAGCGTGAGAAGGAAGGAAAAAAACCCCAGCAGTTTCAAATCCTCTTGTTTTCATGTATTATTTCAAAGAGACTGTTTCAATTTTTAAATAATTCTCTCAGAAATTTTGTATTTTTAGTGGTCCGAGATAATGCAAGCAAAAAAAGAGACTCAGTAGAAACAACTGGGCTGGGCTGGCAAATTTAATGCTGGGGGGAGTTTTCAGCCCACCACACAAACCAACCAACCGAAAAAAGGGTCAATAAAACACAAATTATCAATATGGAATTATTAATTGTTCCATATTTTTGTGTGTGTGACTAACTTCAAAAATCATAAAATTTATTCTCAACTGAAGGTTGAGTATTGAAAATGTCATAAAACAGGCTTTCAGTCCTCTGGATGGCTGTGAAGTATGGTTTAAGATGGATATGTTGAAGGCAAGTCTAATTACTCCCTAAAGATTTCTTATTACTTAAGGAAGAATTAAGAATTTAATTTCCATCAAAACTGAGCCTAAGCGTAAAATCTACAAATGAGGAATTAACAAATGCAGATAATTAAAGCACCCAGGCTTACAGCAAGCTATGGCTTGTGGCAGCCCCAGGAAAGGAGTAGCATCTGGAAAAAAAGGAAATTTTGTCACTTCCCAAAACTAGAGAGGGCGTCTGATTTTGAAAGGGAGAGAAGTTGCTCTTCCCCTGCTTTAACACCTAGCAGGGTAAAACAAAGTTTCTGGGGTTTTGCAGTTAGACCTCAGTGAATCCATGTGACACTCTATTAAATCAAGGCAAGAATTGTAACTTCATCATATATTAGAAGTGAAGTGCTTAGGGAGACTTAGCTGATTTTGAAATTTAAGGTCTGTGACCTCTAGCTTTATACCTGGTATTCGAATGATTCCCTACTTCTTCAAAGGAAATGAGTATTGAATGGGGGGGGGGGGGGGGGGGGGAAGGGGGAGGGCAGATCAAAGAGAGAATAAAATTGCCAGGATTTAACTGAATTGCAAAACGTTTTCTGCTGAACCTTCAGATAGTGAGATGGAGCAAGTGGTTCTTGACATGGTGAACTTTTAACTCAGGAGGCAGAGAGCACCTGCCTTGTTTCTGTTTTGTGCAGTCGTGGTGTCCTCCATACTTACCTGCAGGCCACAGACCACTGTATAACGTCTACAGTCGCTGTACATTGAAGCTGTCTCTGTCCTTGTTGGATGTGCCTCTGGGAGCTGGGTTGCTCTGGTTGCCCTTTCTCTTCCCACCCTTTTTAGATGTGATTTCACAGAACCAAAGAATCACAGAATTGTCGGGGTTGGAAGGTACCCCAAAGATCATCCAGTTCCAACCCCTCTGCCATGGGCAGGGACATCTCAACACTAGATCATAGAATCACAGAATGCCTTAGGTTGGAAGGAACCTCAGACATCACCTACTCCAACCCCCCAGCCATGGGCAGGGATGCCTCTCCACTAGACTTAGTTGCTCAAGGCCTCATCCAACCTGGCCTTGAACACCTCCAGGGAGGAGGCAACCACAACCACTCTGCATAACCTATTCCAGAGTTGCACCCTTATACTGAAGAACTTGTCCTAAGATCCAGTCTAGATTTCTACCACAGTCTTCCACTTAAAAAAAAAAAAAAAAATTGAGACAAATTCTCTTATTTTGAAGAATGTTATTCTGAAGTACTGCATCTGGTGTCATTTATCATGTAATGTTCCCTTTAGCAGACATTACTCCTTCCTCTGGGATACATTTTGGACTGTCTGGCAAGACAGAATCAAACCACATGTATGCTTTTCTTCCTCCATGAAGTTCTTCAGGGATATTTTCTTAACACACAAATGGTGTAATTTATTCATTAAAAAAAAAAAAGGAAAGTAATCTTTGAACATTTGGAATTTTAAATTTGCTCAGATGAAGATTTGTCTTCATATTAAAATGAATATATGTTTCACAGATGGTATAGCTCTGCTTGTCCCTGAAGCTAGTAAAGAAGTTGCTTCTGAAGGCAAATAACAAATCTGAAGAACAAAAAGTAAATGTAAGGTCCATGGATTCTTCTGCAAAATGTCATGCTGGGTTTGTAACAAGTCTAACCTCAACAAGAAACATGGCCAGCAGATGGAGAGAAGTGGTTCTGTCCCTCTGCTCTGCTCTGGTGAGACCTCAGCTGCAGTTCTGTGTCCAGCTGTGGGGTCCCCAAGACAAGAGAAACATGAACCTGCTGGAGCAGGTCCAGAGGAGGCCACCAAGCTGATCAGAGGGCTGGAGCACCTCAGCTATGGGAACAGACTGAATGCATTGGGGCTGTTCAGTCTGGAGAAGAAAAGGCTCCAGGGAGACCTTAGAGCTGCATTCCAATAGATACTGCAGATAGTGACTAGGCATTCACCTGTATTTTCAATGAGAGCTGAAAAATTTTCTCAGTACTTTTACATCCTGTAGTGGCTGATTTCTATCCTGAAGTTTTACTTGATTTCTTCTCTCCCTATCTATATTTGAAGGATATTAACCTTTTGTAGGCATAGTACCACACCAAATCAACGTGGGGTTTGGTGCTTTCACCTCTATCTGTGTGTGTGTGCTGGTTTACTGATACAGCTTACAACTGCAGTCTGGGCTGAGGGAGCTGGGGCTTTTCAGCCTGCAGAAGAGAAGGCTCCAGGCAGACCTAATAGCAGCCTGCCAGTACCTGAAGGGGGCTCCAAGAAGGCTGCAGAGGAATTGTTTGCAAAGGACTGCAGTGAGAGGGTGAGGGGCAATGGTTTGAAATGAGAGGAGATTTGGATTGGATGTTAGAAACAGGTTCTGCACCATGAGGGTGTTGGAATACTGCAACAGGTTGCCCAGGGAGGTAGTTGAGGCTCCATGCTTGGAGATATTCAAGGTGAGGCTGAACAAGGCTCCAAGCAAGCTGCTCTAGTGGAGGACATCCCTGTTGACTGCAGGGGAGTTGGACTAGATGACCTTTGGAGGTCCTTTCCAACCCAAACCATTCTATGACTTCTATGACAGTGTTGGGAGGACAGAACCAGGCTCTTCTCAGTGATGTCCAGTGATAGGACAAGGGGCAGTGGGTGCAAACTGGAGCAGAGGAGGTCCCACATGAACATAAGGAAATCTTTTTCACTGTGAGGTTGGCAGAGCACTGGAACAGGCTGCCCAGAGAGGTTGTGAACCCTCCTTCACTGGAGACATTCAAAAGCCATCTGGATTCATTCCTGTCTGACCTACTCCAGTTGATCCATCTCTGCCATGGGGATTGGACTAGATAATCTTTGAAGGTCCCTTCCAACCCCTAACATTCTGTGATTCCAGCTACAAGCCAGTCATTTAAATATTTTAATTTCTTTAATGTGTCCTCTATTAATATTTAGGCAGCTTATAGGTAAAGAATGCAAATATCAAATATTGCCACCGAGAAAGTTTGTAGACATACACGTGTGTAGATCTTTGGTTGTTCAGTGATTCACACTTTTAATCCCATTTGGATTGCACCATAAATTCACAAAGTGCAGCCTTTGTGCCATATAGTCCCTGTACTTATTTTTTTATTAGTAATTCTAAAGTCATTCACAAGCTGTTTCTATTTCATTGAAGTTTTTGCTTTATTAGTATTGTTTTGGTTGATACAGGCTGTGTATGCATCAAGAATAGTGAGTTGGGATTTAAAGACTCTTGTGGCCAGACCTTGAGTGGTCATTCCAAACTGTTTTTTATCACAGAAAATGCTGTTGTCTGCTGGAGGGGATAATAAGCAGTTTATTATATGTATTATTATTAGTCATTGCTTTTGAATAAAAGTGGATGAAAAAAAATTGTGACCCTTTGAGGGTGTAAGGTTCAAAGATGAATTAATAGAGGGCCAGGAAAAGAAAGTGAAAAAATGGTGAAGGAACCACAAAAACATTCATTTTTTGACCTTCTCTAAAATAGCAGTAAACAAAAAAGTCATTCAATTGGACCTTCATTTTCTTAAAACCAGGTTTTGTAAAAGCTTGGAAGCTGAGGAGGGCTCACATTGCCTTCAAATGATCTGAAGTTATTCTCCAAGTATTTTTAGTAGCCTGTAAAAAGAGCAATGAAGAGCTGCCTTTCATGGTTTTTAAATGGTTATGTAGTTAATAAAATTCCAAGGGCCTGAAGGCTGCTCTGGGTGCAGGCAGCAGAGTGTGCTCCCTATCCCGGCAGCCCGGCATGGAAAGAGAGGAATGGCCAGGTCCTGTCCTTGGAGACAGCAGAGTGGCCAGAGGCAGCTGGGGAAGACCTGGCTGCACATTTTGTTGAGATAAAAGTTAAGATGGCAAATTCATAAATTCATAGAATGGTTTGGGTTGGAAGGGACCTTAAAGATCATCCAGTTCCAACCCCCCTGCCATGGACAGGGACACCTCCCACTACCCCAGGCTGCTGGAGGCCTCATCCAAACTGGCCTTGAACACCTCCAGGGAAGGGGCATCTATGACCTCCCTGGGCAACCTGTTCCAGTGTCTCACCACCCTCACTGGAAAGAATTTCTTTCTAATCTCAAGCTTCAATCCATTCCCTCTTGCCCTATCAGTACAAGCCCTTGTAAAAATTAGCTTTCTGGTAGCCCAATTCAGGTACTGGCAGGCTGTTTCTCCTAAGGTCTCTCCAGAGCCTTCTCTTCTCCAGGCTGATAATTGTAGGATAACCACTGCTATTTTAAATGAGGGAAAGATGCTTTTCAAATCATCTTGTGTCTCATAAAGATTCCAGGTTTTTCCTTTGTGATATCAGATCAGAAAGTTACAGCTGAAAATCACTCCTACAGCAAGCTTCATAAATAATAAATACTATCTCTTATTAATCCATATTTTAGTTTAACTCTGGCTCATGGCAAGTTCCTTCCTCAGGGAAGTGCAGGATTCTTTACAAGAGAAGGTGATGAGCCATAGTCCCTGAGGACTTAAATTGTGAAAACAATCTGAGTTTCATACATGCTAATCTAGATCTGCTATTCCCTTTCCACATCTATCACAACACACTCTAAATTGTGGCTGATCTTTTATGCAAATAGCTGTCTTATTAGGCATTGTGGCTGGATGTGCTAATGTCTCCATGGGTTTCTCCAGCATTTGCTATCTCACCATCAAAGTGGTGGAAGTGAATGATGATTACTGCATCCCTTTGAAGAACAAAGAGGAGTGGAGGTTCTAAATGTGGGAGTCAGTGACACCAGCCCATGCAGGCAAATGTGAGCATCTCTAGGGCTCATATTAAGTTGGGAAATCATTTTTGTTGCCTGTGTTTTCTTCTGGGGTTTTATTTGCACTGCTAAAACAGAAAAGGTCTTTCACAGCTGATGCTTTGTTAGCAAACATTAGCAGGCTATTGAAATTGCAAAAGGTGAGTCAAAATAGCCTCTAACAGTGGCATGGAAAAGCCAAGAACTAGTTTTGCAGTATAAAGCACAAATCCAGGCTGGGTGAGGAGAGCATTCTGGAGGAGGACAATCTGGGGGCGTCATTTGGTGAAAAATCCAACATGGGCCAGCCATGTTCCCTAGCAGCCCAGCAGGCAGCTGTGTGCTGAGCTGCATCCAAAGCAGGGAGAGCAGCAGCACAGGGAGGGGATTCTGCCCCTCTGCTCTGCTCTGCTCTGCTGAGACCCCACCTGCAGCACTGCCTCCAGCGTAAGAGGGACATGGAACTGCTGGAGCAGGTCCAGAGGGGAAATGGTTTGATACTGGACATAAGGAAGAAGTTCTTTACAGTGTGAGTGGTGAAATACTGGAAGAGGCTGCCCAGGGATGTGGTTGTGGCCCTGTCCCTGGAGACATTCAAAATCGGACTGGATGTGGCCATGTGCAGCCTGCTGTAGTTGGAGGTGTCCCTGCTGAGTGCAGGGGGGTTGGACAAGATGACCTTTGAGGATCTTTTCCAACCCAGTGCAATCTGTGAGTCAGACACGTCTGGAAAATGTTAGTCCTCATGTGAGAGCAGGGGTTATCATGGCTTAATGACTGATGTCTTTAGCCCAGCCAAAATGGTTAAAAAGCAGTGTTTGGAGCAACAAGCATGTCTGGAGAAGCCAGGTATTATTTGACTGTGGAAAAAGGGGTGAGAACACTACTGAGATGGCACTTGTTCAGCTACATGGATCATGTGGGAGCACCAAACTACCCAAAAGGGCTTCTTTAGATGAGTGATGGTACAGTTCGCTGTGCAATCCTTGTGCCACCTGCATGCACTGTGCAATGTGAGAAACCCATTCAAGACTCAGTGTGGTTGTTCCTAAATGCACTGAAGGTGATTTACAACTCTCAATATCTTGGCTGAAGGGTGTAAAATCAGCACAGTCCCAACTCTCTTTTTTCTTTTCTTCGCTTTCTTTTCATTGCCTTCTCTTCTTCACACTAAACACCCCCAGGTCTCTCAGCCTTTCCTCATAAGAGAGATGCTGCAGTCCCTTAACCGTCCTCATAGCTCTCCATTGAGCCCTCCCCAGCAGTTTGCTGTCTCTCTTGAACTGAGGAGCCCACAACTGGACACAGTGTTCTAGATGTGGTTTAACTAGGGCTGAGTAGAGGGGGAGGAGAACCTCCCTCAATCTGCTGAACACACTGTCCTTAATGCAGCCAAGCATACCATTGGCCTTCTTGGCCACCTGGGCACATTGCTGTCCCATGGAGAACTTATTATCAACCAGACTCCAAGGTCCTTCTCTGTGGAACTACTCTCCAACAGGTCAACCCTGAACCCATACCGGTGCATGGTGTTGTTCCTTCCCAGGTGTGTCTCACTGTACTCTGAGAAAGCTTATGGCTTGGTGTATAGTCCTGTAAATGTTGCTTGATACAAGTCATTGATTTCCTCAGTAAAATTTTAGGAATAATGCTTTCCCTTTTTTTTTTTTTTTTTCCCCTGATACTAACAGTGATTTTTGGATTGAAAACCATGGGTAGAAAAGATGCCTCTACAGCAAGGACTCCTGTTGACCAGTACAGGAAACAAATAGGTAAGAGACTTGAAGAAAAAATTGTATGCTTAAAAAAAAAAAAAGTTATTTTGTTTGTTGTTTTTTTTTTTTTTTTCAGCCAGACCAGTCTGTGTAACAAAATTTAATATTCCTCTTCAAACACATGGTTTTGCTTACAAGTGCTGCAAAATAATGCACACTGCAAGGGAACATTTTTCATATGTTGTTGACTAATTCATTCAGCAAAACCTTTTATGAAGACACTGTTTTAAATAAATTGATAGGGCCCATGTTCTGTGTTTAGAAATAGTAGTGAAATATGTAGTGCTGTGGCTCCACTCTTTCTGAACTGTTGGAACTCTGCTGATTTTCTTGTTCATCTCCAGTTTCAAATATCAACATTTCTAGCTAAATGCTTTCCCTGCTTTGTAACTGGTTTTGATACACTGGATGGTCCAGGCCTTCACATTGTAGGACTGGATTTGTCTCACACTGAGACAATAGACTAGGATGTTAATATTTCCTTTTCCTACATCTTTGACACAATCTCCTACAATATCCTTCTCTCTAAGCTGGAGAGATACAGATTTGATGGGTGAACTGTCCAGTGGATAAGGAATTGGTTGGATGATGGCATACAAAGGGTACTGATCACAAGTTCAATGTCCAGATGGAGATGGGTGAGAAGTGGTATCCCTCAAGGGTCTGTGCTGGGAGCAGTGGTGTTCAATATCTTCATCAATGAGATCAACAGTAAGACTGAATTCACCCTCAGGAAATTTGCAGATGATACCAAGCTGAATAATGAGGTTGATAAGACCGAAGGAAAGGATGGGTGCTATCCACAGGGACCTGGACAGGCTGGAAAGGTAGGCTGAGGAGTCTCACGAGGCTCAGTAAGGCAATGTACAAGGTCCTGCATCTAAGTTAGGGCAATTCTAGATATCAGTGCAGGCTGGGTAATGATGAGATTGAGAGCAGCCCTGCAGAAAAGGACTTTGAGGGTACTGGTGGATGAGAAGATGGACATGAGCCAGCAACAATGAGCCAGCCTAGAAGTCCAATGGCATCCTGGGCTGCATCAAAAGCCACATGGCCAGTAGGCCAAGAGAGGTGATTCTGCCTCTCTGCTCTGCTCTGATGAGACCTGACCTGCAGTACTGTGTCCAGGTCTGGGACCTCCAAACACAAGAGAGGCATGGACCTGAAAGAGCATGTCCAGAAAAGGGCCACTGAGATGATCAGAGGGCTGGGGCTGTTCAGCCTGGAGAAGAGAAGGCTCCAGGGAGACCTTAGAGCTGCATTTCAATATCTGAAGGAAACCTACAGGGAGATTGGGGAAGGACTGTTTAGAAGGGCTTGTGGTGATAGGATGAGGGGCAGTGGTTTATAAACTGGAGCAGGGCAGATTTAGGTTGGGCATCAGGAGGAAGTTCTGCACAGAGAGAGTGGTGAAATACTGGAACAGGCTGCCCAGGGATGTGGTTGAGGCCCTGTCCCTGGAGACATTCAAGGTCAGACTGGATGTGGCTCTGTGCAGCCTGCTCTAGTTGGAGGTGTCCCTGCTGAGTGCAGGGGGGTTGTACAAGACACCCTTTGAGGGTCCTTTGCAACCCAATGCAGTCTGTGAAGCTGTGAGAGAAGGCTGGGCTGCTGGAGGATGAGAGGTGTATAAAGCTGCATCTAAACATGACACAGAATTGCCTCCCACTTTTCCACAGCTTGGGCTATTTCCTGTACGTTACCACTGCATGGCTCATCTGCCTTGGAAGTGGACATCTGATCACCCTGTCCCAGCCAGTTTATATCCAGGAACTGTGGGCAAAGGGAAGCTGCATGAGTCTTGTCTTTAAAGAAAGTACTTTATCAACTCATTTAAAGTTCTGAATCCATGCTGGGAGCAATTGTTCCCCTTCCTTCCCAACTGCCTGGTATCTGTGGATTCTTGTAGGTACGAAGATGGATGCTGTCTGAACAGATACCTCTTGGTGTGGTGTTATTTTGTAGCTCATGTCATGTTTTCTAGCCTTGCTGATAACCAGATTAAAATGGTTTTAATGCCTTTTTTTTTCCCCTTGGGTGATGGAAAATGGCACTCTTCAAGGAACAACATGTCACAAAGTCATGTCAACTTCAACAGGGTTTGCAGTTAGATGTTTGGTGGAGTAATTTTAAATAAAAGCAGATTTTTAATTTCATTTTGTTCCAAGCTTTCTGTTTTGCTCTGGGTTCCCATACGGCATGCCACATGTTTGCCCTGTGCCACGGTTCAAGTTCGTGTTGATCACTTCGGTTCCGCCGTTTGCCTTTTCCTCTCCTGCACAAGCACAAGGATCGCTCGTGCCTCCTCCTCCTCTCTGCCCTTAGTGCTTGCTCTTTGCTTGAGTAGCATTTCCAGAGGATTCCCCCAGCTACAAAGATTGATGCTGCTCTTCTCTGTCAGCTGGCTTTCAGCCATCTCTCCTGCCACCAGCCAAAATTTGTGTGTAGTGCCTCTTGTTCAGCAACTGCTCCGCTATCCGACAGCGGCATGACATTTCCCACGGGGAGCAGAGGCAGCCTTTTAGTTACCAGAGCAAAGTGGCACTGCCTTCGTGAAGACTGTCCCCAAGTGGGACAGGGAACAACAGCAGCAACCTTTTCAAGCTGGCTTCAACTGTGCTTGGAGGAAGGAGAATGGTGCTGAGGGAATCTCTCCATGTTCAGTTCCCCATGGGCAGCCAGGGCTCTGGAGGGGACGCGAGGAAAAGTCCTTTTAATGCCCTTTATTCGGCTCTCCCTCACATACCCACAGACCTGTAATGAATGCATCAGCAAACAAGCAGGGCAGCTCTCCTGCACTCTGTTTCCTTCTCACTGCTGCTGTTGGTGCTGCTGTGCTTAATTTGCTGGGCTCAGAGGAAAGGTGTGAGGCAGTATGCATCTTTCTGCATTCATGCAGCTTTGCTCGGCAAATGCTGTGAAAATAGCAACAGGTTTTGCGCCATATTTGCTTTGTTTACTGTTATGTGTGCTTTAAGTTCCCAAAACAATTCCACATGTATATTTTCCATCCTTCTTCATCTGGTGTGTTGCTTGCTCGGCATGGAAGCCGCAGGATTTGTGGGTAGTGTTCATGACTCGTGTGATTGTGGGATCCTAAGCAGGCATACTGAGAGGATTATAGCGTAACTAAAACCTGGTCTACAAATCAGGAATAGACATACTTTTGGCTCCCAGTACTATTGTGTTGCTGTAGCATAATTTTTCATGAGGAGAGGTTGTTTTCCAACCATTCAGCCTCCAATTTGTAGACTCAAAGGTCTGCTTATTGTCTGCTCTGTATCTTCTGATTTGCTGGCTTAATCCTTTCGGGGCTGGAGCTTATATAGGTGTAGCCCAGGGGATCTCTGGAGTAAACAAGGCTCCTCACATCTCCTGGGAAGGAGTAAAATTTATGAATGAAAATGAATTCTCTTTTTCTGTTTTGGAAAGCTCAAGGTGTTAGGCTGAGCATGATGGCTTGCTGGTGGAAGTAGGGCTCGTTGGCATGGTGCACACAGAGCAGTGGGGTTTTGCCATGGTGTGGGTGGCAGTCCTGACACCCTGGCTGTAGCAGCACCACAGGGGAGAGTGAGCTGCCCACCTGAACTGACAGATAAAATACTGGGGGTAAGGTGACCCCTTTTGAAAGCTCTTGGCTGCGGGGAAGTAGAGACTTGGCCAGAAGAGAGGAACCTCATCCCAGTGCCAAGGGTCACTGTCTGACAGAAGCCCTCATGAGATGGAGAAGACCTCTTTCAGTGTGAGTGTGGTGTGCAGAGCTGGGCTCTATTGCTTCCCAGCTTCCCACACAGTAACTCAGCTGGCAGCTGGGTGATTGTGAAGGAAAGCAGTTCCAGACTCACAACCAGGAGCTGGTTGTGGTTGCACTGACAATATGAAGGAGAAGACCCTGGCTGACTGAAGACTAACAGCAGCAACATCATCTCTGGGGTTCCCATCTCCAGTTTAGTATTGAACAAGGACCTGGTCTCCAGAAGGAGGCCCTTCCTGTGGCAGATTGTCATCTCCTCTGGATGGCATCCTGTCCTTTAGTCTCATCAACTGCACCACTTAGCTTGGTATCCTCTGCAAGCTTAGCTTTCTATTGGAGAAAAGTGAGGGCAGGGTAAAGTACAGAAACAAATAGTTGCTGTTCCACATTGAGACAAAAAGAGAAGAGACCTCACCTACTGTTTATTTAGAGCATAAAAGCAACCCAAGAAACAAGCAGTTCCAGTACCCAGCATGGCCCTTTTTGTTGCACAAGGAACATTCCATCCACTCTCTTGGATTTTTTCTAATAAAAATGTACTATTAAGCTCATAATAAAGAGAACTAGAAAAAAAGGAAAAAAAACCCCACCAAACCAAAAAAAAAACCAAAACAACCCTCCTTTTGCTATTGTGTGTGACTGTTGGCAAGTTTTGGAATCTTTTCCTGTGCTGAGTTTCAAACCTCACAGTGTCATGCCACAGATGTTTGGGAGGAAGTTTTTTTATGAAGAATGAATTTCACAAAAATCCAACTACATCTTTTGGTCAGCGCTTGCTGGTTAGATTTCACTTCTGTGCCAGTGGCATCACTTCTTGGAAACTAAAGCAGGAGCAGCTGAGGAAAACACTGCTGTGAAGTGAAGCCCAGTCTGGCTGTACTAACTTAAGCCACATTTTGTGCTGATTTGGATGTTTTTCAGTGTGTTCTGTGAAGGCTGATGATGGATTTTAAGCACACGCAGTATGTGATCACTTATTTTTTAAAGACCAAAGCAGTAAAGTCATATTTTATTGCCTTGGCTTGGAGCATAAAAGGTGATGGTAGATCTGGATATGTACTGTGTTTGCATGGATATTATTCAGTTTTTCAGTTGCTGGGCAGATGCAGCCCCCGGCCTGAGCAGGGACAAGATGAGAGCAGAGCCAGAGGTCTGTGGGAGTGTGTGCACTAACCAAGAAGAGATGTTAAGGAGCAAGGTGGTGTATTTTGATAACTCTTATCCCCTCTCCATTGCAAAAGAGGTTTTTGAACTTGCTTGGTTATATGAGAATCACAAAATAGTTTGGGTTGGAAGAGACCTTGAAGATCATGGGCAGGGACACCTCCCACCAGCCCAGGTTGCTCAAGGCCTCATCCAACCTGGCCTTGAACACCTCCAGGGAGGGGATATCCACAGCCTTCCTGGGCAACCTGTTCCAGTGTCTCACCACCCTCACTGGAAAGAATTTCTTCCTAATCTCCAGTCTAAATTTCCTCTCTTACAGCTTAAATTCATTACCCCTCATCCTATCACTACAAGCTCTTGTGCAAAGTCCCTTCTCAGCTTTCTTGTAGCCCCTTCAGGCATTGACAGGCTGCTCTAAGGTCTCCTCAGAGCCTTCTCTTCTCCAGGCTGGACAGCCCCAACTCTCTCAGCCTGTCCCCATAGGGGAGGTTCTCCAGCCCTCCAATCATTGTTGTGGCCTCCTCTGGATCTGCTCCACCAGTTCCATGTCCCTCTTATGCTGGGGGCAGAGTATTTGAACAGAGATTTAGCAGTTTGATCCTCCCCTGCATTTTGGCCCCTACTGGGACTAGGATTAATGGTCACATGGATAGCCAAACTAGGGATTTTATGCCTGCAAACATCACAGTGATGGTGGTGACCTCTTGATACTGTTGGATCCTAGAGATCCCTACCAAACTGACAGCTGCAACATGAAGCTTGGCCACATCTTCACAGAGCCCAAACCATGCAAAGCAGGGGTAGGGATGGAGTGCTACACTGTCCATTTCACAGGTGAAATTTCTTTATATTACACTTCTTTAGTACTTGCCTACAGATGGAGGCTCATAGTCTGCTCTTATTTTGGTATCTCATCAACAACAGCACCGTTTCACTCAGTGGAATCACTAGGAATTTTTTATAGGTGTAAATGAGAGTGAAATTTGACACAGTGTTCCCAGTTGCTGAACCACATTTCAGCCTGGTGTTATTTCAAGCACTTGCAATTCCTGTAAAGTATCTGCTGTCTACAGGGTTCTGGCAATGAGATGTATTTTCACTTGTACTTACTGTCAGCCTCTGATCCATTCTTCAATGGTTTAATTTCTGCAGTTTAAAAAAAAAAAACAAAACACCCAGCCTTTGCATCCACTCCAAAATGCATTAAAATTTCACTAAGGACACCCCAGCATGTCTGCATTACATTCAGAGGCAGAACAGTTTAGCATTTTTAGAAATTCTTTCAGCAGGCTTTGAAAATCTTGGCTTGTACGTGTGAAGAGTGGACTTGAAAGTGCTCCTATCTCAATGGGAATCTGTAAATCTAACTTTTTTTTTCCCTCTAAAAGCAACTCACAGACATCATTTTTCTATGCATGCAGTGTTCAGATGGATTCATTCTCTGCATGTGGTGCATATGCTTACATCTGCAAGTAATATTATGGCAAAATAAATGTAAGGAAAGTTGGGCACTGACCTACAAATCTGATTTGTCAGTGACATGTGCAGTGTGGCACTGAGTGCACCCTCAGCAAGTTTGCTGATGACACCAAGCTGTATGGTGTGCTGGACTCACTTGAGGGAAGGGATGGCATCCAGAAGGATCTTGACAGGCTTGAGAAGTGTAAACTGCATGAGGTTCAACAAGTCAAAGTGCAAGGTCCTGCATCTGGGTCTGGCTCCCAGGCACAAATTCAGGCTGGCTACAGACTTGGATTGGGAGTAGCTCTGAAGGAAGAGACTTGAGGGTGTTGACTGATGAGAAGCTCCCCATGGGCTGGCAGTGCCCTCACGCAGCCCAGCAGGCAGCTGTGTGCTGGGCTGCAGCCAGAGGAGTGTGGCCAGCAGGGCAAGAGAGGGGATTCTGCCCCTTTCCTGTGCTGTTGTGAGACCCCATCTCCAATCGTGCACCCAATTCTGGTGTCCCCAGCAGAAGAAGGACACAGAGCTGCTGGAGTGAGTCCAGAGGAGGGCCACAAGGATGATGGAAGGGCTGGAGGAGCTCTGCTGTGAGCACAGGCTGAGGGAGCTGGGGGTGTTCAGCCTGGAGAAGACTCTGGGGAGACCTTACAGAAGCCTTCCGATACCTGAAGGGATCCTGCAGGAACGCTGCAGAGAGACTTTTCACAAGTGACAGAACTAGTAGAGGGAATGGTTTGAAGCTGAGGGAGAGTAGGTTTAGACTGGATCTTAGGAAGAAGTTCTTCCATAGGAGGGTGGTGAGGCTCTGGAGTAGACTGCCCAGAGTGGTTGTGGATCCCTCCTCCCTGGAGGTGTTCAAGGCCAGGTTGGATGAGGCTGTGGGCAGCCAAATCTAGTTGAGAGGCATCCATGCCCATAGCAGGGAGATTGGAGTAGATGATCTCTAAGGCCTCTTCCAACCTAAGCCATTCTATGATTCTATGATTTTCTCTTATTTTATCATGAGGCAGCAGTGTGGAAGGCATGAGAATGAAAGTTCTACTGCACATGCATCTCTCAACATGTCCTTGCTATGTGTCTAAGGTGAACATAATGCATAGTTGTAACTGCATTTCTTCACTTCTAGTGCTATGAGATGTGGTGCTAGTTTTTTGCTGCAATTAAATTTGGTCCAGGCATTGTCCTGCAATGGAGAGTGGCAAACTCTTAAACCTCCACAAGTCCTCCACTGTCTGGACCAGCAAATACAAGGCAGCAAGGAGTCTGTCAAACTTTGGAGGGGGCACTAGTCTAAGAAGAAAGGCAAAGAGTCGCCTTGGCTCAGTTCAAGAGGTTTAACTGAAGGTATGTCATGCTTCAAGGCATGCCCATGTGCAGTATGCAGTTCAGCAGGTGTTGTACCTATTATGGCTTTAAAAATGGTGTTAGAGTTCTGTGTTGAGGGAAGGCATAACCATGGAAGAGTCATTTGGCTTTTTAAATGGATTCCGTCATGTTAGTGATTGTGATCGTGCATGAGATCATTAATTGCACATTGTCAACTCTCCATCTATCTGGATTGTATTTATAATAGTTTTCCAGTGGGAGCTTTTGCTTATTTATGCCTTATTTTGGAAGAAAGTTAGGAACTGGCTATGCTGTGGTTTTTCAAGGTCTTGAACTTTTTATGGGATTGCCTCCTAGGATCTTGCAGGCTTGAAGCATTGGATGGGAAATGAAGTAACAGGGCAGCAGGAGAAGGATCTTAATAAGCTCAAACTGCTAGAATGAAAATATAAAAAGGCAGTTGCTTAATTTGAATTACAGTTACAGACATTGCAAACATCATGCAACTGGCTTTTGCTTCACTCGATGGTAAAAGCTGATTAAAAATAAACACTATGTAAAGTATTCACAAATGCAAAGGTTTTTTGGAGCTTTTTCATTTGTGTAGCAATTGGAGCAGTACAGCAAAGCACTAGAAGTGAATAACTTTCTCCACAGCAGGAAGTGGAATATAGGAAATCATAGAATCATAGAATGGTTTGGGTTCAAAGGGACCTCCAAAGGTCATCTAGTCCTAGATCCCTGCAGTGAGCACAGGCATTTTCCACTAGATCAGATTGCTCAGAGCCCTGTCGAGCCTGACCCTAAATAGTTCCAAGGATGGGGCCTCAACTACCTCCCTGGGCAACCTGTTCCATTGTTCCACTCCCCTCATGGTGCAGAACTTGTTCCTAACATCCATTCTAAATCTGCTCTTCTCTCATTTCAAACTAGTGCCCCTTGTCCTGTCACTGCAAGCCTTTGCAAACAGTCCCTCTGCAGCCTTCTTGTAGGTCCCTTTCAGGTACTGGAAGACTGCACATCAAATCCTCTGTGCTGATTGAGTGCTCTGGATACAGTTACTCAATTTCCAGATGATATAAGGTGAATCACTAATCTGTTTAATCTCTGAAATGCTTCACTTGAAATCTGGGCTTTTGTCATCATCCCAGCCACACCAGTCTGCCACAGTGCCAGCCAAATGAGTTTTGCTCTGCTAAACTATTGGCACATAACTCATCTGTTAAATAATATTTTTGAGACTTTTGACTGCTGGTTAAATAAGAAAGGTTCCCAAAAAGCCTTTTTTTTCCTTAGTTTATTTTCTGTGAGTATCTTATCATCACTGCATCTGCATTAGTGCCTGGCATAAGATTTGTAGCAGTGCTAACAGCCTCCATTGTGATATTTGTTTTTTCATTAAAAAAAGGAACAGTAATTTTAGAATGCATGTGGGGGCTTTGTTAGAATTAATTTTTCTATGGTATTTTAAGCCCAATACCTGTGGGCTTTCTTGTTCAGAAGAATTGGAGTTTGGATGATCTAGTGTGTGATAGGTAAGAGGACGTGCTACAGCTCATCACTAAATCACTTGCTCAGGTTCAGCCTAGGTGATAGTCATGGGAAGATGGTAACTGCCTGGCAGATGTTGGGTGGCATTTATGATGCGATGTTTGTGCATTCAGTTCCTCGTGGAGACGTGTTGAAAAACATCATTATTTGTTGGCAGTCAAAACAGAGGAGCTGGGTAATGAACTAGCATATGGAGTGAAACAGTGTTGTAGCATTAGACATGGTCCCTTCAGCTCAAGGTTGCAGCATACTGATGAGAGCATAGCCCAGGCTCACCGAAGCTGTCGAGAGTAAGTCTGACCTCAGAGGGCACGTGAAATCCCTCATCTTTGGACCTCCTGAGCATCATACTGCTTGTGCTGACCTGACTTTTACCAGCACTGATTAACTTGCCCACGGTGCAGCTCCTGTTTTGAAGCTGGATTCCACCTGACCAGTTCACATCACAAGGAGTTGTTTTGTGTGGGCTTCACCTGAGGGGTCTTCAGTCACTGACAGGAGCTGGAAGAAGTTTTAAGTTAAAGTAGAATGCAAGTGGGGGCCTCCTATGAGTTTTGCAGGTATTGTGTGCAGATGTAGGAATCAACAAGGGGGGATAAGAATCATCTCTGTAGGCTTCTATTCTAACAGGTGGAAGGTCAGAGTTTGGGCTGGTGATTCCTGTCTGCACTTGTAGGTTAAGCCTTGTGCTGCTTTCTGGCACAGAGGCCAGCTGGCATTGAATGACCCTGCCCACACTGTTAAACTGTTTTATCCCTAAAGCAGAGTGGCTGCTATAAATTGTTTATTAAAAATTGCTCCAGGGACATGTTAACTCTTGAGCCATGTGTGGGAATAGCTTGGGAGGGGCCTCCTCCAGGCACAGACTCTGCCAGGGACCGTTGTAACAATTGGAGTGTGTCACTGAATTCCAGTTCCTATTGGCACTGTATGGTGTGTATTGATACACCTGCAACCAGATAGTCAGAGGGTACAGTTTGACGTTGCAGAGTGCCCTTTAGCAACACCTACCTCTCCCTGCTTGTTCCTGTCCCCATGTCTCAGTGTGTACTACCCCAGCCTCTGGGGTGGCACAGCTGCCATTTAGATCCAGCTTGAAGAAAAAAGTTGTGCTGGGCGGTTTTTCAGTTGAATCAGTTCCCTGATCTACTTTGTCATCTGGCTACCTGCACAAACTGAGGTAATATGCATCAGGGAGCAGGAGGCGCACTGCAGGGACAAAGGTGTATGACCAAACTCAGGGCAACAAGTGCCATAAGCCAGTGTTGCTGTGGAATATATTGCAAAGCCAAGCCACAGCTCGAGTGAGTCTGGAAGAGTCTTTAGAGCATGTAACACACATCAAACACATTAACAAGTGTAAGAAAGATTCACTTCCTGTATAGGTAGTGAAGTATTCACTTCCTCTCTTTTGGTTTCAGTCCAGTGGCCTCTGTAGGTCAGATCAATCCTACTGGCTGAATTACTTTAGGAATGTTGATATGATAGTTTACATCAGAGGAAGTGTGACCAGCAGGACAACAGAGGTGATTCTTCCCCTCTGCTCTGCGCTTGTGAGACCCCACCTAGAGGCACTGCATACAGTTTTGGTGCCCCCAGTGTAAGAGGGACATGGAGCCACTGGAGTGGATCCAGAGGAGGATCACGAAGATGGCTGGAGAACCCCCCCTATGGGGACAGAAGAGTTGGGGATGTTCAGCCTGGAGAAGAGAAGGCTCTGGGGAGACCTTAGAGCAGCCTTCCAGTAGTTGAAGGGGCATACAGGAAAGCCAGAAGGGGATGTTTTGTGAGGGCTTGTAGTGATAGGACAAGAGGTAATGGATTGAAGCTGTGGGAGGGCAGATTTAGACAGGAGATTAGGAAGAAATTCTTCCCCATGAGGGTGGGGAGACGCTGGAACAGGTTGCCCAGAGAGGTCGTGGCTGAGGTGTTTAATGCCAGGCTGGAAGAGGCCTTGAGCAGCTAGGTCCAGTGGAAGGTGTCCCTGCCCATGGCAGGGGGTTGGAACTAGATGATCTTTAAGCTCCCTCCCAACCCAAGCCATTCTATGAATCTATGAAATCCATGTGTTTTTAGAGGTATTTTATGCCATCTGCAGTGAATGGTGTTCAGTATTCCATGCATGTGGAAAGCACAGTCAAACCCAAATGCAGTTTGGTTTTTGGCACAGCCTGTTGCATGGTGTTCAGGTGTAGGACAGTGTGTTTTGTCTACTGATCATTAGACAGAAATGGAGTGAAGCCAGTAGTGAAGAGATACTTTCCTCCCCAAAAAGAGAGGCTGCAGTCCACTCTGTCTTTTCTGGAATAGATGAGGACTCTGCAAACTAGAATGAAGGGCACAGGGAGAAACATTGAATAAATTGCAAACCAAATAGAACTGAAGGTACAATCCTTAGCATACTTCATAGTGTGAAGTGTCTCAGAAAATCAACC
This sequence comes from Indicator indicator, assembly GCF_027791375.1. Lineage (NCBI taxonomy): Eukaryota > Metazoa > Chordata > Aves > Piciformes > Indicatoridae > Indicator > Indicator indicator. Next base: position 5,951,506 of record NC_072021.1, read on the forward strand.
TGTTAAGTACAATACCAGATGGAAATGGTTGGTAGAGTTACAAGAAAATCAGACTCATGTCTGTAGCACAGAGGCTCCCTGTATCTTGATAGGCAGCTTGGAAAACCACGGAGCCCACAGCCTGTATTCCGTGGAAGAGCTTCTGTCCAAATGGCTTCGTGGAAGGAGTGAGTATGACCTGGTTTATTTGAATAGAGAAAACTATCAAATTCTAATGAGCAATCATCATGAAAAGGACAAAGAGGGAAGTGCTGTCATGTACTCTACAGAGAGAGGGAAGAAAATACTTTGGCTGAGGCAAAAGCAAGCAGATGCAGTCCACAGAGGACTGTCTTCCCTGTTTTACTTCTCTCGCTGGTGCAAAAATAGAAATTAGAAAGCATAGTTCAGTGGTGACTTTTGCTTTATCCAGTTACCTTTCCAGTAATTTTTGGTCTGAAGAGAAACACTTCCTACAGTCAAGAGGCCATGAGCAGGAAGATTAGATTTTACAATGGTGGAGATTTGGGACAGGGATCACACTGTGGAATTTAGCAGAGTTATTTCAGATGGTCATTCTTGTAAGTGGGAGCAAAATCCAACCCGTAAGTGTGAAGATAAAATGAACAAGATTTGGGTACTGGAAAGGGTTCTAATGTTTCTCCACTATTTGCTTGTTGTCTGTTGTCAAAATACCACCAGGGAACTTTGCACACTGCTAACTCAGTAATCATTCTGGAAAACTTCCATGCTGACCAGCCAGCTCACTACCAATGATGTCAGTTCATCAGCCAGGAACCTTAGAGGAAAGGTCTCCTTGTTTTTCATAATTCACAGATTCACAGATTGCATTGGGTTGAAAGGAACTCTCAAAGGGTGTCTTGTCCATCCCCCTGCACTCAGCAGGGACACCTCCAAATACAGCAGGCTGCACAGAGCCACATCCAATCTGATCTTGAATGTCTCCAGGGATGGAGCCTCAACCACATCCCCGGGCAGCCTATTCCAGTGTTTCACCACTCTCATGGTAAAGAACTTCCTCCTGATGTCCAACCTAAATCTGCCCTGCTCCAGTTTTAAACCACTGCCCCTCATCCTATCACCACAAGCCCTTCTAAACAGTCCTTCCCCAACCTCCCTGTAGGTTCCCTTCAGATATTGAAATGCAGCTCTAAGGTCTCCCTGGAGCCTTCTCTTCTCCAGGCTGAACAGCCCCAGCCCTCTGATCATCTCAGTGGCCCTTTTCTGGACGTGCTCCTTCAGGTCCATGCCTCTCTTGTGTTTGGGAGTCCCAGAACTGGACACAGTACTGCAGGTGAGGTCTCACCAGAGTAGAGCAGAGAGGCAGAATCACCTCTCTTGGCCTACTGGCCATGTGGCTTTTGATGCAGCTCAGGATGCTGTTGGACTTCCTTCTCCACAGGGCTGCTCTTAGTCTCATCATCCCCCATCCTGTAGTGGCATTGAGGGTTGCCTCTCCCTATGTGCAGGACCTTGTACTTTGCCTTATTGAATCTTACAGTCACCCATAGGTATGTGGAAAAAAAAAAGTGGTTTACCTTTGTATGTATTTAAAGTAAATACAATAAATAGTAAAACCATTAAATAGGGCACTGGAGACTGGAGTATTGCTTTGCTCATCCATGTTTAGAATTGAAAGTGAAAGAGTGCCTGCACCAAGAGACTACTGGATTTCAGTCCTAGTCATATGTTCCATATGGATAAAGTTTCACTTTGAAGTGGAGCAGCTTTCCAAGATATTTATAGTTAGAAAATACATAACTTTCTGACTGCAGTTTTACTTGTGGAAAAATTAATACTGAGTATTTTCACCAAAATCAAGATTTCAGGAGAACTGAAAGCATAATCTTGAATTTCACCTTTTTTTTTTTCTCTCTCTCAAGGAGTATAAAATTCATGTTGAAAGTGCAGGCTAAAAGAGAGGGATGAGGGGAAAGAGGCACATTTCAATTGTAACCCTGACCTTTGCTTTTCAGTGCCTGTGCTCTCAGCATAATGTGGTGGAACTATCAAAACATTCTACAGCATCATCTTTTCCTCTTGTTTTGGGGATATTTTAATGTACTGCTGGGTGTTCATTTCGTGTTGCTGCTCTATCAATCTATCTGTCTGTCTATCTATCTAATCAATCAATCTAATCTATTGACCTATCTAATCTACCTATCTAATCGATGTATCTGTCTAATCTTTTTATCCAATCTATCAACCAATCATCTATCTATCTATCTATCTATCTATCTATCTATCTATCTATCTATCTATCTATCTATCTATCTATCTGTTGATCTATCAGTCTATCCTATCTCTATCCAGTCTGTGAATCAATCAGTCTATGAATCTATCTAATCTACCCTATTGAATCTGTGTACCTATTCTATTTAATCTATACCTGTTTTATCTATCTAATCTATTACTCTAGCTAGTTATCAATCTAATCTATCTACCTATCTAATCTAGTCTATCTAATCTGTCTACCTAGTCTATCTAATCTATATCTGTTTTATCTATCTAATCTATCAGTCAGTCTAATCTATCTATCCAGTCTATGAATCAGTCTGTGAATCAATCTACCTAATTTATCTAATCTATATGTATTTTATCTATCTAATCTATTAATCTATCTATCTGTCAATCTAATCTACCTATCTAATCTGTTCTATCTAATCTGTCTACCTAATCTATCTACTCTATATCTGGTTTTATTTATTTATCTACCTACCTACCCATCTATCTACCTACCTACCTATCTATCTAATCGATCTGATCTATCTAATCTATCAGTCTATCTGATCTATCTATCCTGTCTATGAATCACTCTATGAATCAATCTATCTACCTAATCTATGTCTATTTAATCTATCTAATCTATTAATCTAGCTATCTATCAATCTAATCTGTCTACCTACCTATCTAATCTATCCTATCTAATCTACCTAATCTATCTACTCTATATCTGTCCTATCTATCTACCTACCTACCTATCTATCCATCTATCTATCTATCTGTCTGTCTATCTACCTATCTAGCTAATCTATCTATCTATCTAATCTATCTACCTATCTAGCTAATCTATCTATCTAATCTATCTACCTATCTAGCTAATCTATCTACAAAAGGAGATATTCAGAAAAATAATTTGATCTGAATGTGAGACAAACCCCTAGATTGTGAGGAGCTGCAAAAGAGATGCCCTGACTGCTTTTCACTCTGCATGCTGTGTATAACAAATGTGTCCTTTCTGCTATGTTTAAAGACCAGAATCAATCAGAGCAAGAAATGTCAGCAGAGGGCTGTTCAGGCAGTTTACAAATAACCTCTCTCATCTGTCCTGGGCTGTCTGCTGGGAACTGTCCTGATGGGAGGCTGGGGGTTCTCTCTGCTGATGCTGCACATCCAGACTCTCCTAGAGGAGATGCACTTGAACTAGGACCAGGTCACTGGTCAGCTAATGGTGCATGGCTGAACTTCTGCTTATTGCCTCGCTTGGTAGGCTGCACTAGGTGACTTTACACAGAGGGACTGCTTCAGCAAGGGAAGAGGGAGGGGCTGTGTAGGGGACGTTTGTGATCAGAGCAGTGTCCATGGAGGCAATTTGTGAAGAAACAAGCATAGCTAAAATTTAGTTTTCTGTTGAATTCTGTTGAATTTTGTATGTTTATAATTCCAGAAACTGAAAATGCTTTGTGTGTGGGTTTATAAATATTTAAGAGGCATTTTTAAAGAGTAAAAATCTGCCTTTAAGGGTCAATAGCAGATTGGGTTACCTTTGCAGGTGCCTTTTTTCATCATTTCTCATTGACTTTGTCAGGGTAATTTTAAAAGGATCAGTAGCAGATGTGCTTACCTTTTCAGGTACCTTTTTCATCATTTTTCATTGTATTTGTAAATGTAATTTTTAAAATGTCAGTAGCAGATTTGGTTACTTTTTCAGGTACTTTTTTTTAATTGTTTCTAATTGTGTTTATAAATGTGATTATAAATCTTTTAAAAGGCATTAATAGAGGCCATCAAAGAATTATATCTGGTAGATAATACCCATGAGTGTTTTTCTCTTCTATGACACCATTAGACGGGAACCTCTTTGAGGAGTACCAAAATTTTTGCAAGGAAAAGAGATTTCCCAAAGTCATCCAGTAATTTTATGGAATAGTCAGGAATAGAAGACAGGTCCGTGGTTTATCTCCTCAAATAGTTTTCCAGGTGGTAGACTATTTTCCTTAGCAGTCTCTCCAGCTTTTTTATATTTCCTACAGCAGGGAGCATGCTTAAAAGATCATCCTCTGGAATAAAGTTTGGGTAAAAAATTATGCTGGGAGCAATCCTTGTTTCTTTGAACAAGTTGCCCTGATGTGTGTCTTTCACTATTGACATTGTTTATTATATAGTCACATTCAACATGGGACTATAACTGAAATCAACTGGCTTTATTAGTTAAAACATTAACAGAGCACTGATGCTGGTGCAGATGATGAAATAAAATCAAAAGTTCTCAGATAAACTCATTGCCATCACTCTGATGGCAAAATAATTGGAAAAATACAATATTTAAGTTACTTGACAAATTTGTATGTCTAAAGAGAAGGTGTGAAGTGAAGCCCAGCTATGCTTCATGAATATTGAAGATTGCAATATTTGCAAATCATAGAATGGCTTAGGCTGGAAGGGACCTCAGAGATCACCTTCTTCAACCTCCCTGCCATAGGCTAGACTTTGTTGCCCAAGGCCTCATCCATCCTGGACTTAAACACCCCCAGGGAGGAGAAATCCTCAACCTGTATGGGCAACCTATTCCAGAGTCTCACCACCCTCATACTGAAGAACTTCTTCCTAAGTTCCAGTCTAACCCTGCTCTCCCTCAGCTTCAAACCATTCCCCCTTGTCCTGTCTCTAGACACCCTGACGAAAAGTCCCTCTGCAGCCTTCCTGGAGGATCCCTTCAGGAATTGGAAGGCAGCTCTAAGGTCCTCTCAGAGTCTTATCTTCTCTAGGCTGAACACCCCCAGCTCCCTCAGCCTATCCTCACAGCAGAGATGCTCCAGCTCTTGGATCATCCTTGTGGCCCTCTTCTGGACATCCTCCAGCAGTTCTGTATCCTTGTGATGGAGACACCAGAACTGGAGGCACTATTGGAGGTGAGGTCTCAACAGAGCAGAGTCAAGGGGCAGAATCCCCTCTCTTGCCCTGCTGCCCACACTCCTCTTAATGCAGCCCAGGATGGGGTTTGCCTTGTGGACTGCATGAATGATGCCAGGTATTCACCTGTAAAGCATCAAGTCCAGTGCTGAAGCGAGGAGGAAGATGCCATTATTTGCCACATTTCATTACACTACACAATCACACCTGTAGTGCCTTTTCTGTGAGCCTTCAGAAAGAAAAGAGTGGTGTAGTATGTCTGGAGAAATTAAGATCAATTTTAAAGTTAGCTGAGCTCCTCTGTGCTATTATCTTAACAAAAGCATGGATCCCATCACTAGTTATAGCCCACTTTGCCTTTTGAAGGTAAAATTGTGTCTCCTAATATGCCTTAGTGCACCTTTAGTTCTGAGGCCCATAAACTATTACTCTGGGTTCTCATAAATATGCATTCACTTTACACTTTTAAGTAAGCTGCTAGTGCTGTCATTCACTTTTAGTTAAGACCTGTCAGGTGGTGTTTCTGTTGAAGGAAAGAAGTGGAAATTATGGGTGAACTGAAGATATGTAGTTCTTAGGACTGCTAAAATTATGAGTGAGTTGGAGAGATTATTCCTCACATGTAATTTGAGGATCCCTAGGGATAATGGTGATGTGTACAAGATATGTTTCCTTCTCAGCTAATTCCCTTAAAAGCCTCTGATTTGTGCATTGCTGGAGTGAGACTCCAAACCCCTGCTTTTCTATCTTACATAATCACTTTCACAGGATCCTGTAACATCCACCTCTGCTAAGGCTGTCAGTGCATTGACTGCTGCAGTGACAGTGATATGTAGGGCTGACAAAGCATCCTTCACAATATGCTTCATTGAAGTGGGAACTGCAAATCTGACAGAATTGCTGGAAACCTTTTACTTAGGCAGAATTAATAAATTACAACTGGTGTTTTGGGATGGGCTTGTAATGTACAGCTGGTCCAGAATGATACGACTTACTAGGAAGGAATTACTGCATCTTGGCAGACAGTATCCAATTTATTTTCAATTCTGACAAAAAGCATTATCCACTGGATAATGCACGGGATCAGGAGTCAAGACATTCAGGGGCCTGACCTCACCCAAGTCTCTTCAGCCAGATGTCTTCCTCCCTCAGCTTTTTCCCTGTTGCTCTTATCATCAACAGCCAGTGTGATCATCCTTGCCAGCCCCCTGCCAGAACAGGTTCACCTACAGCAGGTTGCACAGGATGTGTCTGTGTGGGTTTTGAAAGGCTCCAGAGATGGAGACTCTACCACCTCCCTGGGCAGCCTATTCCAGAGACTCACCACCCTTGTACTGAAGAACTTCTTCCTAAAATCCAGTCTAACCCTAGTCTCCCTCAGCTTGAAACTGTTTCCCCTTGTCCTGTTACTAGACACCCTTATGAAAAGTCCCTCTGCAGCCTTCCTGCAGGATCCCTTCAGCTATTGGAAGGCAGCTCTACGAACTGCCCCCAGAGTCTTCTCCAGGCTGAACACCCCCAGCTGCCTCAGCCTGTCCTCACAGCAGAGCTGCTCCAGCTCTTGGATCATCTTTGTAGCCTCCTCTGGACTCACTCCAGCAGCTCTGTGTCCTCCTTCTGCTGGGGACACCAGAACTGGAGCAGGAATGGAGGTGAGCTCTCAGCAGAGCAGAGCAAAGGGGCAGAATCCCTTCTCTTACCCTGCTGCCCACACTCCTCTTGATGCAGCCTAGGATACAATTGTACTCTATTGATAACCACTTTGCTGCATTTTTTTTTCTTAATTGCTTGCATAGATGGTTAAAATAATATTGCAAAAATGTACCAGAAAAGGTGTGTAAATCTAATTTCAGTATGTTCTTAATTGCTCACTACAGTCCATGTATGCCTAAGACAAATCTTAACTGTAAAGCATTTCTTTAATGAAATGCTACTTTTTTGGGGGAAACTCATAACAAATTCTGAGATACTTTCCAAGAGATTCTTTTTTTTTTCCTTTTTTTTTTTTCAGTCAGAATATTATATTCAACAAATATTCCCAGACTTCTCTTTTGGAATCAGGGAAAGCTGGCAAGAATTAAGTGGATATATTGTGGCACACTTAAGAATGCATTATATTTTGGGGGCTTGGTTTTTTTCTTTTTTTTAATGTTACATGCAGCATAAAAGGAACTTGTTCATTTTAATGCACCCTTCTTCTTGGCTTAAAGCTGAAATACAGTTGCTTGAAAATTAATTTATGTCTCATGAGTGACTGGTTGGATTATCTTTGTAGCATTAAATGTCAACCCTGAGCTAAGAGCACATCGTGTCTACGGTAAGAAAAAGGTTGTCCCTGAGCACTTAATGTTGTGTTAAATGATGATGTGTCCTTTGCAAATGTATTATTAGTGTCAAGCTGTTCTGTCTCTCAAGATTGAAAAATGGACAATGATTTGAGCTGCCATTAAACCTGAATAAAATAGAGGCTGTGGGGGGTTTTCATGCCTTTTCTGGGTACAGACATACTCCTGGGTAGGTGTAAGGCACAGCAGAATGCTTCTCTTAACCTAGGACTCTGAAAACTCCATTTGGGAATCACAGTAATTAAACCCAAGAAAATCTCACTTCTGCTTCTCAGGAAAATAGTTGTCATTGAGTATGTCTGTGTGACACTAAGATCACAAAACCCAACAATAAATACTTGAGAGCTTGTTCTTGTTTGCATAGATGTGAGCTAGAGCTCTGTGGCCAGTTCCCAGAGATTAGAACACTGTTACTGATGTATGATTTGATGTCTGATTTTAACTCAACTGAAGCCTGAAATTCCTGTGGAATTTTGTCCTTCTGAGGTTCGTCTAACATACTAAAAAAATTGTTATATCTGCTTTTGGTGTGAAAGTGCTGTGGATGAGGCATTTCTGTTTCATATGTGTCATATGTGGAGCTGTTTTGTCTGGAGAAAAGAAGGCTCCGAGGTGATCTTATTGTGGCCTTCCAGTATCTGAAGTGGACTACAAGAAAGCTGGGGAGGGACATTTTAGTCTATCAGGTAGTGACAGGAGTAGGGGGAATGGAACAAAGCTGGAAGTGGGGAGATTCAGGCTGGACGTGAGGAAGAAGTTCTTCCCCATGAGAGTGGTGAGAGCCTGGAATGGGTTGTCCAGGGAGGTGGTTGAGGCCCCATCCCTGGAGGTGTTTGCAGCCAGGCTGGATGAGGCTCTGGCCAGCCTGATGTAGTGTGAGGTGTCCCTGCCCATGGCAGGGGGGTTGGAACTGGATGATCCTTGTGGTCCCTTCCAACCCTGACTGATTCTATGATTCTATGTGTGAGGAGAATTTCACAGAGTTTCACTGGATTGAAAATCAGCTTCACAGCTTCACAGCTTTGCTGATTGCCATTGTCTTGGAAGGGACCCTCCAAGGTCATCCAACCCCCCTGCACTCAGCAGGGACACCTCCAACTACAGCAGGCTACCCAGGGCCACATCCAGTCTGATCTTGAATGTCTCCAGGGACAGAGCCTCAACCACATCCCTGGGCAGCCTGTTCAGTATTTCACCACTCTCACTGTGCAGAACTTCCTCCTCATGTCCAACTTAAATCTGCCCTGCTCTAGTTTCAAACCATTGCCCCTCATCCTATCACCACAAGCCCTTCCAGGTAGTTCTTCCCCAGCCTTCCTATAGGTCACCTTCAGGTATTGAAATACAGCCCTAAGGTCTCCCTGGAGTCTTCTTCAAGCTGACCAGTCCCAAATTTTTCAGCCTGTCTTCACAGGAGAGGTTCTTCAGCCCTCTGATCATCTTGGTGGCCTCTTCTGGACCTGCTCCAGCAGTTCCATGTCTCTCTTGTGTTCTGTTACTCAATGAATATAAATAAATGGATATAAATAAATGAATATAAATTTTATTACTCAATGAAATCTTTCAAAGATATTTAATGATACACTTCTGAACATGCACTTTAGAAGCTAGATGCCTAGGTATCTTCATGGTGGTGTTACAAAGCACTTGAGAAAACACTTCTTTCCCCATGCTGAACACTTGACTTGATGATGTTAATAAAAGCACTTAAAGAAAAGTTCTACTGTGCATGAGATAGTAGAGCCCCATTTTAAGGACTCTCAGGGCACACAGGTGAAGAAAAAAACCCTCCCTCTTATTAAAACACCAAGCTTCTATAGAGTTGTGGAATTGCTTAAAGTACAAACTGATTTGAGCTTTTTAGCTCACCTACTTGATATTTAAAGACCCTGCTTAGTTCCTTTGATGCACTTTAGTTACATTGCTATATTTACATTAAGATATTTCAGACAGTGTGGTTTTATGGCCAAATTCTCCCTGACTTGGCAGTCATTTGGCTAGTTCCAGGGAATAGTTCCTTGGTGATTGGCCAAAGGTAAATGCTGTGCCCATCTTCAAGAAAACCAAAAAGAGGACTTGGACACACCAGTGTGAGTCTAAGGAACGGTCAAGATGACCATCTGGAGCAGAGGATGTCCAAGGAGAGGTGGAGGGAGCTGGTTTGTTCAGCTCTCAGAGGACCCAGCTGAGATGTCACTGTTATCTACAAACATTTAACAGGAGGTTACAGACGGGGTGAAGCCTAACACTTCTCAGGGATGTGTAGTGGTAGGACAAGAAGGAAATTATAACATGGAAATTCCAGTTAGGTAAGAGAAAAATGTTTTTACTGGAAATGATGGTCAGTTGTTTCCTCATAGAGGTTGTGGAATCTCCACTTTTGGAAGAACTCAAAACTCCTGGGAGGTTGGAGCAAGAAGGGGGTAGCCTCTGCTCCTTGGTGGCAAGAGACAGGACCAGAGGAAATGGTTACAAGCTGTGCCAGGGGAGGGTCAGGCTGGATATTAGGAAACATTTCTTCACTGGAAGGGTTGTCAAACATTGGAATGGTCTGCCCAGGGCAGCACTGGAGTCACCATCCCTGGTGGCGAGATGTGGTTTAATGTTGACCCTTCAGCACTGGGTCAAAGGTTGGACTGGATGATCTTGAAGGTGTCTTCCAACCAGATATATTCTGTGATTCTGTGAGAGGATGCTCAAAGTCAGACTGTGGAAACCCTGGAAAGACCAGAGTATTATCTTGTTTTGTGTTTGTTGTGTGGGGCTTTGTGGAAGGTTCCTGGAACTTTCATTAATTCACGGAATCACAGAATCAACCAGGTTGGAAAAGACCTCAGAGATCATCAAGTCCAGCCTATTACCTAATACCTAACACCTCTTCCTGACAACTAAACCGTATGGCTTCAAGTGCCACATCCAATCTTTTGTTGAACACCTTCAGGGATGATGACTCCACCACCGCCCTGGGCAGCACATTCCATGACAAATTACTCTTTCTGTGAAGAACTTTCTCCTCACCTCAAGCCTAAACCTCCCCTAGTGCAGCTTGAGACTGTGCCCTCTTGTTCTGCCACTGGTTGCCTGGGAGAAGAGACCAATACCCACCTGTCTACAACCTCCCTTCAGGTAGTTGTAGACAGCAATGAGGTCTGCCCTGAGCCTCCTCTTCTCCAGGCTAAACACCCCCAGCTCCCTCAAACTCTCCTCACAGGGCTTGTACATATTCAGATTAATAATCATAAGAAGAATATTGAATTCAACTTAATGAGGTGTGTGATTTCACACTTGGACTTTGACAGTAAAGATTGCCACAGTCTGCCTCTAGTTTCTAATTTTAGTTATACTACTACTGGTAGCCTACATTTTAGTTATACTACTACTGGTAACTAAAATTTACCCAGTGGCTGTAATTTCATTACACCTTAAGCAATATTTTAGTATATCAAGTGGATTGCTGCTGTATGAGAAATGCCTTCCTAACGTTTGGATTACGACTATAATACCCTCAGAGAAAGATTCAGGACAGCAGTTTGTTGGTTGTTACAAATTATAGTCAAAAGTGCTGAAAGGGATTTTAAATCTGTAATGTTGATTAGCAAATTTTACTATCTGTCAGGCTTTCTTGGCATGCTGTAAATAACTCATCTTCAAATAATTTGTCTGAGTAATTAAATTTAGATTGCATGTTTCTCGTTTCAAATATTTTGACTCTTATCTATTTGCTTTCCCATTGTGGCTTAATTGGGGTGGTCTGTATAAACGGACAATAAATTTATATACCTTTGTTACAAAGATCAAGCAGTGAATAGAACTTGGTATTCATCCCAGACAGAATTATGATTGAATGTATTTGCAAGATTAAAGCACTGAATTTACTTCTTCTTCTTTTTTTTTTTTTTTCTAATTAAAGGCAATTAAAGATTTGCAGACACAAATAAAAGACAATGAATTGGAGAATAAGTATAGGAGCAAGTCCATTTGCAGGTGAAAAGAAGTGCCTTTGAAGCAGAACCAGCTGTATTTTCCCTGAAAGAATAACAGTTTAGGAAGCTTTTCTGCATGTGCTTGCTTGATAGCATAATGTACTCATAAGCAGCTTACCCAGTGCAGTGTTCAGAAAATAGCAGTGCATTAATTTTTAAAGTAGCAAATGCAGGCAGAGAGCAACGCTGCCACATGATGATAATGAAGGTGGATATTGTAAAGTCTGCTGAGAGGAAAGAAAGCAGGGTGCTCCCCAAACGTGAACATTTATAAAACAATAACTAGATATTCATATGATAATAAGCTTGGACAGCAGCATCAACAAAGACCAAAGATGCAGTCCTGTTTCTGCCTAAGCCTGGTGAATTGAAAAGCAGAGAGGCAGTCTTTAGTCTGTTATCCAATTCCAGTAATGAGCTATTGTTAGAATGAAAGATATTGTTAAATATCTAGAAGGGTTGGGAATCTAAGTTGTTTTTCCTTCTCCTCATGAAGTTATTCTATAGATTTGTTCATTTTGTGTCTTAAACAGCAGCATCTTTAAACACAACCTTCAATGTAGTCAGCTTTCTTAAATGTAGTGCTCAGCATGTTGCATTCTCAGCCAGGTGTATAAGAGAGCTTCCCAGGTATGCAAAAGTCCACTGTTATCCATACTACCTGGTCGTGGCACAGTGCTTCTAGAGCCTAAAAATAGTGGCCACCTACAACTTCATCACTGAACGGCTTAGGTTGGAAGGGACCTCAGAGATCAGCTACTCCAACCCCCCTGCCATGGGCAGGGACACCTCCCAACTACACTTGGTTGCCCAAGGCCTCAACTAATGTGGCTTTAAACACCTCCAGGGAGGAGGCATCCACAGCCACTCTGGGCAGCCTATTCCAGAGTCTCACCACCCTTGTACTGAAGAACTTCTTCCTGAGATCCAGTCTAAACCTACTCTCCTTCAGCTTCAAACCATTCCCCCTTGTCCTATCTCTGGACGTCCTTATGAAAAGTCCCTCTGCAGCCTTCCTGCCTTTCTTCAGGCATTGGAAGGCAGCTCTAAAGTCCCCCTGGAGTCTTCTCTCATCCAGACTGAACAACCACAGCTCCCTCAGCCTATCCTTGTGGCAGAGGTGCTCCAGCCTGGACTTGCCTAGGTGATATGTGTTATTTAGTGTAAATCTTGCATTAATCATGGTGTTAGTTAAAAACAATGTTTGAATATACAAAATCAGGTCATCTCTAATCTGTTATTAAAAGTATTGAATAGAAGATAAACAGGATCTCACCTGTCCTTGTGAGTAGAGATAAATCACAAAAAATCTTGTGCAAGCCATAGATTTCTAATCCTAGTTATCTGAGGAGTTATTTGTTGCATATTGTATGAATGCCTAATACTTGATCTGAGGGAGACACTTTGGCATTTTTCACCATGCAGCTGTGTTTGGTAGCCCCAGAAGTCCCTCTATTTCACACTGATGTTCACCCTCTTCTAATTCTACAGCTAGTAAACGTTCTCTGTTTCTACCTGTGGAAAGTTTGCCAGGCACGGTCTGTAAACAGGGCACAACTCAGTTCAGTTGCTACCAGAAGAGTGCAAAAAAACTGGATGGAAGAAAGGGGTGGGATGAAAGGTAGGCTCTGGACTGCCTCTGAAGGGCAAGGGCTGAAATGGAAAGGTGGATGATCTTTGCAGCTGGTCTTGAGAGGACTGACAGGAGTCAGGACAAGCAGAGAGATGATGGCTGTAATCAGGAAGAAAAGTTGCCTCGTTGCAGACTAGTTCTTTGGCCTCAAAAATGGAAAGAAAGTAATGGACTTGGCAAAGGTTATAAAGACAGAAGTGGCAATTTATTATTTTTTTTTAACGGAAATTGAGATAGTTATAAAAAAAAGTTAAGGAAAGCTGACACTGGAGTTTGGGAGGAGATGAGATGACAAACTGATAACAATAATGAGAAGTAGAAGAGGAAGGGATTTTGTTTAAGTAATACAGAAAAATAAGATTTGTTCTGGAAATTTTCCAATTCTATCTTTTTAGCTGCTGCTTCTTCTTGCCTTCGTATATTCCCTCAGGAAAACTCAGTGTCTTGAATAGACATTGGGTAAAGCAGACAAATGGGGCTTTGTCTGAGGAGTCTCTCTTAGCTGGCTTTGATGGTCACTTCCTGGGAAGAAGAAACAGCTTAAGCAGATGCCTCTGACAGATAAATGTACAGGAAAACTTGAAGGATAAGTGAGATAAAACTAGAAGACATTGGGAGTGTGAATGTGCCTATTCCAACTGGTTGAATTTCAGGCCCCAAAGAACATGGAGAGCCTACCTTATTTCATACTGCTTGTTTTCCAGGTGGTAATGATCAGCATTCACGTGGCAAGGGCTTTGCATTTCAGAGGTCTTTATAGTGCTGTAGTGGAGACGACTTTCCCAAGGCCTCAGAAAGCTCAGCTGTTTTAAGAGTCTTTTAGTACAACTGCTGAATCTGGTTTTCATTACAAAGAACTCCACAGATGCCCTTTCTCAACTTTTGCACTTGGTGGACTCAGATAATTTCCCAACCATTTCAGGTTTTGGTTTGGTTTTTGGTGTTTTTTTTTATTCTTTTGGCTATCACATTTAGCAAGGAGAGTGGTAAATTAATGGCAGGTGCATAGATTTGGCTAACTACCAACTCTAGAGTCGTTATTAAAATAGACTATTTGTTATCATGGAATTATTTGGGTTGGAAGGGATCTTTAAAGGTCGTCTAGTCTAACCCCTCTGCAGTGAGCAGGGACATCCTTAGCTAGACCAGGTTGCTCAGAGCCCCACCCAGCCTAGCCTTCAGTGTTTCCAGGGATGGGGCAACTTGGTCTAGTGCTTCACCATCCTCACTGTAAAATAATTTCTTCCTTATATGTAGTCTAAACTTCCCCTGATTTGTTTCCAAAGCATTTCCTCTTGTGTGTTGCAACAGGCCATGATATAAAGATTGTCCTCATCTTTCTTATAGGCCCTCATTAAGTATTGGCAGGCTGCTCTAAGGTCTCCCCAGAGCCTTCTCTTCTCCAGGCTGAACAGCCCCAGCTCTCTCAGTCTGTCTCATAGGAGAGCCCTCTGATGATTTTTGTGGCCCTCCTCTGGACCCATTCCAGCAGATCCTTCTTATGCTGAGGACTCCAGACCTGGACACTGTAGTCCTGATGGGGTTTCACCAGAATGAAATAGAGGGGCAGAATCACCTCCCTTGAGCTTCTGGCCACCCTTCTTTTAATGCAGCTCAGGATACAGCTGGCTTTCTGAGCTTCAAGTGCATATTGAGGGCCACCTCATTGCTTTAACTGTGTTGTGTCATCCCACAGTTTGTCACAGGCAAGCCTGATATTATCCCCTGATACTATCCTGTTATATAGGGTGGTTAGTGGTTCACATAAGATTGAACATAAATCTGGAAGTACTCCCTAGATAAGCAGAATCCAATCTTAGCCATAGCCATGATACTGGAATAAAGAGCTGCAGAGAGCCTGAAAACACAGGTAGGAACACCAATAAACTTCCCTTTTTCTAGGAATAGACTTGATAGATTTAGTTCACAGACTGGGTTTCCTGTGCACTGTTTACCTCTGCTTGTGTCACCTTCACAGTTGAGCCTTGGAGAGGAGGAGGCAGAATGGGCAATGGGAGGAAGGGGAGGTAGGTTTGAGTAGCTGACTTATTTCCCCCTTCCTAAGGGCCTTAACAAAGCTTTCTGATGTTCATTTTCTAATGCCAGTGCATCACTGGAAGGGAAAGCTCTGACTGTGCTGCTTTATTTACCCTGGACAGGAGAGCAGCAAACCTGAGTTATGAGAGCTGAAGTTGAACTTGGTCCTTTAAAGGAAGGTACTTGCCATTCTTAAACCATCTGGGATGGACACACTGCTGTTGTTCAGCTCACAAGGAAGAAAGAACACCTCCACCACTCGATTGGAAGTTGACTCCCAGCAAACAAAAAGAATGAAAGCTGGGGTGTAAAAATGGCCAAACATTTCTGCTTTAAGCATTGGAGCTCAGCTTTGGAAATAGGCCAAAAGGACAAAAAAGGCATGGATCCATTAGGGGAAAAAATATGGAAACGATGATTTTTGAGAAGCTAAATGTATTGTACTTGGGCTCTATCCTTCTGAGCAGTTTCTTCACCAATTCCTCTTTTTCTTCTTCTTCTGTGACTGTACCTGTACCTTGACTTCTGTGAACTTAAGGAAAATTGTGGTTAATAGTACAGAGTACAGCAGTAACAAGCAGCAAAAATATCCCTGGGAGATATCAGGTGGTTTATGCTTTATTATTAAGCTGAGATAAATGATTTATGCCATTGCTAAGTACTTGCATGTCCTCCTCTGAACTCAGTCCATACAGCCTCACAGTAATCAAGCCCTTGGCTACATTCTTTGTGGATGCAAGAGATAGTCTTCATAACTTTACATAAGTCTTAAGACTTGTAGAAGATTCTGCATAACATGGTTCTACAAGCAGATGGTGTCAAGCAATCACAGAGTCACAGCATGTTAGGGGTTGGAAGGGACCTCCAAAGATCATCCAGTCCAACCCTTCTACCAGAGCAGGATCACCTAGGGCAGGAACGCATCCAGGTGGGGTTTGAATGTCCTCAGGAAAGGAGACTCCACAACCTCTCTGGGCAGCCTGCTCCAGGGCTCTGTCATCTACACAGTGAAAAAGTTTTTCCTTATGTTCCCATGGAACCTCCTCTGCTCCAGCTTGCACCCACTGCTCCTTGTCCTGTCATTAAACATCTCTGAACGGAGCCTGGCTCCATCCTCCTGACGCTGCCCTGCACATCTTTATCAACAGGAATGAGGTCACCTCGCAGTCTCCTCTTCTCCAAGCTCAAGAGCCCCAGCTCCCTCAGCCTTTGCTCACAAGGGAGATGTCCTCTCACTCCCTTCATCATCTTTGTGGCTCTGCACTGGACTCTTTCAAGCAGTTCCCTGAGGTCCTTCTTGAACTGAGGGGCCCAGAACTGGACACAATATTCCAGATGTGGCCTCAGCAGGGCAGAGTAGAGAGGGAGGAGAATCTGTCTCGACCTACTGACCCCAGCCCTTCTAATCCACCCCAGGATGCCCTTGGCCTTCTTGGCCACAAGGGCACATTGCTGGCTCATGGTCATCCTTCAGCCCACCAGGACCCCTGTGAATTTATTAGTGCTTGCTCAGGCTGACCTGCAATTCTCCTGAGTTCTCATGCTTGGAAATAACGTTCCAGTTGAGGGTGATGGAACATTTACACTCACCATGATGCCCTGTGTTACACATTTAGATTCACTTTTGGGGTGATGAACCAAAAAAAAACCTAATAACGAAACATTTGTTGTGACTGAAATCCAACGCTGATTTTTTGGCTCTTCCTTCTTGCTGTCATTGTCTGTGTTGAGGACAATTGTTCCATGGATCAAGACCCCGTCTTACAGAGTAGCTCTGGGCTCAGAGTGCTGGGCTCTGGGATGTTTTCAAAATGTTAGATCTGACTTTTCAACCTCAGTAGTTGCTAACATTCTTTATATTTATTTATTTGTTTATTTATCATCATTTTCATTAAATGTGCTTTTCTTCTCTAGGAAAACAAGATTATAAGAAAACCAGGCCTATGTTAAGAGCTACAAGATTAAAAGCAGAGGCCAAAAAAACTGGACTAGGAGTAAAGGTAGAGATCTATTTGATAGCTTATACCACCTTTGTGTATATGTTGTTTCTTTTCCCCATAGATGTGCTGTGTGAATATTGATTTCTGAGAGCTATCGTTTATGACACTTCAAAATCTAAGTGGAATGCCAGAATCTAAAATATTTATGATGGATTGCTTTTACTTTACCCTAAAACAACTAGAATAGTTGATATGCTAAAAGATTTAAAGTGGTCCTTGTTCTTGGTGTGATGCATACTTACTTTTGAGGTCAGTAAAGTATTGTATGCTTAATAATTGAGCTTTTCAGAGAGCCTCTCCTTACCTATAACAAACACTTCAACAATTCCGTATGTTATGAATATATACTTGTAAAAATTGCAGTAAACATCTTCCTTCTTCCTCTTCTTATCCTATACTCAGGAGTAATTTAAAGACTGAGTTGGATAAGT
This sequence comes from Indicator indicator, assembly GCF_027791375.1. Classification (NCBI taxonomy): domain Eukaryota; kingdom Metazoa; phylum Chordata; class Aves; order Piciformes; family Indicatoridae; genus Indicator; species Indicator indicator. Next base: position 5,969,068 of record NC_072021.1, read on the forward strand.
ATTGTCAGTTCTCAGCATTATTATCTCAGCCTACATCCTTGGAAAAACTTGGAAAACCAAGGCTTAAGTAGCAGCAAACAATGGTAGAAGTGCTGAACTTTATTTCAGAACTGTCTCCTTTTCAGGCAGGTCTAAATTACAATAATGACCATTTTCACCCTGGCTGTGAATGTGAGCAAGAAAGACAAGTAGGAATATTTTGTGCTATCTACTACCTGGTGTGTCATCATTATTTGAGTTCCTTTTTGGGATCAAATTGATGCACAATTAGCTTAGCAGCAAGGGTGAAAACAGAGCAAAATTGAAAAGTGTCTCCCTGGGTATTCTAGTGAAAGGAACTTCAGAAATGGTAAAAGGAGAACATTTTCTTGTTTCTGGCAGATGAGAGATGATTTTTTTTTCAAGTTATAGCTTATAGCAAATGCCAAGGTATTACTACCAAGCTGTAACATCTGTTGAGCTGCCAGATGATGTATTTGGTTGTCTTCCAGAATTTGCTATTATAATCACGGAGCAGTGCTTTCTTTTTGCTCCTGATTGCTGATCTCCATCAAGCATTACCGTGCGATGCAGTATGTTTTCACAACATAATCTCCTCAGTTAGTGCTCTGTGGCAGGCTTTAATGAGAAAAAGTAGATTGCCTTTTTTGTTTAAAGGATAGATTATTAACCTTTTGAGTTCGATGTATTTTCCCTACCTTTCTTATTGAATTTTACTTTTCATTTTACCGTCAGTGGCATGACCTCTGAAAAGTGATGTTCTCTTGGAAACTTTTGCTCTACAGCCTAGTTCTTCTCAAACAGGCAATTTCTTGGCATGTCTTTCACACATGGTGCTTCAAAACATGGTTTATTTCCTTGTTTTCTGAAGTAATTCTTACTTTAAAATGAAGGAGAATAGAAAAGCATATGTATACTCACATGTATAAAGAAGAATCAAATAGTAGTGAGTGAAGAAATCAAGAACAGTTTATTCTGTACAAATGCATTCCTGCATGTCACAGCAGAACACCATCTGATTTCTAGGTAGGGAGTTTTGACATCAAGGCATGCTCAGGTCATGGGATGTTTTGTTGCTGGGCTTCTGCTAGTTGGAGTGTATGATGTCTCAGGGCTCACAATTCTACTTCTGCCCTTTAAAACAAAAACAAAACAACAAACAAACAAACAAAAATCACAAGAAAAAAGAAAAAATGAAAGAAAGAAAAAAGAAAGAAAGGAGAGAAAAAAGAAAGAAAGGAAAGAAAGAAAGAAAGAAAAGAAAGAAAAAAAGAAAAAAGAAAGAAAAGAAAGAAAAAGAGAAAGAAAGAAAGAAAAAAGAAAATGAAAAAATAAAAGAAAGACAAAAGAAAAAGAAAGGAAAGAAAGAAAGAAAAGAAAGAAAAAAAGAAAGAAGAAAGAAAGAAAACAAAAGAAAGGAAAGAAAGAAAAAAGAAAGAAAAAAGAAAGAAAACGAAAAAAGAAAGAGAAAGAAAGAAAAAAGAAAAGTAAAAAAGAGAAAGAAAGAAAAAGAAAGAACGAAAAAGAAAGGAAAGAAAGAAAGAAAAGAAAGACAAAAGGAAAGAAAGAAATAAAAGAAAGAAAAAAGAAAGAGAAAGAAGAAAGAAAGAAAACAAAAGAAAGGAAAGAAAGAAAAAAGAAAGAAAAAAAGAAAGAAAACGAAAAAAGAAAGAGAAAGAAAAAAGAAAAGTAAAAAAGAGAAAGAAAGAAAGAAAAAGAAAAAGAAGAAAGAAAAAGAAAGAAAGAATGAAAGAAAGAAAAGAAAAAGGAAAAAGAAAAAAGAAGAAAGAAAAGAAAAAGGAAAAGGAAAAAGAAAAAAGAAGAAAGAAAATAAAAAAGGAAAGAAAGAAAAGAAAGAAAGTAAGAAAGAATGAAAGAAAGAAAGAAAAGAAAAAGGAAAAAGAAAAAAGAAAAAAGAAGAAAGAAAAGAAAAAGGAAAAAGAAAAAAGAAGAAAGAAAAGAAGAAAGAAAAAAGAAAGAAAGGAAAGAAGGAAAGAAAGAAGAAAGAAAGAAAGAAAGAAAGAAAGAAAGAAAGAAAGAAAGAAAGAAAGAAAGAAAGAAAGAAAGAAAGAAAGAAAGAAAGAAAGAAAGAAAGAAAGAAAGAAAGAAAGAAAGAAAGAAAGAAAGAAAGAAAGAAAGAAAGAAAGAAAGAAAAAGAAAGAAGGAAAGAAAGAAAAGGAAGGAAGGAAGGGTTGATTCTTTAAAATACTGTCTTTCAGCTGTAGTATTTTTTTGCACACCTGCACCTTAAAATATGACTCTGGATTATCCCCAAACAGGTCAGAGTCGTTTTATTTGCTTCCTAATGGCTGAGAAAAGCTGGCAGAGCTGAAGCAAAAGGGAAGGGAAGTTGGGCATCTTCTTCTCCAGGGGCATGCCAGTGGGGGAAGGAAAGCAGGGCCTTTGTATGCATCCTTCTGACTGAGACTGCTTAATGGCAACAACCTCAGGCTTACTCAGTGTTACACTGCTTCTACCAGAATATGGGCAATCCCTGTAGAGTAAAACTCTGCACTTCTGCTGACAAACCCTGCAGCCCTCACATGGAAGTGAAACATGTTTAATGTCTTGAGGTCAACTTGCACCTCTTCCCATCTTGCAGTGACAGCTTTTCACCCTTTTCTATCCCTCCAGCTGAGCAAAGCTTCACCATGGACAATGGGTGTGCCTGGAGCGGTTGCAGGAAATTGCCCTCCCTGCCCCAGGAGAGGCTGCTTAGCTGTGAAGCCCTGTAACACCTCCCCCTCTCTTAGGCAAGGCTTCTTTTGCTCAGTCCAGTGCTGTTCAAGAGCAATCTTCTTACATTCATTCTCCACACCTGTCCCAGATACTTCTCTGTTATTTTCTGGATAAATTTTGATATAAGAATTTGTTGAAATGGAGAGATTCAGATTGGATGTTAGGAAGAAATTCTTCCCCATGAGGGTGGTGAGACACTGGCACAGGTTGCCCAGGGAGGTGGTGGAAGCCTCATGCCTGGAGGTTTTTACAGCCAGGCTGGATGTGGCTGTGAGCAACCTGCTGTAGTGTGAGGCATCTCTGCCCATGGCAGAGGGAGTTGGAGCTGGCTGATCCTTGAGGTTCCTGCCAACCCTGACAATTCTGTGATTCTATGCAGAATGCAGCATATGTATATATATTAGCATTTTCTTATAAAAGGCTAAGTCGCCATTAATAAAAATATTGTAGAGGAAGGATATCCTGGTCATGCCTGCAAAAGCACAAGCTCTCTGGAAAAGGAATATTTTTACAGTTCTGGGAAATAGCTAATACAAAACATTCCGCACTGCCACTTAAAATGCTAGGACTTTCAGTGCTAAGTGCTCTCTCTAGAGCTGTTTTGCAATAGTGTCCCTGAAGAGCTTCTATTCATAGTTTCACAGAATGGTTTATGTTGGAAGGGACCTTAAAGATCAGCTAATTCCAACTGCTCTGCCATGGGCAGGGACACCTCCCACCAGCCCAGGTTGCCCAAGGCCTCATCCAGCCTGGCCTTGAACACCTCTAGGGAGGGGATATCCACAACCTCCATGGGCAACCTGTTCCAGTGTCTCACCACCCTCACTGTAAAATTTTTTTTTTCCTAATCTCCCATCCTCAAACTTCAATCCCTTGCCTCTCATCCTGTAAAAAGTCCCTTCCTGGCTTTCTTGTAGGCACCCTTCAGGTATTGGAAGGCTGCTCTAAGGGTCTCCCTGGAGCTGGTTCCTCTTCCTGGCTGTAAACTAAGACTTGCTGTAGTATTTAAGGGAAAAAATGATGAGGACTGGTGAATAGTGAAGAGACCTTAGTCCTTAATTTCTACAAATATAGCGAAATTCAACTGTTGTGTATTTCACCATAAGAGCTGACAACTTTCACCTAAAAAAAAAGGGCCCTGGAAATGACATAAAACTTTTCAGTCCCCTGGAGATCCTTCACATTTCATCGCTGGCATACTAATTGGCTTGTCTTGTCAAACTTTGATTGCTCTGTCATTTTAATGCAAGGTTTAAAGTAACAAAGTTTCTTTCAGTCACTGCCACTTAGTACTTTTTAATTTCCCCAATGAGAGATTTTATCTGTGTTGATAATGTCAGAGAAGCAGCTAAGCACTAATAACTATCAGAAGTTATTTCAAGCAGGGTGACCATGCTAGTATTTGGGGTGTAATATTTGCTCTTTAAACATGTTTTAACATTCACTATTGGAGCAGAGCTATTGTGCTGGCTCTGTTTGTGTATGTGACATCAAAGCAGACAGTGCCAAAATACATGATGTCTCTTGGAAAAGCAGGCCCCCTGTCTTGAGAAACAACTCAGAGAGAAAGCAGGATGCTGCATGTCCCCTGGTGTTTGAATAAGGCCAAATTCTTTGTAGCAGTACCAAAAAGGGAGCCTCTGAACCTTCTCTCTGTGGTTGTTTTGTTGTCCCTTCGTGGGGGTCTTATACCACTGGAAATCTGCCTGCTCATCCTCAGCAGGTGGAAAAGCAAGGGGTCTGCACCATCGGTGCTAACTCTGCTCTCAGTGGGTGAGGAAGAAGAGCCAGCAGGAGGCTGGCAAGCAGAAAATGGTTTGAGGAATGTGGAAGCTCTGCCCTGCATTGCTGGGGTTTGGTGTGAGGAGGACAAAAGTAATGGGAGTTCTTGGGGAGAGATTTTTCAGAGGATGAATGTAATGTGAGTTCTTGGGGAGAGATTTTTCAGAGGATGAAAGTAATGGGAGTTCTTGGGGAGAGATTTTTTTCACAGGCTGCCAGAATGAATCAGTGGTCTGTGGGATAGATGATGAAGTTTTCTCTCTTGTTGAAAGGTAGACACAAATCTGAACAGTAGTGTTCTACACCCCCTTGCAAAGATGTAATTGACTGCAGAACACCTCTCCATAGAGAATTATCAGCAATGTAGTACATCCACTGTGCTAAGGAAAAAAATATTTCCTAAACCAGTGAGAGTTTAACTGTCTGTCATGCTTTTGTGTAGCCACTTAATCTATTGTGTAGCTAGCTAGCTCACTATTAACAGTTTATCTCATCTGGAACAAGTTAGGTCTGAACAGATAACAAGACATTCCCAGTGTATTTTGGCAAAGGGTATTCTCTGATTTCACACCGTTCATAATCTGCTAAATTAGTGAACTTTAGTTGCCAAGATAAGTTGGGAATATAGTTTCACAGCTTTGCAGAAATTAAGGCCACAAGGGACCATTAGATCATTTGTTCTGCCCTTCTGGATGTTACAGGTCATAAAATTTCATCCAAATAATACCTAGGAAGTCCAAGCACTTTGTAAGAGCCAAAATACCATGTTTTCAAACCAGTCTGTGTGCCTCACATATAAAGAGCAGAGCAGCTTAATGTGCCACCAGTGAACAAACTGTAATATTCCCAGTGATCCCAGCAGTCAGACTTTGATCCCTGACTTTGAAATGGAAAGGAAAGGAAAAATCCCATGCAAAGAGAAAAATGTAATCGGATTGCTCCCATCTGACCCTGGTCTGGCCAGTACATGTAAGTACAATAATCCTGGTGGTCTGAGCATGTGAACAAGATGCACCAAGCAGGAACTTAGGAGGCTTTTCTGTACCATCTCAGAGCAGTAGTCCATCATTCTTCAGCTTTGGTCTTTAATCATGACCAGAACAGTTGACAAAAAAAAAAACCTCAGATCCCAGAAATTAAATCAGTACAACTGGAGGATAATTTCCTGAGAAATAAAGAAACTTCTTTTGATCCTATATAGAAAAGTCTGAAGGACTGGAGCATGAGGTACCACTATTTTTAACAATCTCTTATTTCAGGGTTTCAGAATGATGTGGCACTGACCATGGAAGTAATCCTAGAAAGACAGAGCGAACTGGGACTGATGTTTCAGACCTATGATAAATGCAAGCTTGGGCTGAGCTTTTTAACGATTGCTGTCACTTATGACCACATGGGTTTTACCATGTAACACTGTGATGGTGGCCCCCCAGTTTTCTGGGCTGGTTCCTTTCCTATGAAGAAAAGACTGAAAGAACTGGGACTGATTAATCTGGAGAAGAGAAGGCTGAGAGGGGATCTTACTAATGTCTGTAAATATCTGAGGGGTGGGTGTCAAGAGGAAGGGGACAGGCTCTTTTCAGTGGCAGCTGATAATAGGACAAGGAATAATGGATACAACCTAGAACACAAGAGGTTCCACCTCAAAATGAAGAGAAACTTCTTCACAGTGAGGGTGCCAGAGCGCTGGAGCAGGCTGCCCAGAGAGGTTGTGGAGTCTCCTTCTCTGGAGACTTTCAAAGCCAACCTGGACATATTCCTGTGTGGCCTGCCCTGGGTGATCCTGCTCTGGCAGGGGAGTTGGACTGGATGGTCTCTGCAAGTCCCTTTCAACCCCTAACATTCTGTGATTCCTGAAGGAGTGGGGAGAATCTTGGAGGCCTGAGTTTGCCAGCTCCAAAAGTTGGCAGCCAGGACCTTCTTTTCAGACAAGCCCATGCTGAAGTATTCTTCCCAGATAGATAGATAGATAGATAGATATTTGTTTGTTTTTTTTTTTTTTTCGTAAGAGAGATCTAACCATAACAGACTCACGGCCATGAAAGTTTGTGTTTTCTCCAAGAGGTAACTGGAATGTTCAAACGTTTTTCCTCCTAGGAAATAATCTTATTTCAAAACTGAGCTTCTCTAACTGCAGCTGGACCTTGAGAGGTTCTTGTAAACAAGACAGTAGGACCTCACACTGTGAAGTGCATTACTTAAACACAGGTGTATGACACAACCAGTTACATGCTGTAACCAAAATACCTCTTACTCTTATGATGAAAAAAACAGCAGTCATCCTCTTCCTGGAAATCCCTCTGCCTTTGCACATCCAGAGGTCACACTGAGGGATTGGTTACCCCTTAAATCCAAAAGCCTTTTTTAAGCCACAGTTTTCCACAGCAGAGTCTTCCACTTACTAAGTCCTTACTACGTCTTTGATGCATGGATATGTTGCCTTTTAGCTATATTAAAATGAATCCTGTTGTTTTGTGATCCTATGGCCAGGCTTTTCAGATGACTCCCTAATAGTACCTTGTTCTGATTATTTGAGATGCTAATGATCTGTGTTCCATCTTAAGTGTTTACAATTAATTATTTACAACATAAAAATTAGTGATGAAATTTAATAAATTATTTTTGTTACCTTGTGTAGAATCATAGAATGGCTTAGGTTGGAAGGACCTCAGAGATCATCTACTCCAACCTCCCCATCATGGGCAGGGACATCTCTCAACTAGACTCAGCTGCTCAAGGCCTCATCCAGCCTGGCCTTGAACACCTCCAGGCAGGAGACATCCACAGCATCCTTGGGCAACCTATCCCAGAGTCTCATCACCCTTGTACTGAAGAACTTCCTAAGCTCCAGTCTAACCCTGCTCTCCCTCAACTTGAAACCATTTCCCCTTTTCCTGTCTCTAGACACCCTTATGAAAAGTCCCTCTGCAGCCTTCCTGTACGATCCCTTCAGGTATTGGAAGGCAGCTCTAAGGTCCCCCCAGAGCCTTCTCTTCTCCAGGCTGAACACCCCCAGCTCCCTCAGGCACCTCACAGCAGGGCTGCTCCAGCCCTTGGATCATCTTTGTGGCCCTCCTCTGGACTCACTCCAACAGTTCTGTGTCCTTCTCATGCTGGGGACACCAGAACTGGACACAGTATTCAAGGTGGGGTCCACGATAGCGGAATAAAGAGGAAGGAAGAATGTCCTGCATTAAGGAAGTAAACATCCATTTTTAAATATGATTTTGCTGAAACTCTTGAAAATGGTCACAGGGGATGGCCAGATAAAGTCTTCCAGTTAGAAATGTTATGAGATAAAAGTGTTGATTGCCAAGGCCCTCTTGTGTTTCATTTCTACAGGTGTCCTTGGTTAGTATGATTTTCTTTCCATCTCTTTTCAGAAATAGCTAGGGATAGTTTGGCATTTCCAAACCAGCAATTTGTGATAGTCTCTCACCTGGTTTTAAACTGGTTTCAGGTAAAAACAGTACTATTCATTTTGGAAGACAATAAAAAAATAGGTTAAAAATCTGAAATTTCCTGCAAGTCTGATATTTCTCTGTATGTGCAGGATGTGATGCAGCCACACACAGTGTCCAGATTTCTCTTACTATAGCAAACATTTTTTCATCACTCTTTATCTTTCCATCTCCTGATTCATCTTGTGTAGATCCCAGCTCTCCACCTTGCTCCATCAGGGTGAATCTCAGGATGTTATCCAAGTATTTTGGCATGAGACTGACAAAAGTTGATGGGAGAGTTAAATCTACCTTGTGCTGAAAAGCTGATGGGAGAATTAAATCTACCTTGTGCTGTAATGGTGTGTGTTGCCTTCATGGAAAAGTTGCTCAGCTAACTAAGCTGAAATCAGTAGGGTTCTGCAGGCATTGTTCTAAGTATCAGAGAATATAATGGAAAATTCTGTTCCTTTTAAAGGATTCTTTGACCGTACTTTGGGATTTGAGAGCAGGGATGTTATTTCCTAGCATTCTGTACCACGGTAGGAAAAAAAGGGAGAGGTGGGGGAAAAAAGGGAGAAAAAGGCTACCATCAAATTAAGTTTATTTCTATAGAAGTTTTTCTATATTGGTTAATTATTCATGGTGAAATCCTCTGAGTAAATGGATTTCACAGAGGGATGATGGGGATGAGCCATAAAGTGCAAGAGAAAGGAAGCTATGTACACCGAGCAGGGAGTATTTTAACATTTCATTTCTATGCATGGCTTAAAATACAAATAGCAAAGCCTGATAAGTATAAAACAAATTAGAATGACAATATATACTGCTGCTGCAAAGAAAGTATTGTGCTGTAGCATCTCATTTGCTATTTACATTGCAAAATTTATGTTTATAAAAGTTCATAAACTGGATGCAATTCTTAAGAGACTTTGTAGCCTTAGCTGAGAGCCAGGTGTCCTTTGTTAGGCTGATTATTTGTGGGTTTGTTGCTCTGCCTTCTCTCAGTAACTCCAAATTAAGGTTCTTGGCATAATTCTCAAACCTGGAATTTCAATAAGGCTTTTCATTCCCAGGACTAATATATACTGATCCAGCCACCCTGTTCCTAATGCCTGTGTAAGGAAAGCAGTGCTGTTATCTCAGGGTTAGTCACTGGAAAACTCTGTCAGAGAAACTGAAGACCTACTGCTGTCAAAGCACTTACTGGGCAGCCTGAGAATAAAAACCAAGAGTTTCACAGTTCCACTTCCTAGAAATGCAAATGTTCCCCCAAATTTTGCTGCTGCTACCACAGTGTTTCATAAGGGAGCCTGGGGATAAAGGAGAAGATGGGAGAATGGAGAAGAAAAGAGAAGGGAGAAAGGAGAAGGGAAAAGGGAGGCAGGGCAAGAAGGGAGAAGAAGGGAGAAAGAAGGGAGAAGAAGGGAGAAAGAAGGGAGAAGAAGGGAGAAAGAAGGGAGAAGGGACACGCAGGGAAAAGGGAGAAGGGAGAATAGAGCAGCGAGAAAGGAGAAGGGAGAATGGAGAACAAGGGAGAAGAAGGCAGAAGGGAAAGACCTATTGTAAAGCACAAAGCATGGCAAGTGTGGCATCCAAACAAGTGAAAAAACTTTTTAATACTGGAATGAATTTGCTCTCTGTGTCAAGTGTGAGTGGTGCCTGCATTGTAGGGTTTTGTTGTCCACTCTCCTGAGCAGATGGAGCTTGCAGTTGTATGTCATTTGTTTATTACATCCTCTTAAGATTAGTAGCTGTGTGGCCAGATGGGTCTAGGAGCACAGCTGTGGATACAAGGAAATAAATGAAACCTGTCTGATGCTGCCATGCCCTTTTGTGAGATACTGACATGTTGCAACTGCAACAAAGCAAAAATCACTTTCCTTTAATGTATTAGTGAATTACATGTACTTTTTTTTTTTAATCAAATCATATGAAATCAAGAGGATGAGGTTCAGAGAATGATATAACTGTAAGAGGAAAACATAGCTGAAGCAGCCTCAGCAAATTTACAGGAGCCCTTTTTAATGTGGCAAAATAAATTTAAAGTACATCCCAATTAATCATCCAGATAAAAATGTAAAGCAAAGGTTTCTATAGAACAAAGGCTCCTATAGAGCACACGCCAACTAGGCAGGAGTATTTCAAAGTTTATTAGATGGCATATGTTGAATTATTGATCCAACATTCTGATAAACTACATAATGCATTCATGTAAATGCAAATGAAATGCTGTTCTGGAGAAGAATGCCAGATTCTGGGCTAGACTTTCAGAAATGAAGCTAGCACAGTTTTAACTCCGTCAGAGCCACAGAAAGTCAGTCACAAAGCCATCACCAACCCAGACACATTGGATGGAATTCATCATAGAATTATAGAATGGTTTGGGTCAGATGGGACCTCCAAAGGTCATCCAGTCCAACCCCCTCTGCCTCAGCAGGGACGTGCTCCACTAGATCAGATTGCCCAGAGCCTTGTCGAGCCTCGACCTTGAATATCTCTGGGGATGGGGCCTCCCTGGGCAACCTGTTCCAGTGTTCCACTACCCTACACTGCATTCTACAATGCAGTTCTCCACACCAGAGATACTATCTCCACTCCCCTAAGGGATAAATAGGCATTCCTAGGAAGAATTCACCTGACCTCTTTTGGAGGACACAATGAATCTTAGACCAAAGAGGGTCAGATTCTCTCCTCAGATGGTAAAGGGTATCTGATTGTCTAGGTGTGGTGCAGGCATCTCCTCTCAGCCTCACTGGCAGAGCAGATTTGATGTGGCATCTTCTGTTAGTTGTTCTAAAGTCACTGAACTCTTTGCCACTCAGCTGGGCTGTTCTGGTGCAGGTGGATTGTCAGTTAGCATCAAGCTGGGATTTGATGGGGAGCTTGTTGCTTCTCTTTGTGGAGGGAAAACAGTTTTGGGGGAGGGATACAAACTAACCTGTTCCCTTTGAACACTCAGTGCATGAATTAAAAAATCCATGGTGATGTTAAGGAATGAAGCAGTGTTTCAGCTGTGGAAGTGGCACTTTCTGTGAGCTGAAGGAGTGTGAGGATTATTCTCAAATTTCTATTCTTTCATTGTCTAGCCAAGTGAGAGTCAACACTACAGGAAGCATGTTGTGCTTTCCAGGAAAATAGAAAGTACAAAATGTGAGATCCTGGGGCTTTGAAAGGAGCAGTGTTATAAAGAGGATGATCTTCCTATGATTTTGTTGTTATTTGAGTTCTGAAGTTGGAGCTTAACAGAGTCCAGCCTGAAGACAGAATATGATGAGAGGCAGTCACATAATGAGTGTGACGTGTAGCACAGAAACAGTTTTCTGCTTCTGAAAGCTGCTATAAATCATGTATACTTTGGAAGACTCTTTTATGTTAATTAAGGAAGATGAGGCAAGTTGCAATATTTTATGGGAAGAGAGGCAAGTGCAAGTGCAAATTGTTGTGCTTTTTGCCTTATTGCAGAGAGGAGGGAAGAAAAGTTTCGTCCAATTCTGAAGGATTTTTTAGCTCCATATTGTGATGCATGCCAGGAGGTTGGGAGGTAGAGGTAGTAATTTTCATTGACTTCCACCATACTGTGTTTGCTTCATTAAAAAATTACAAATTTGTTGGCAAAAAGCAGTAACATATTGCTGGAAAACATCAAAATTCACAGTGTAAATTCATAACTTCAATTTGTGTTCAAAACTGTGGTTTGGGAATTCTGCCTTTTCTTTTAGAAGAGAAGGAATAGCATAATAAAAAGGATGGAAAGCTCTTATTTCTAGGTCAGCCCCTGAATCTTTAAGCCAAATCTGCTGGTTCTGGCAGCATACCAGAGTCACCAATATCTTTATTATTTTATAACGTGCTGAAATGCTAATCACAAAGAAGAATTCCTTCAAGTGTCAGTGCCTCATGCAACAAGAGATGTCCAGTTCTGGGCTCCTCAATTCAAGAGAGATGTTGAGGTACTGGAACATGTCCAGAGAAGGGCAATGAGGCTGGGGAGAGGTCTGGAACACAAACCCTATGAGGAGAGGCTGAGGGAGCTGGGGGTGTTTAGCCTGGAGAAGAGGAGGCTCAGGGCAGACTTCATTGCTGTCTACAACTACCTGAAGGGAGGTTGTAGCCAGGAGGGGGTTGGTCTCTTCTCCCAGGCAAGCAGCACCAGAACAAGAGGACACAGTCTCAAGCTGTGCCAGGGGAGGTCTAGGCTGGGTGTTAGGAGGAAGTTCTTCACAGAGAGGGTGACTGCCCACTGCGATGGGTTGCCCAGGGAGGTGGTGGAGTCACCATCACTGGAGATGTTCAAGAGGAGACTGGATGAGGCACTTAGTGCCATGGTCTGGTTGATTGCTTAGGGCTGGGTGATAGGTTGGACAGAATGATCTTGGAGGTCTCTTCCAACCTGGTTGATTCTATGATTCTATGTTATTTCAGTGTGCATTACAGAATGGAAATAACATTTATTCCTGGCTTACCTGAAATTCTGGTACTATTTCTAACAGATTTTCTTTCCTCTCTCTCTCTCTTATTTCTACAGGAAGTTGCCCTTGTCCTTGCAGCTATACTGGTGTTTTTGTTGGCTTTCTATGCTTTCTTTTATCTGAACATTTCCAGTGAAGTTGACCTTGATCTGGATCCAGATGAGCACTAGCAGATGCATTGAATCCACCGTCCAGATTGCTTCAGCTTGAACGAGATGACGTAGGAACACACAGTCCCTTCACTGTGAGACAGTAAATGATGCCATTTCTTGAAGTCCCAGATTCATAAGCAAGTTTTGCAGTACATCAGTCACTTTGACATTCCAGATCTCCAAAAATAAGAGAGCACTCCTGCCTGGTGAGCGCATTTAGTTCACAGCAAAGGCAGGAACAGCAGGACCATACATGAAGTTTGGTGTTTACATTCTCTTTTTTTTTTTTCTCTCAGACAGACTACTTTGATGTCAAAAGACAGGAGCTGTTAGTCTCAGGAGTGTTGATGCTGACTTCACAGGAGGACAGTCTGCCTTCACTAAATTTAGGAATCAGAGCTTCCTAATTGCTAAATTAGGTTCCTTCCCAAAAAGAAAGCAGGAATACCAAACAAAAAGGTCTTTTCTTGATTTGTATTTAAAAATCTATCAACACCCCTCTCATCCTTTCTCTCCCTTTTAATCTTTCCTCTGTCTGTGTGCACACAGACAGGGCATGAAGATGGAGGAAATTGTAGGGAGAAAAAAAAATCTTTTTAGAAGCAGTCTGTCACCTCCTATATGGACTTAATTTGATGTCATCCCAGATTCTGTGTGCCCATGTATCTGCAGTAATCTTTTTCATTCTTTTGCCAACTGTTCAGCACACATGTGTTCTGTCAGAAATGGCACCTGGATGACAGAAGCTCTAACATTCACATATGCCTCTGAAACACAGTTCTTCGCCTCCTGTTCTGTCTGAGCTAGTGTAAATAGAAAGTTCAGTCGATGTTGGCTTTAATTACTGCATTGCTCTATTATTAATAGAAAGTCAAAATTGTATTTTAATTATACTCTTCCTGCTGGCTGTGGTATCAACTTGCTCTGCCTGTTAGAGAGATGTTGTAAAAAAAAAAAAATTTGCTTTCCAGTTACACCATCATTTTAATCACCAAGCTAAGGTAATAAGTTGTAAGTATTAAGAAACCTTTCTTTTTTTTTTTTTTTTAATTTCATTAATATTATTAATTGGGGAAAATTGGCTCCATGACAGCCTTCAGTTCTTGCAAAGTACCTTTCAGAATATGTACTGTAGATAACATTTCTGATCCCTTTGATAACCACTAGCCACTTGAAGAAGTCTGTGTGTCAAAGCAGCTGCAGGGAGCTGTGAAATGCTGGCTTCGTCCTGCTTTGGCATGTAACTGAGCTTGTGGTTGTAAAGATTGAGCTCTGATCCTTTGAAAAACGTGGTCAGTCTTTCTCTGGTTTGGATTCACTTTGATGACAAGGAAAGCACATCACCCCTGGTGCTGAATGTGGCAGGGTATCACCACTGTGCAGTTCTATTAGCAAACCAGCTTGGCTTTGTCTTTGAGACCAATTTCAGGGCAGAACGTTAGGGTTTAGTTCCAAGTGAGATATTTACAGGCTCATTCCAGAAATGCCTGACTAGGATTTCTTATCCTGGTTTTGAAGACAAAAGGAATACAAATATTGCAATGGGAAATATATGTATTTTAAATTAACACAGTGCCATTATCACCACTTAAGGAACTTGGATCAATACAGTTAATTTTTAAACTGTCCATCAGCTGTGACCATAGGCATGATGAGGCTCTAAGGGTCCACTCATTATCTTGTCATACTCCTCATTCACTTTTTTTCACCCTCACCTTTTGATATCTGGTTGAAATTTAGATTCCTCCTATTGAGGTAAAATGTGTTCAGTCAGGAAATGATGATCCAAAGGGGGTTTGTTCTTTAGGACAAGTTAAGAGCCATAATAAAGGGGAGAGCAAGAGGGCTTGTGATTACTTTTATGCAATGCAAAGCAAGTACTCTAGAAATTCAGAGTACAACAGTCTTCCAAGAAGAATATGAGAGGGAAACATATGAAAGATACACGTGCAAATATTGCCTGTGTTCTAATGATGACTATTACAGACACAAAATCAGGACATTTTTGCCTTCATATGACTTACAGTCCCACTAACAAACACAGGCTTTTATGGTGAAGCATTATCTGACACATGGCCTGACTTTCAGTGGAGGGAAAAGCATATCACAAGCTGTCTCCTTGGATGTGACATGCCTTTCACCTCACCAGAGCCAAGCCATGTCACAGAAGCTGCAGACCTTTCCTCTTGCTTTGCATGAGCAATTTTCTTGCTCTATCAAATGCTGGAAGGATTGCTTTCTTAATGTCCACAGAGAGCTCTCTGGGTGATGTGTGGCCAGAGAATGATGTGTGGTTATCCCCTTAATGCAGCTTGTCTCATAACTTGCTTTCTGAATCACTTACACAAAGAAGCAACCTCTTCTTACTGTCAAATGTATGAATGTGAAGTTTCTAGAACAGGGAGATTGCAGTTCCCATAATTATGGTTTACAGACAAAATCCAAAGTGTGTATGTCTGTGACTGAAGCAGCTTCCCTGACCTGTGGTTTATCACTCCATAGTGCCCATAAGCAGGCACCAGACACCAGAGAGACATGGACCTGCTGGAGTGGGCCCAGAGGAGGCCACCAAGATGATCAGAGGGCTGCAGCACCTCTGCTATAAAGACAGGCTGAGAGAATTGTGGCTGTTCAGCCTGGAGAAGAGAAGGCTTCAGGGAGACCTTAGAGCTGCATTTCAATATCTGAGGGAAACCTACAGGAAGGCTGGGGAGGGACTGTTTAGAAGGGCCTGTGAGGATTAGATAAGGGGCAATGGTTTGAAACTTGAGCAGAGCAGATTGAGGTTGGACATCAGGAGGAAGTTCTACACAGGGAAAGTGGTGAAATACTGGAACAGGCTGCCCAAGAATGTGGTTGAGACCCCATCCCTGGAGATGAATATTCAAGACCAGACTGGATCAGGGCAGCCTTTAGTTGGAGGTGTCCCTGCTGATTACAGGTGGGTTGGACAAGATGCCCTTTGAGGGTCCCTTGCAACCCAGTGCAATCTGTGAATCTGTCAAGTGCTGTGGTTTGCAGTTTGTTGGGTTTGTTTAGGCCTGCTCTTTTCATTCATGTGAAAGATACTGTTATGGAACAAGAAAGTTTCTGTTTCCTTAGCTAAACTGGAAAAAAAATCTCTTTAGTTTGTAAATACATGGCAAATATTGCAGCAAATACACTTTTATTGGTAAAAGCTCCCACTGTTTATCAAATTATTCATCCTTGGTTTTCTAAAAGACACAAGCACAACAATATTAGCAGTGGGGTCTGGTTCTGAACTCACTAACTTGTGATTCCCCCCAGTTCACTGAAATTACAGCTCATTTACTCCAAGGGAAAGTCAAAATCTGACCTGAAGTTACTTCTTCTTTCTGGAGTGCTGCTTTGTCCATGCCTGATGTTTTTTAAGTGGAGACTGACTTTAATCTTGCAAACATGTGGCTTATTTAGCCCTTAATTATATCTGAGATCAAATGCCTCTTGCTTTTTTGACCACCTGCCTTTGTATGAGCTGCTGAGTGTCTGTTTTAACAATAAATGTATTTTTACTATTTTTGTGCTCTTTTTAATGTGGGATATGTCACACTGAATTACACAACATTTGACAGGACATCTGAATAGCACAACATTCAAATGTGAGCAGTGATACTCACCAGTTGTAGAATATCTGGGTTACTCTAGGTGGTTCTAGCCCCTAAGCTGATGTTCCAACTAAGCACAGCCTGTGAATACTTGAAGACGACAAAGAGAGCTTCCTTTGCATCCTCCCCAATACCAATAGAGCAGATTTCTTCCTGCAGACAGAGTTGCTCTGTGTAGCTCCCATCAACTTCAGGCACACTGATTTTATTAGAAAAGTACTGGTTTCATAGGCATTTGTGTCAAAGAGTGATTGCTCATCAGCAGTCTCTTTCCACTGCTGGAATGTGGCAGGTTTCTTCAGAGAGATTCACCTCTGGGGAAGGGGCACATGTCAATATTGCTGTTGCCCTCTGCTTGTTTAGGAAACTGAATTTCTTTTCAAGCAGGGGTTGTAGAGGAGATGCATGTACTGAGTGCTTGAGTGGTGGTGGGCGGGAGTGGATGTCCTGTCTGGAAAAATCTCTGGCTAGGAAGACACAAGAGTCTGCCAGCAGTGATTTTAGAATCAAGGAATGCATTGAGTTGGAAGGAACCTTTAAAGGCCAACCCCTGCCCTGCAGTGAGCAGGGACATCCACAACTATAGCAGGCTGCCCAGGGTCCCATCAAGCCTGACCCTGAACATCTCTAGGGATGGAGATTCCACCACCTGCTGGGGCAACCTGTTCCAGTGTTCCCCCGCTCGTGTTGTGAAGAACGGTTTTGCTCAGTCATCTTTCCTCAGCACGTTACCTTCTCCCTTTGATCCTACAAAACAGAAGCAGCTTGTAGACCGTCTCAGGATAGAAACCTCAGTACAGTAGTTTTACTAATGCTGCTGCTGAACATTGCCAGGGAAAGGCTTTAACTCTGTTTCCTAGAGTCCATAAATATCTTTTACTGGAAGCATGTTATGCATTTCCCTAATGGACCCTAGAGATCTATTTAAACTTTTCTTGAAGGACACTTTATTTAAAGTTCACTGTTGCATATCATACAGACATCCTATGATTCAGGATCTGTCATTGCACCTTCCATGCAGCACAGCAGCTGTAGCAGAGATACTCCTAGACTATGAGATGATGCTACAACACCTAACTGCAGACTCCTCTCTTTAGATGTCATCTACATAGTTGACCTAAAAAGCTGTGTTTGAAAACAAACAAGTTTTAAACAACTCTACCAAATCACAGAATCACAGAATGTTAGGGGTTGGAAGGGACCTTGAGAGATCATCCAGTCCAACACCCCTGCCACAGCAGGAGCAGCTAGAGCAGGTCACACAGGAACACATCCAGGCAGGTCTTGAACATCTCCAGAGAAGGAGACTCCACAACCCCCTGGGCAGCCTGTTCCAGGGCTCTGTCACCCTCACAGTGAAATAATTCTTCCTCCTGTTTCCATAGAACTTCCTATGCCTCAACTTCCACCACTGCCCCTTGTGCTGGCATTGGGCATCACCCAGCAGAGCCTGGCTCCAGCCTCTGGGCACTCCCCCTGCACATCTTTATCAACAGCAATGAGGTCATCCTCAGGCTCCTCCTCTCCAAGCTACAGAGCCCTCAGCTCCCTCAGGCTCTCCTCATAAGGAAGATGTTCCACTGCCTTCAGCATCTTTGTGGCTCTGTGCTGGACTCTTTCAAGCAGTTCCCTGAGGTCCTTCTTGAACTGAGGAGCCCAGAACTGGACACAATATTCCAGATGTGGCCTCAGCACAGCAGAGTAGAGAAGGGGGAGGAGAATCTCTCTTGACCTACTGACCACACCCTTCTAATGCACCCCAGGATGCCCTTAGCCTTTTTGGCGACCAGAGCACATTGCTGGCTCATGGTCAACCTCCCATCCACCAGGACCCCCAGAATGAAGGCTTGGTGCAAGCCCTACAAAACCACTCAGCCCATGTCCATGAAAATTACTACCATGGAAAAGGTTTGATCTGCTTAGGGCCAAGTTTTTAATGCTACCCTCCCAGGGAGGAACACATTGCTAGCTGCTGCCGCTAGAGCAATGATTCATTTTGCTCTGATAGAAGATTGTGCCCATAAGGCACAACTGAACCAACTGGTGAAGGTCAGAGGGATTCAGGACAGTTCTGAGTAAAGGACTGCACTTGAAATGCAGACTTGGCAAGTTCCAGCCTAGTACAGATCTGGATTGCATTTCAAGTTTTACTTACAGTAGCATAATAATTAGTGGCACTTATGACTAAGAAAATACCAATATGGCACATCAATAAGACAGCAGAAATGTGATGCTGGAACTGCTTCTTACAAGATTTTGTAGTGGATTGTGCCTGCACTTGGGGAAATGGAGCCATGAGATGAATAAGCTGGCAAAGACTCTCTGTGATCTTATGCTTACAGTATTTTTTTTCCTGGAGAGAGCCAACGGAGATATTTCGCAACACTTTTCCCCATCATCCTCTTAGCTTACTGCCATACATTCTTTTGTAGATGTATTTCTACGCTTTTCCAAGAGTGGAAAAGACAAATGAATTGTTTTGTTTTGGTTTGGATTTTTTTTTTTTTTTTGTAGTTCACCAATGCATTTAATTGACAGGATTCTCTAGTCTTCCTTTGATCCTCCCCCCTCCTTAATCACGACGGAATCGATAGGGAGACAGCCAAAATGTTAGGTAGCAGTGTCTCTCAAGCAGATGTCACAGCACCATTTTTTAGCTCGTTTAAATGAAGAAACATGTTAAACTGTGAAGTATTACATTTAAGAGAAAAGAAAAAAGGGGGGGACAATCTGTTTACTGTCCTTAATTGAGACAACAATCCTGGTGGATGCCAGGTTTTGGCAGTTGTAATGATGAACTATAAATATTGGGACAAATCGACTTAGCTGGGAATTGTGGAGGATAGTTCAAGTAGAAGCTTCATGCTGCATGAATACTTTGGGGTTTTTCAGTGCTCTATTTTTTTCTAACTTCTATAATTGTTATACTGGGGTTGTTTCTTTTTTTGCTTGTTAAAACCACAAATAAATCTGTAACTAGACAAACAATAGGCTTGATTCTGTTGTCTTATTCTGACTCACTAAATCAAGCAGATAAAAAGCTTGAGAGCCCTGCAGAACAGTTTGTGCCTTGCCTAAGTTCTCCTTAAAAAGTGGTCTGCTCTAAGTGTGACCTACAAAGAGATTCATTCTGCTGAACCTTGGGAAAACTGAGCAGATACAGATCCTGCCGTTTCACAAAGAGATTGTAGGAGTTTTAAGGAGTGAAGTGTGGAGTTTGGTGACAAATTGATGTTCCTCTGGGAATGAGAGTGAAAGGAAATTGGAGTAAAATGACCAGTTCCTCCAGGAGACAACCACCTCACAACTCACCGTGGTGCTCAAGAAGAAAAAGGTGGAAAAAAAACTAATTCTGATATCCCATCAGGGCTACCTCAAGTTCTTATTTTTCACAGGGGGAAACAAGGGCCAGCAGCAGTTAAAGATGTCTGAAATCAAGCAGCTTCTCATTGAAACAGTGGTTCATTTATTTAAGGAAGGAAGGAGTAAACAGGATTTGGGGCATTTACAGAAAACATAAGTCAGGCTAATTGCTGTTGCCTTCATGTATAGGATAAAGTCACATTATGCCAAGCTAGAGTAGCTTTGTGTGCCACTGAGTTAAATGTAAATGCACTGGTAGTGGCAATGTCCCCATTTCTCTAGAGACACCTCCTCCTCCTCTGATGCAATCAGCAGAGAGGAGGGATGAGGAGGGAAATGGCAGGGGAGCCCTTCTGCTTATTCTGCACTCCTAAAGCTTCACCCCTGCTCAGTGGGGAGCTGCTGGTGTTTAGAGTAGGGCTGCTGCCATGGATTGCTTTGGACAGGCTACAAAAAAGAGCAGAGGAGAGCTTAACCTACAGGGTGAGTCTCCTGCTATCACTGGTGCCTGATTTGTTACCACAAATAAATAGAAGCTGAGATGTGCAGGCTTTTTACTTTTGTTTATGAGATTCTCAGGGAGGTGCCAGGAAAAAAAAAATCATTGTCCTTTTGAAACTTGTTTCTGCATCGTTGCTTCCCTGTGTGTATGTGGGACTGCTTCCCAGTTAATGCTGTGCTTGTGCCTACTACTTTGGGTGGGAAAGCTGTAGGCATTGTCCTTGGGCAAAGAGGGGCTGAGGAGTGAACTTCCACCTCTTGTGCTCTCACCTGGCTGCCTAAGTAGCTGTTACTTCTGTTACCTCTTCTCACCTGAAGAGGCCTAAATAGCTGGTACTGTGTTAAGACTTGCTCTGGTGTGGGAAGGACAGCAAATTCTGAGGTCAGGGCACCTTCATTTAGCCTTTCCTGCCTGAGGAGCATTCAGAGCAGCCTGCCTGATGAAAGTCGGGGGTTTGCTTGCTTTTGATGACTTTCTTTAACTTCTCCTTTGAAAGGTGAGCTAAGGTGCTGTGGTGGTCTCTTTGAACAATGGAATCTCACTGCCCTAATGAGCTCAAGACTGTTCCTTCTTAAGAGGCAGACAATCATATTTGTGTTTATCTGTTCATTAACCCTAGCTGTTCTCAAGCTGTTCTTCCTTTACCTTTGTGCCACTGTGTCTCTGCTTCTCCATGAAGAACTAGATGTGCTGAACACAGAATCACAGAATGTCAGGGGCTGGAAGGGACCTCAAAAGCTCATCCAGTCCAACCCCCTGCCAGAGCAGGAGCACCTAGAGCAGGTCACACAGGAACACCTCCAGATGGCTTTTGAATATCTCCAGAGAGGGAGACTCCACAACCCCCTGGGCAGCCTGTTCCAATGTTCTGTTACCCTCACAGTGAAATAATTCCTCATCCTGTTTCCATGGAACTTCCTATGCCTCAACTTCCACCATTGCCCCTTGTGCTGGCATTGGGCATCACCCAGCAGAGCCTGGCTCCAGCCTCTGGGCACTCACCCTGCACATCTTTATCAACAGCAATGTGGTCACCTTTTAGTCTCCTCTCCTCCAAGCTACAGAGCCCTCAGCTCCCTCAGGCTCTCCTCATAAGGAAGATGTTCCACTCCATTCATCATTTTCATGGCTCTGTGCTGGACTCTTTCAAGCAGTTCCCTGAGGTCCTTTCTGAACTGAGGAGCCCAGAACTGGACACAATATTCCAGATGTGGTCTCAGCAGGGCAGAGCAGAGGGGCAGGAGAACCTCTCTGGACCTACTGACCACACCCTTCTAATGCCCTTGGCCTTCTTGGCCACCAGAGCACATTGCTGGCTCATGGTCAACACAATACACAACAGAGGGGAGCAGCTTCTTCAGGTCATTACCAAAGCCATAAATTCATTTAAAGTTTGGCAATATTTGGGGGAAGAGGGGAATTTTCCCATTGCATAATAGAGATTTTTAGTCTGAAGAGCAGCCCTTTAAAACCTCCTCTGTTCATGTGAGCACCATTTGACAGCCCTTGCTCTTACACACGAAGGTTTGAGTTCACGTTAAAATAGAGCAGGTTATAAATGTGATTGTGTTATTCATGAGAATGAGTCAGAAGTTTGTTTTCCTCATAAACCACTCATCAGCTGATTTTAATAAATAAAATGCTTTTGTTTGTGCATAATAGAGTTTGGTCAAATGTAGAAGGTTCCACGTGAACATAAGGAAAAACTTTTTCCCTATGAGGGTGCCAGAGCCCTGGAGCAGGCTACCCAGAGAGGTTGTGGAGTCTCCTTCTCTGGAGACTTTCAAAACCCACCTGGATGTGTTCCTGGGGACCTGCCCTAGGTGATCCTGCTCTGGCAGGGGGTTGGACTGGATGATTTTTTGAGGTCCTTTCCAACCCCTAACATTCTGTGATTCTCATCTGAAGTATCACAGAATGATAATTACCTGCCTTTGGTTAAGAGTTGCCTCAAACTAAGAATGACTTGGGAATGTGTATGATTTTTTTTCCCCAAGGATTCTGATGCTGAAATTTGGTAAATTCTTCACAGAAGTACCAGATCTTTGATTGAAAAGAGCAATGGTTTGGAAAGTTTTCTTTATCAATGAGTTCTGTCTTCTACACTGGGAAAGTTTCAAGTTGATCTCATGGTAGAGTGGGCAATGCCTGAAGGACAACTGAAAAGAGCAAAACAAGTGCCTGAGAGACTCTTCACATGCTTTATTCAACCTCTCATGTCCACACTGCTGTGCCTGGACTGTGGCAGTGTTAGGAGATGATGGAGAAGCAAAGCATCTGAGACAATCTGCATTGCTCCTGACACTTACAGGGACAAGTGTTGCTGCTACACTCTGTTGTGTTTTTATACACCAAAGAGATGTCTCTTACTACATTAATTCCTACCAGGAGGCGACTTCTGGTTGTACATCTTCATGTGAAAAACACAGATAGAAGAAAGACAAAATGCCCCCTGTGAGCAAGGCTATTTGGAAACAGGAATCATTCCTTTAGCACAGGAGTACGGCATAGGCACAAAACACTTCCAATTTCAAAGCTAATACAAACAGAAAGGAAGTTTGCATTACACTGCACATTTACAGCATGACACAGAATCACAGAATGCTAGGGGCTGGAAGGGACCTCCAAAGATCATCCAGTCCAACCCTTCTACCAGAGCAGGATCACCTAGGGCAGGAACGCATCCAGGTGGGGTTTGAATGTCTCCAGGGAAGAGACTCCACAACCTCTCTGGGCAGTCTGCTCCAGGGCTCTGTCATCTACACAGTGAAAAAGTTTTTCCTTATGTTCCCATGGAACCTCCTCTGCTCCAGCTTGCACCCACTGCTCCTTGTCCTGTCATTAAACATCTCTGAACGGAGCCTGGCTCCATCCTCCTGACGCTGCCCTGCACATCTTTATCAACAGGAATGAGGTCATCTCAGTCTCCTTCAAGCTCAAGAGCCCCAGCTCCCTCAGCCTGTCCTGACAAGGAAGGGAGGTGTTATAAAGGATAAAAGTCAGCTTCTCTTGTCTGTCATCTATTAATCACTCCTTACAGTGCAGATCTCCCAGAACAGTTTCAACAAACTTCTTATTCCCCCTATTCCACCACTAGCTTGGGGGTCACCATTGCCAACTCAGAAAGAAAACTGATCTTGTATTGCCCAGAACTTAAACAGGAATATTAAAGTAACCTTGTTAAGCTCTGAGTTATTCAGTTGCTTTGAAAGGGCCTACCAGAGGGTATATACAATAATGTGTGATGCAAAGGGATGTAGAAGAACAGAAAATAAAATTGTAACTGACTTTCAACCCATCAGCTAACCATGAAGCTGGCCTGGGGCCTGCAGCACTGCCTTGCTGCTTCACTGCAAAGCCTTGAGGAACAGTTCTGTCACGTCCACTCATCAGCAGAGATCTCAGTTAGCATCTTAGTTTGTGTATCCTTTATAAAGCATTAAAACTTCAGAGTTATTGGTCTGGAGAAGGCTGGGTTTGATCTTTGCACCTAGATCAGGCCTTACAGCTTTCTCAGATCAAGGCTTTTCAGCAGATTCCTTCCAGAGAGCCGTGAGCAATTTTGCAAAGATACTTCCTAGTCTTCCATCAGGGTACACAAGATGAAGACACTGAAAAAGTGACTCAGCCTCCCTTGGAGAGAGAAGTTTGCTGAGGTTGTCTGGCACTGGGATACCAGATATGTCAAGCTCTGTACCAAGAGAGGAGAGAGCCCAGGCAGATGAATCTCAGGATGTCAGCAGGGATTGCATGCAGATGTACTGCCAGATGCTGCTTCTTATGCACTCCCTCCTCTGATGGCACAAACCCAAGAAAACTTATGAGAGGCTCCCAGTGCAATCATACTCTTCAGGAGCAAGAGTCAAGATCGTGAGAAGTATCTCTCACAGTAAGGATGATGAAAAGTTGGTCAATTGGCAAGTGCTAAAATAAACCTTCCTTAAGCTAACAGCAGGGGATCAGTTGCAAATGAACCTTTGCAGAAGTCTAGGCACATTACAGAGAACCAAACAGTTTAATACTTTTAATGGGGAAATCTCTGCAGCTGAACATGAGAGAGAGAGAGAGAAAACACCAACTTTTCAATGAGAAATATGTAAATTCTCTTCCAGAGGAACTAACCAGGCCCTAGCTCTGCTGGGGTCTGAGGAAGGAGGCATGTACACTAATGATATCTTCCTCCTTTCATCATGTGCTGGTAACAGGGTAACACAGCTTTCCACCCAGCCAACAGGAACACTTTAATTAAGTAAACCAGAGCTACAAAACATCAGACTGCCTATCTGCTCCAGTTTAGAGAACTGCAGAAATAAAGCTCTCAGTTCATTAAATTATAGCTTGCATTGATGTCCCACTATTATGTGCCTCACAACCAAATATCAAAACCAGGCCCACCAGCAGCATGTTCATGGGCTGCCAGCTTCTCCTGTGTCTTAGAAGTCTTGAGGAATACAGAGGATGTCATGTGTGTGAGAGATTTTGTCTTATGTTGCTCCTCTCACAAGGTGTTCCTCGACCTTAGCATAGGCTGAGAGCTGAAGCTGGCAGGCTAATGAGGAGGAAAAGAGTACATCCTGTAAAAGCTCTCCCATATGCCAGTCTTAATCATTTAGAGGCAGACATCACACTTGTCCTTGGTGGTGGAATGGGACCAAGTCTGGAAAAGACACAGTTGTTCCTCTTTGGAAAGCACAGCAGAAAAAGCTCTGGGCTGTCTGTGTCACAATGATGTGGAAGAGTGAATCACAGAAAGGCAGAAACATTCAGGTTGGAAAAGCCCCTCAGGATCACCAAGTCATTAACCCTACTCTGCAAAGTTCACCCCTAAACCATATGCTCAAGCACCACATTCAAACCACCTTTAAACACATCCAGGGTTGGTGCTCCATCACCTCCCTGGGCAGCTTGCAGGGAAAAAAATTTTCCTACTGTCCAGTCTAAACCTACCCAGTTGTAGCTTGAGGCCATTCCCTCTTGTTCTGTCAACCTGTGAGAAGAGACCAGCAGCAGTCTCTCCACAGCATCCTTTCAGGTAGTTGTAGAGAGTGATGAGGTCTCCCCTCAGCCTCCTCTTTTCCAAACTAAGCATCCCCAGCTCCTTCAGTCGCTCCTCATAAGACTTATTCTCCAGGCCCTTCACAGCTTCCTTGCCCTCCTCCGGTCCTGAAAAGAGGACAGCAACCAGCGAGCGATGCAGCCCTTTGTTCCAGGTCCTCAAATCCACTGCAGTGCTGTGGCAAGAAGGAGCAGCATTGCCTCTCCATCCCAAGCTCAAGCCTTTGGCCAGCTCACTCTGCCTGGGAGCTTGGGAATAAGAAACTTTGTGTGAGCCTTCAAGAGCGATTACAGAGGATGGCTCTCCAAGAGCGAAAATGTGCTCACACGGGAGAAAAGAGCTTGGAAAGCTCTGAATCAATGCTACCACCCACCAACACCCACTCTTTGTGAATGATATCACTGGCTTTCATCCCTCTGAAAAACAAAGATGATTTGACTAATACTGTAGTGTTTCTAATGACTTGGTGGGGTTGTTGTGGTGGTGGTGGGTTTTTTTTCTTGGATATATGGCAGCTGAATTTGGAAAGGAAAAGCCCACGCAGAGAGCAGCTTGATTCATTGCAGCTAGCACAGATCACCCTTGGGTGCAGTGCCTCCAGTCAGACAGCTTGTGTTGGAGAAGGCAGGAGTCTGCTCATGGTTACATCCTCATGACTTCTCCCAGTGGTATTACCTGCTGTGGGAGTGCTGAGTCCCTACAGTGCTCCCTGTTGTTGCTTCAGCCTTCCGAGTGCTTAGGTATTGGCGGGACTTATCTGTGCACCAGACCTGAGCAAGAAATGCCCTGGAGGCAAAATCAAGGCAGGAATGCACTTGGGAGGATGAGCAGAAGCCCCAGGAGACACAGAACCTATATGCTAATTTGTCAGGAAGACAGTGTCTAAATCCACCTGCAGTCAGAAGTGAAGGGAATTTAGAGGTTGCTTTGGTTTACGGCTGATTTTCAGCTGCTCCTGTGAACAACTGCCCACAGCAGAAGGCCCTGGAGAGCAGAAAGCAGGCTGGAGTTGCAGATGTCTGAATGTGCCTCAGAGTGGCTACTGCCCTCCAGGCTGTCTGCTCTCTGTCCACAATAGAGCCACAGGTGACTTTTGCAACAAGCTGCCTGGTAACGCACTGCTAAATTTACTTCTGGGTGTGCTGGGGATGGTGGAGCTGTCACCTCTGAAAGGCTGACACAGCTGCTCCCAGGGCAGGCCCTGGTTGTTGCCTGCATGCTGGGGGAATATGCAGGAATACTGCACTCAGAATGACTCCCTGAGCACAAAAACAGGAATTCAGCTTTTGGTGTAAAGGTTCTAAATTTGTTCTGGTATCATTAGATCCCTTCTGTTTATGACTTGTGGCTTTCTGATTTCTCTTCACATAACTCTAACCAGCACTGAGATTTTAGCAGAACTTTAGGAGTTCCTTTCACTTTCTGTCTCCCACACAGGTTTGTTTTCTTGGGCTGCACTGAAGAAGATTTAGCACACTGCAGACTGACTTTGAAGCACTAACCATTCCCAAAGCTCCTGGGAAAACCAGATAAATGCTGACATTAGCTGGTGTGGTAGTTTTAGGCTGTGCCCAGAAAATTTTCCACAGATCTGGAACAGAGAGTAGTAGAATGTAAATAAACCACCATTGGATATAAAAAGGAAAATAATGATAAGTTCTAAATAATCCCATTGGGCAGATATCTACCATCAAGTGAGTTTTGTACACTAACTCACTCTCTTTTGGCTTCCTTCACTCTAACAAATACTAGTTCTGGCTTCTGCTGGCTTTGCTGACCTTGGCTGCATTGCTTTGTTGTGGCTAAGTACTAACAAACCATTCTCCGCTCTTCTTTTCTCTCTTTTACTGTGTACAGGGCAGTGGGAGAAGGCAGCAGGGAAGAGGAAGCTGTTAGTAGCTGTGTCAGTGTGAGCTGAAATTCCCCCCCCCTCCCGACAATAACCAGGCTAGCTCAGTCTGGAAGCAAACGAAAGCTGTATTTACAAGCAGAGTCTAAAATCTATGATGAAATGCAATGAATATGTACAAATATACAAAATTCACAACATTCACAAATATATACAATCAACAGAAAAGCACAACCCATCTCCCTTTGCTTCCCCCCAAGGGGATCCTTCCCAAAGGGGCCTCTCTCTCCCAGGAGCTTCCCCCCCAGACCCCCCTTGGACAGAGAAGCAGAGTTAGTTAAGCAGAAAGTTGTTAACTTAGCTGCCAAGGTCAGTACGTGTTATCTTCAGCCAGAAGAGAAGAAGAAACAGCAGCCAGACAGCCCAGCAACTGCCCCCACTGCAGAATGCAGAATGTGCAGAGTGCCCACTTTGTTTTGGGTAATAGTTCTTAAACATTTCTATCTATCCAATGGAAGTGTTTAGAACAATCATTATTTTGCTTTCTTACACCCAATAGTGACTTATTTACACTCTTTCACTTTCTCTGTTTTGAACTTTGCAAGGAAAAATTAAAAGGACAGTTTCAAACCATCACAGTAGCCCCCTGGTTTTGTCCAGGGGGGTTCTTGTGCTGTTTATAAATTGTCAATATCTGTAAATATTGTATATTGTATATTTTGTCCATGTTCATCGCATTCCATGTTTTAGGTGGTAGTTTGGCTTGTAAATACAGCTTCATTTCCTTTCTAACTGAGCTGGTCTGGCAATTTTATGCTGGGGGGAATTTTCAACCCACCACTGCTGGAATCTCAGCTGCCACTGACTAAGTCAGAACGTGCCCAGACATTGCAGCCGGGTCGTGCAATGAGGCTGGCACTGCCTGGGACACCTGCAAACCCCTTCACAGCCAGGCTGGCACAGCAGCACACATCCAGCTTCCAGACTGGAGCAAGAGACAGGCTGAGCAGAGAAACCAAGTCACCAATCCTGGCTGAAGCTTGAGCTGTGCCATGCATTCCTATGTGACCTGCCCCAGGTGACTCTGTTGTGGCAGGGGGTTGGACTGGGTGATCTTTCAAGGTCCCTTCCAACCCCCAACGTTCAGTGATGCTTTGATGCTGTCATGTTTTGCACTCCCCATGTTTTGCAGGGGGCCAGTTGGAAGGAGTTGCAACTTCTGAACAGTTCTGAATTAAAAATACAGGGAAAAGAATAAACCTAGATGTTCATTTCCCCCATGCCCCCCCCCCCCCCCAAAAAAAAAAAAATTGAATAGTTGTCTATTCATTCATGGATTAAAACATTATTTCTAATCATTAAATCATTAATCATTTAACTACGTCCAATATTTTCATTAAAGCCACCATGCTGAGTAATCCCAAATTCACTGAGGTAAAAGTGATGGATTGGGATGAAAATAGGCACCTTAAAAAAGAGTGCACTTGGAAGAGCTGAGGTTTGCTCAGAACACATTTCACAGCCATTGGGAAGCAACAGTGCTGGTCCATCACAGGCAGGTTGTCCCTTCCTCCAGTATGATGCTGAGATAGCTGTGCAGCTTAAGATGCTGCTGTTAGGGTGTGGCAGATCTCAACAGCCTAGCAATTACTAAACATCCTGGAGAAGTTTTTTTCCCAAAGGTATGGGATTTTAGCTGTGGTTTTCCTTCAAACCTCAACTCAGATAAATTCTCTTTCACTATTACTTAGCACTGCAGTATCTCTCCCTTTCCCCCATCTTTATCTATCACACAGTATTGTCATGATCCCTCTTTAAGCAGATGTGATTCACTCCAGAAGTGGCTGCATTTTAGTAACTGGTTCCACCATATCACTTGGCAAAGTTTGCAGAAGTATTTGAGAGGAATAATTCAATTTAAATGTAATTATTTTACTACTACTACTACTACTATTATTATTATTAATCATAGTCAGCTACTAGGAGTGGAAAACCAAGAATTTATTTATCTACATTTGGAGCAGAAATAAGCACACAGAGTATTTGTCTACCTATTACAAAGGTATTTGTCTGCCTATTGCTTAATGTGAGTTTCTTGCCTTGTCTCAGAACTAAATGTAAGGAAACCAGTCTGGAGGTATCTGTCTGAAGTCAATCAACAAATTGTTTCAAGCAGCTTTGAACAGGATTTTCACATCATGGCTTCATTTTCCTGGCACACTTTATGATTCCATTGTAGGACATCATTACACTGACTGTGAAGCACTCATAGAAATGCTTTACAGGTGCAGCTCACCTGTTGCTCTTTGTGACAAGATTCATACCTTGCAGAGAAGGGCTGCAAAATGTTCTGCATGGAAATCTGCTACCTGATTATCTGAACATGGGGCATACAATCAATTCCTACTGAAATCTGGAGCAGTCTTTGTTAACATAGCCTCTTCTTCAGCAGTGAGGAGCAAACATCCATCCTCTATACTTCTGAAGCACTCTGGCTAATGGCAGGAAAATATTTGGGAGTTCCCAAGTCTCAAGATCCAAGGGTCCAAGACTAATGAAGAGCTTAGCCCTCACAGCACTGCCATTCCTTTTGGCAATTTACAGAGTCACAGATTCACAGATTGCATCAGGTTGGAAGGGACCCTCAAAGGGCATCTTGCCCAACCCCCCTGCACTCAGCAGGGGCACCTCCAACTACAGCAGGCTGCCCAGGGCCACATCAAGTCTGACCTTGAATGTCTCCAGGGATGGAGCCTCAACCACCTCCCTGGGCAGCCTATTCCAGTATTTCACCACTCTCACCGTGCAGAACTTCCTCCTGATGCCCAGCCTAAACCTGCCCTGCTGCTCCAGTTTCAAACCATTGCCCTTTGTCCTATTGCTACAAGCCCTTCCAAACAGTCCTTCTCAGCCCCCATTCTTTAGCGCGGTCCCCAGTGTCCATGGAGGTGCACAGGAATGTAACATCCTGCATTACTTTGATCTCAAAAGAGAGATGTAGATACCTGGAGCCCATCTGAGATCTCCTGCCCTTCTCCACTTTTCAGTGGCTTCTTGTAGGCTTTTGAGTTTCTGTGCCATTCTGAAGACCATTCCCTTTTCCCCACCACTTCAGTGCTGTCTTCATTTAGGTGCCTCAATCATCTCTGTCAAAGGCAGAGCAGCTATCACATCTCCAGATCACAGCTCTGCTGGAAATCACCAAACCTTTTCTGTGAGAAGGGATGAGAAAAATCTCTAGCTGGCTTCCAGGGAGATGAATCCTCCTGACTAGAGTGTATCACAGGAGGAAGGAGCTCTGACTGGGCAAAATGAGGCACTGAACTGTTCTCTCTCATATCCCATTCAAATGCTGAAGTAGCTTAGAAAAAGGGATGACCCCAGTAGCCATATTCAAAAGAAATTGATAGCTGCCATTATGGTTTATGATAAATCCAATTTCAGAGCTGTTTGGTAGCAGTTTTCAGAGTGTTCAAATCAGCCATGGAGGAAGGTAAAGAGAGGAATCTACTTTTGGGGTCTCAAGCTATGATGGTGCCTGAACTGAATGTTGGGCAACTTCACCTTTTAGGGACTGAAAGAGCTCTTGGGTATTACCAGAATTCCAGATGTCTGGGGAGCTTTTGTACTGGCAGCTGAAGTCAAAGAGAGTTTGGAAACCTCCTGAAGTAGCCAGCAGAATCTCTATTTTGGATGTAAATACATAAATTCAACCTTTGCCAAGGTTTTGAGTGGCCAAGTCCTTTTCTGAGTACAAAGATGAGAGAGATACATGTCCACACTTTAATGTGGACTCCAAATGGCTTTTTCTTTCTTACTGCATAACTCATGAAACTTTTCCACCTTAACTTATGCTCAGTGTGTGTACTGAGCAGCACTTTCATCCTAAGTTTTCCTTTCCACCATTTCTTGCTACATGAAAATGCATGAGGGGATTCTATCACCCCACTGCAAAATAATAAACACTACAAAGCAACTCTGTAATCTCCAAATAATGTAATTTTTTTTTTCATTTAATTACTATCCACATTTTTGTCCAGCTTCAGAATAATACAGCTGCAAAAAAAATTAATTAATATAGGAATGCAGCCTAATAACAGCATAAGGGTTCTGTGTTCACCCATTGGTAACGGGCACTAGCTAGCATGTTGATAACAGGTTGTTGCCATTGTCACCTCATTAGAAAATTAGCATTTAATTAACTTCGGAAGATATGGAACGATTTTGATAGGGGAAATATTTGTACACATCCTCTATTGGAATTAAAAGCTCCCATCCAGCAAAAAAATAAATAATAAATTAAAAAAAAGCACAGCAGCCTCTACAGCTGGTGGCTGTTGGCTCACAGAAGCTAAACAGACTTGCAGCTCTGTGCAGCTGCAGTCAGTGCCTTTGATTTGGAGGGGAAAGGGAAGCTGTGAGCCACTCTCTTATCTGAGGCATTAGATGAAAGGAGTGATCCAGCAGTGGCCCTCGGCACTCACCGTAGCAAGTCCCCAAGAGTCTTCATGTGTGGCCAGTGCCAGCCTATGAACTGTCAAGTAAAGGTTTCGAAGGAAAGATGGCTCTGCTTCAACCTGGGCCTGCTGCAGCCTCCCCTGAAGTCAGTGGGAGCCTTTCCACTGACATCAGCAGGCTTTGGATGTCACTGCTGGGGTTTCCTGGCCAGAGAGCCCCACTGCTGCCATAAGCAAGGAGAGGCAGGTCAGGCTGTGCAAAGGTTAACCACTGCTGCTCTGGGGCACAGAGGGTGAAGAGGAAAAGGGGACAGCAAGAGAAGGAAGGGGATTGTGAAAGGTTTCTTGCTGTTGCTCTCTTGTGTTGACACTGGCTAAATGGTCTGAGGCCTGATTTAGATGTCCTCGTGGATGAAAAGATCCTTTTAAACTGCAGTGTTGAAAATAAGCTTTAAATCTCCTGCTAGCAAACACAGAATAGGAAAAAATATCCCTGGTTCCTAGGGTGAGTTGTTATTCCAACTGGATACTTTCCTTTAGGTTCCTGCAAAAGCAGAGGAGCTGTCAGAGGACACTGAGCCTCACTCCTGTGGGGTGAGGAATTCACACCTATGTGAGCCAGCAGCCCCAGGAGCATCTGTGGGAAGATTCCTCCAGGCAGGGGTAAATGGTCACATCACCTCTGTCATCCCTCGGGCTCAGGAGCAGATACTGCAAACCTTGTGCACGTGTTTAATGCTGCACATGCAAAGCCATGGAGTCGTGCCAGCAGCCCACGAGTTTCTCCCACTAACATCCCTGCAGCTGCAGCTGTGGCAGCAGGATCCATCCTAACCCTGGGCTGAACCAGCCCTTTGCAGCAGCCAGCCTGCCTGTGCTGCGCTCACAGCCCTGCTCTGCTGTCTCCAGGTACTGCTGAGAGAGATGTTGCTGAGCTTGTGTGCTGGTTTCAGCTTCACCTGGGGTCTAAAAGCCCAAATGGTAACAGATTGAGATTCCTCCCTCCCCCTTTCCTGCTAAGGTAAGGCAAAACAAAACCAGGTAGTGGAAAGGAGAGGTAAATTCACAAAACAGTCTGGAATCAGTTTGGAAGTAAAAGAGGTATTTTTTTAACTATATATATATATATATATATATAGCAGTCCACCCTTTTTATAGGCGTGCTGGACAGGAAGGGGGAGTGGAAGAGACCACCTTTGACCCAGGGGACCCCTCCTCCTGGGAGGGAGAAAACCAAGTCTCTCTCTGCCCACCCGATCAAGTTTCTTTTGTCCGCCTGGGGGGGGGCTGGGTTCTTTCTTCAGCCTCCCATCAAGGATGGGTGTAACCCAGCTCAGCTCGCCAGCAAAAACAGAGCTCACAGCCTGTCGTTTGCTCTTCCCCAGCCCTGCTGAGCAGATTACCAGCAGCCAGGAGTGCTGCAGCAGGTCTCAGAGAGCGGGATTGGGTGGGCTGCATTGTGTATGGCTGTCTCCCCTTGAGGGGATCTCGCTCCTGTCAGTGCCATGGGCTGACAGGTAGGGCCCGACAGCCCCCATCAATCACACCTTGAGCAGGCTGAGCTGCTGCCATGCCTCTGGTGAGAGCAGCAGCCGAGCCGACAGGCTGCATGGGGCTGTCAGTGAGGCAAACGTCCTCGGTGACAGAGCTGCTCCTCAGGGCATCTCCTTCATGTTGATCCTGAGCAACTGCCCCCTCTTCTTCCTCCTGGTGTGAGGTGAACAAACACCAGAGTGTGGCAGTTTCAGGCTGTGCCTGGAAAACTTTCCACAGATCTTGAACAGAAAGTGGTAGAATGTAAATAAATGGATCTAAAAAGGAAAACAGTGATAACTTCTAAATAATGCAGATTTTGCACATATTCATTGCGTTTCATCATAGATTGCAGTTTTGCTTGTAAATACAGCTTCATTTGCTTCCAACTGAGCTGGTCTGGCAATTTAATGTTGAGGGGAATTTTCAACCCTGCACAGAGAGCTGGAAGGATTAAGAATAATTGTGTTGTGATGGGCACAGATGCTTTTTGAGGCAGCCACTGAAGGGTGTGAGGCTGCTGTATCCCGTGTGCCAGGGCATGAGGCAGGCAGGTAAAGTGCTGTGGTCGTTTCAGGCTGTGCCTGGAAAATTTTCCACAGGTCTTGAACAGAGAGTAGTAGAATGCAGACAAATTACCATCGGATGTGAAAAGGAAAATAATGATAAGGTCTAAATAGTCCCCACTGGACAGATAATAAACATAAAAGATATGTAAACTAACTTGCTCTCTTTGCGTGGCTTCCTCCCTCTGGGAGACACTAACTTGTGCTTCTGCTGGATTTTGCTGGCCTTGGCTGCATTGCTTTGCTGTGGCTAAGTACTAACAAACAACTCTCTGCTCTTTTCTCTCCTCTATTGCATACAGGGGCGTAGGGAGCAGGGAAGGGGAACCTATCAGTAGCCCCCCTCCCCCCCCCCCCAACACAGTTTTTTTGCCAGGAGGGTTCTTGTGCTGTTTATAAGCTGTAAATACCTGCAAATATTTCAAATATTGTATATTTTGTGCATACTCATTGCATTTCATTGTAGATTGTGTTTTGCTTATCAATACAGCTTCATTTGCTTCTAACTGGGCTGAGCTGGTAATTTTGTGTTTGGGGGGAATTTTCAGCCCACCACAAGTGCCCTGGTACTCCTTCAGCCAAGGACAGGCAGACCCAGTGCCATGGGGTGAGATGAGTATGCCCCACCTACGTGCCTTTAATTTGCAGCAGTAGTTAAAGGCTCTTTGCTTGCGTGAAGCAAGCGATGAAGATGAGCATAAAGCATCCAGGCTTTGCTGTGTCTTCACAGAATCATAGAGGCATAGAATTGTCAGGGTTGGAAGGCACCTCAAGGATCATCCAGTTCCATCCCCCTGCCATGGGCATGGACACCTCACACTACAGCAGGTTGCTCACAGCCACATCCAGCCTGGCTGCAAAAACCTCCAGGCATGAGGCTTCCACCACCTCCCTGGGCAACCTGTACCAGTGTCTCACCACCCTCATGGGGAAGAATTTCTTCCTAGCATCCATTTCTAGTTTTGCTCCATTCCCCCCAAACCTGACGCTTTCACAGGGAGAATATCCTGGCCTTGAGAACTGCAGCAACATTTTATCATCCCCAAATCATGGGTGTGTTCAGAGTAAGAACAGTGCTGAAGGTCAAAGGTGAGATAAATGTAGCTCAAAGCACTTTCAAGGCCCAGCAACAATAACTAAGTACCTGAAGAGAGAGACAAGTAAATGAGCAAACAAAGCAGAAGGCAACAACCAGACAGCATCCCATTAAATCCTGTCTCTTTGCTGGCTTTGTGTTTTCCCACAACTCGGTCAGAAAAGCTGGCTGCTTCTAGTTCCCAAACAAGCCACAAGCCTGTGGGGAGGAGCAGAGGCTGAGTCCTCCCTGTCAAGTCTGTTGTGTGTGTGGCCCCTCAGGAAGGCAGAAGGACAGACCTCTGACGGGGCAGATGAACCATTGCGTAGCACAGCCTGACTTTGGCCAGGGCCTTCACAAGGCACATGCCACATAGTCACAGAGCTTATGTTGGGCTTTCCATTCACCTTGTCCTGTGTTTATGCATTGCTCTCACTGCCAATAATTTATCTTTGGTGAGATTCAGACCACCTACCTTGGTGTTAAAACCCAAGAATATTGTTTTAAGACCTGCAGACCGTCGCAGCTTAACCCTATAGGCACCAACAGCCATTTTAGACCCCAGAGCTCCTGGGAGCAGGCACCTCCTGCTCTCAGAAACATTTGGGCAATTAAAGCAGTGAGAATTGGAGCACAAAGCTATTATCTTGTGCATGGCTACTGGGAGCCAAGTGTCAGCAGCAGGGTCATTGCATCCCTGCTCCATATGCATTTCTCCCCTTGGGAAAATCCTCCACAGTGTGGAGGAGGCTTGTGGAACATACATGTACAGGCCAGAACATTGCTGTGCCTCCCACAGGTGTCTGGACTATATCCTTGGCAAGTTTCTCCCCAGAAAGATTCGAGCCAGAGCCCACCTGCTATGCCCAAGTTCTGATCAAGACCTGAGATGCTATGTCCATGTCTGGCTGTCTTTTACCTCACAGCTGCATTTGCCATCTCTGGGCACAAACCTGCAGTAGTTGAATCACAGAATCACACAATAAACCAGGTTGGAAGAGGCCTCCAAGATCATCAAGTCCAACCAATCACCCAACCCTAACTAATCAACCAGACCATGGCACTAAGTGCCTCATCCAATCTCTCCTTAAACACTTCCAGGGACATCGACGCCCCTACCACCAACCCCGCTCCCTGGGCAGCCCAGGGACCAGCCAAAGGCCAATCTCTCCTTCTGCGAAGAACTTCTTTCTAAGATCAAGCCTGAACTTCCCCCTGCACAGCTTGAGACTGTGTCCCCTCGTTCTGTCACTGCTTGCCTGGGAGAAGAGACTAACCCCCACCTGGCTACAACCTCCCTTCAGGTAGTTGTAGACAGCAATGAGGTCTGCCCTGAGCCTCGTCTTCTCCGGGCTAAACACCCCCAGCTCCCTCAGCCTCTCCTCACAGGGCTGTGCTCCAGACCCCTCCCCAGCTTTGTTGCCCTTCTCTGGACACATCTGAGCAACTCAACATCTTTCTTGAATTGAATTCTTACAGCCCATCCAGTCCCTGCTTTCAGAAAGAGAGTTACACTGTGGAAAGCTGATGAAATTTCAGGTAGCACTCTCCCACCTCCATGCTACCTACATTCTGGCATTTCACTCATTTGCATTGCTGATCTATTTAACATGTAAATTGCTGATCTATTTAAAAGGCTACAGCAGGAGCACAGTTTACATGGAGATCCAGCTGGGCTGGAGGGTCACCACTCGAGTTCAGTGTTTTCTTTCTAAATAACTCGGCTGCTAGAACAACACCTCAAGGATTTGAATTTAGTAGATCAAATTTTCTTCTCAGCACATCCCCACTGACACCACTTAGGTCAATGGACCAGCTTGTGATCTCAGTTAAATCAGCATGTACTGGGAGTAACATTACAGAGACTAGTGGAACTATTCCAGATTTATATCGGTGCTAATGAGACCAAAATCTGATCCAATGTACTTACCAAGGTAGGACTGAAAGCAGAGCATTCATTTCAACCCCCAAGTAAAATACACCACCTTGCAGACTTTTTAAAATCTCTGAAAGCAAGTCTGTGTGCAACAATAAAAATAAATATGTGTGCAAAAATAAAAGCAGAGTGAATGCTGGAAGAATAACAGATTACAATTTATCCACTAACCTGTGCTAAAACTAGTAAAGCCTGGGAGTCTTCCTGTGTAGATGCAAAAAAGAAATACAGCTCCTATCAGATAAGCAGCATGAGTCATGAGTTAGCAATTCTTTTTTAAATGTTCCAATTGAACACACTCTTTTGAGATCAGAAGAATAATTAAAGGTTCCAGCCTTGCAAAGACTGGGGTAAACTGCACCAACACCTGGCACCAACACCTCTTTGACTTTATTCACCTTCTGTTAATCACTCATGTGATTCTTGGTACTTCCGTTCCCAAATACCTCCCAGTTTCTTTCCTTTTACTTCTTTCCACCTTCTCTCTCTTTGTGATTAGTCAGCTTTTTCAGAGAATGTCAATGGCTCCATGTCCCAGTGGAGGCCAGGGACAAGCAGAGTCCCTCAGGGATCAGTCCTGGGACCAGTCTTGTTCAACATCTTTGTCGGTGCCATGGACAGAGGCATTGAGTGCACCCTCAGCAAGTTTGCTGATGACACCAAGCTGTGTGGTGCAGCAGACAGGCTGGAGGGAAGGGATCCATCCAGAGGGACCTGGACAGGCTGGAGAGGTGAGCACAAGCCAACCTCATGAGGTTCAACAAGACCAAGTGCAGGGTCCTGCATCTGGGTCGAGGAAATCCCAAGCACAAATACAGGCTGGGCAGGGACTGGCTGGAGAGCAGCCCTGAGGAGAGGGACTTGGGGGTGCTGGTGGACATGAAGCTCAGCATGAGCTGTCAATGTGCACTTGCAGCCCAGAAAGCCAACCAGATCCTGGGCTGCATCAAGAGAAGTGTGGCCAGCAGGGCAAGGGAGGTGATTCTCCCCCTCTGCTCAGCTCTGGTGAGACCCCACCTGGAGTACTGTGTCCAGTTCTGGAGCCTTTATTGCAAGAGGGATCTGGAGATGCTGGAAGGTGTCCAGAGAAGGGCCACCAGAATAATCAGAGGGCTGGAGCTCCTCTCTTATAAGGAAAGACTGAGAGAGTTGGGGCTGTTCAGTCTGGAGAAGAGAAGGCTCTGAGGTGACCTTCTTGTGGCCTTCCTGTATCTGAAGGGGGTACGAAGAAAGCTGGGGAGAGACTTTTTAGGGTGAGGTAGTGACAGGACTGGGGGGAATGGAACAAAGCTGGAAGTGGGGAGATTCAGGCTGGACGTGAGGAAGAAGTTCTTCCCCATGAGAGTGGTGAGAGCCTGGAATGGGTTGTCCAGGGAGGTGGTTGAGGCCCCATCCCTGGAGGTGTTTAAAGCCAGGCTGGATGAGGCTCTGGCCAACCTGATGTATCATAGAATCATAGAATCAAGAAGGTTGGAAGAGACCTCAAAGATCATCAAGTCCAACCTGTCACCCAACACCTCATGACTATCTAAACCATGGCACCAAGTGCCACGTCCAATCCCCTCTTGAACACCTCCAGGGATGGTGACTCCACCACCTCCCTGGGCAGCCCATTCCAATGGCCAACCACTCTCTCTGTGAAGAACTTTCTCCTCACCTCCAGCCTAAACCTCCCCTGGCACAGCTTGAGACTGTGTCCTCTTGTTCTGGTGCTGGTTGCCTGGGAGAAGAGACCAACCCCCTCCTGGCTACAACCTCCCTTCAGGTAGTTGTAGACAGCAATGAGGTCTCCCCTGAGCCTCCTCTTCTCCAGGCTAAACACCCCCAGCTCCCTCAGCCTCTCCTCATAGGGCTTGTGCTCAAGGCCTCTCACCAGCATCGTTGCCCTTCTCTGGACATGCTCCAGCAATTCAACATCTTTCCTAAACTGAGGGGCCCAGAACTGGACACAGCACTCAAGGTGTGGCCTAACCAGTGCTGTGTACAGGGGTACAATGACCTCCCTGCTCCTGCTGGCCAAACTATGCCTGATGCAGGCCAGGATGCCATTGGCTCTCTTGGCCACCTGGGCACACTGTAGTGTGAGCTGTCCCTTCCCATGGCAGGGGGGTTGGAACTAGTTGATCTTTGTGGTCCCTTCCAACCCTGACTGATTCTATGATTCTATGTTTCTATGAATATTTCAGAAAGCAATCTTTTGTTTCATTGTATGCACAAGGAATCCTATGACCATTTTATAGTGGATGTCAGAATGATTCCCCAAATCAGAAAAGATCGATTCATGTTCTTTCTGAATGCTTATTAGGATACAAGACACCTTCCCCTTTGCAGCTCATTGGAAACATCTGAATCCTTCATGTCTGGACAATGAAAAGTGGTAACTAGGACTCTGATAGCCAAGCTCTCATTCTTAACACATGTGCAATGCTGTAGAAACCAACATGGCATCCAAATTGGAAGTATGAACTGGACAGCAACAAGAACAGCTCCAGTTCCTCCAGCATTAGTGAAGCTCAAAAGGCTCTGCCCATTTGGGCAGGGGAGAAGAAACATCTATAAATTGTCTTCCATCAAATCAAGTCCTTTTTCAAGGTGTGAGGAATGATGGTCCTGAAATGTGAAACAAAAAAAATTACCAGGAAAGATTTATTGAAAAATGGAAAACAGAAGCAAAGAGAGACAGTTGGGGGGTGTTCAGTCTGGGGAAGAGAAGGCTCCACGGGAGACCTGATAGCAGCCTTCCAGTACCTGAAGGGGCCCTACAAGAGGGCTGGAGAGGGACTGTTTGAAATTAGAGAAGAGAATTAGATTGGATGTTAGGAACAAGTTCTTCAAAATGAGAGTAGAGGAACAGATCGCCCAGAGAGGTAGTTGAGGTCCCACCCTTGGGCATATTCAAGGTCAGGCTTGACAGGGCTCTGGGCAACCTGATCTAGTAGAGGATGTCCCTGCTGACTGCAGAGGGGTTGGACTGGATGACCTTTGGAGGTTCCTTCCAACCCAAACCATTACATGATTCTACAATTCTGTATCAAGAATCTCTATCTAAGATGTCCTGTCCCTTTCCTTTCAAATGAGATGAGAACAGGGAAGAGGGGAGGCTGTGCTGCTGCTGTGAGGCATGAGGAGAGGAGGTTAGGGCAGGGAAGTAGGGAAAAGGTAAATAAATGTTTCAACCCCTCACAGATCCCTCTGAAGAAATATTTTTCCTGTCCCCTTGCTCTGGGAGTCCCATTTCTTGGGTTTTACCTTTTTTCTTTGTAATTCTTTCTTTCTTTCTTTTGTAGTTATATCTGCATGGATTGGAATTCACTACAGAAGAATGCACATACAGATGCTAGGGGCTCAGCTGTGTAAACCACTACTGTTTTCATGAGAATCACTGGAGCTGTGCTGATTTACATGACAAGAGGATCACACCTGGTATTTAAACTGGAATAGCAAATGACTGGCAGCATAGTTTGTACAAGGTTTGTATTTCTATTTTAGCCAGTGTCTGATGTAGACTAGGGAGGGGGGAAAAAAATACAGATATCTTTATTATTATCTCTAACAAGACTCTGAGCTCCAAACTTGGTAGTATGTGACTGTGCATAAAATTAGCTCAATGTGTCTGTGAGCAGATCTGGCTGAAGCTGGGTGTGATTATATTCTGCATGCATATTTGTTTTCAGTTGTATTTGCAGGGGTGCCTCTATCCTGATGCTTCAACTAACTGTTACTTGGAGGAAATAAACAGAGGTGAGGGTCCAGTCACCTTCAGCTGTTGAAAGTTAATAAGGTGTTAATGAAACATTGGCAAATAGCAGCAGTTTAGCACTTGGTTGACACTTGATTTTTAAAAGAGACAGAGTGTAAATAAGCTGTGTTTGCAGTGAAAATTAAAAAGTGGGAGGTGGGGGAACAAATAACACCCTCACAGCTTATTGGCTTTAAGCAGGAAACACTTGATAGGCCACATCAGGGAGGATAACTCCAATAGTGCAGTCACTGGCAGCAATAATGCAAAGGAGTCTGGTTTAATAATGACATTTTAAGGCACTCTCCTAATCCAGGGCCAGTGGATGCACATAAGCAGTGTGAGAGGACCTTGGTGACTCTGCCTCCAGCCTCTAGAGGTGATCTGTGGCAACATCTGGCCTGTTTCAGGACACAAATCCTATGAACCCTTGTGATTGATCATGAGGGATGTGAAGCCCCTTTCTGCAGGGCACCTAAAGCTGTCAAGCAGCATGAGCTCTGTTGTTCATGCTGCATTAAGGACAACTAACTGCAGGTTGAGAAATGATAGCACTCTGAAGATTTATTAACTTCTGTCTCCTGTAGAAGGGCTGTGGAAATGATCTCTGGGATGTGGAGCAAGTAATTTAGGCTTGATATGTGTCAAGCAGTTCTACTTAAGGTAGTACAGCATTATCCTGAGTGAATCTTTTCTTTTGCCCCATTCTCAATATAGAAGTGTGTCCTGGAGGTGCTGCAGCCAAGCAATACCTGGTATCCTGCTTCTAGCTCTGGAGGAAGAAGAGGATGGTGATGGTGCAGGAGCTTCCTTGGTGTGGGAGTGGAACCAAACAAAGGTAGCTTCACAGAGTACCACTTCAGAGAGAACTGGGAAGAACATTAGCATCTTTGTTTCAGAGTGACTTCTTGGAACAGGAATCATGGACATTACCACCTAGAATAGATCTAGGCTCACTAGGAAGGTGCACATTTGTAACTGATACACTGAGGACTTCCTCTCTATGCAAAATAATCAGAAATATTCCTTGATAAAATGTTCTACAACAGAACAGATAATGCCAAAGCAATCTTAAAAAAAAAAAAAAAAAAGGGAGATACCCTGGGGACTTCACTTCCACTGCACAGTTGCAGTGCTTGTTTTGCAGGTGAGAAGTATAGGAGTCCTGCTTCCTTCCCAGGCTGGAGAGATTGGTGGGTTCTAGCAGATTATCAGCCACATCTGAATTTACTTTAGCAGTGTGGAGTTGTTATAGTTAGTAACCTGAGTTGCTTGATTTATTTTTTCTCCCACTCTAATGTGCCACATTCATTCCAGGAGCCCTTACTGTCACGCGCTTGACCATCTTAAGGCAGTTCCTTTGGCACACACACTGGATAATGATCTCTTGCAGTACATTACAACTGCAAATTAGAGCTACCTTTAATTTAAAATGTAAAAAAAAACCCCAAACTTATTTTCCTGGGGTAAGGATTGTCAGAAGAATGAACTGGTAGGTGTAATATACCTGTGGGAATTAGCAATTCTGAAGCGTTGAATAAATGAAAGACACAAGGCCTGTGTTTTTACATAGGGTAAACAATGCTACACATAAATATTGAAATATTGAACACAAAACACTGTGCAAAAGGATAGACTTTGCTTGCTTGATTCTCTGTGATGTGTTGGTGTCTTGGTTTTGCTGGGAGAGAGTCACAGACCAGTCATGGGCTGCAGGCCATCAGCAGCTCTGAGTCAGCCAGGACAGCTGACTCCAGTTGGCTGTGTCCCAAACCATCAGCATCACACCCAGGATAAAGGGAAAATTTGCTGGGGTGTGCTTCCTGGAGGAGCTCCTCCTTACTCTGCTTGTTCTCCTTCTTCTGGTCTTGATGACTACCTTCCTGAAGAAGGCCAAGGTCACCATCCCTTGAGTCAAACTGGAGCCAAACTGTCCCCTTGGCAGAGTGCCAGTGCTCAGTGGATGGGGTCTTCTGCTTTTCCTAAGCCAGGATATGCATGGCAAGCAGAGCAACCACCCATAACCAAGCTGGGATATGTAATGGTGAGGAAAGCAACCTTCCTCCCCATGCTGGGCTGTGTGTGGTGAGCAGAGCAACCTCCCTCTCCAGGCTGGGCTGTGTGTGGTGAGCAGAGCAAGCCCCTGCACCAGTACCAGGGCAAGTGGAGCAAGCCTCCTCCCCAAGCTCTTGTGGGAGAGAAGGGTGAAGCATGAGTAGATCTGCAACCCCGGTGGCCTCTTTGAGCACCTGAGGGGCACAGGGATCCACACTGAAGAAGGTCAGAGGAAGGAACAGGGAGAGCCCCCTGGGTGTGCCGCAGCAGTTTGTGGGGTCAGTCAGGCGGCAGGAGCTGCTATGGTTGCCAACTGGGTAAAAGCTGTCAGCAAAAGGAATGTGGTGACCCAGACAGAGGTCCCACAGAAGCAGATAGGTGTCCAGGCCTCTGGCTGCTCCTGCAGCCTTTCACTTGCAAAGGCAGCCTGCAGAGACAACACTTGTGCTTGCTGTGAGCAGGGAGACACAGTGGTGGGGCCAGGCTCTGCTCTCCCAGCAACAGAAATGGGAGCACCTGGGAGACAGCATCCAGGGGCCTCTGTATCCTGCCCTGGTCAGGTGGAAGACAGAAGCCTAAATGAAAGGGGTGGGTGGAGGCAAGTTCATGGCTATGGCAGAGGGTGAGTGCCCTCTTTGCCTCCCCAGGTGATGAGGTGGATTGGGAACTGGCTGATGAAAAGAAGTCAGAGTTGTGGTCAATGGGACAGAGTCTAGTTGGAGGTCTCTGTCTAGTGGAGTCCCTCAGGGGTTGGTAGTGGGAAGCAAAGGATGATGAGACTTTTCTCTCAAGTGATAATACCTAGTGACTTCTCACTGTGGCCAGTTTGAAGATTACACAGGTGATGTTCTGATGGGTGCCTGTTAGGGGGCTCTGAGTCCAAGCAGCTGGTCCAGAGGAGGGCCCCAAAGATGACCAGAGGGATGAAACACCTCTCCTCTGAAGGCTGAGAGAGTTGGGGTTATTCAGCCTGGAGAAGAGAAGACTGTGGGGAGACCTGATAGCAGCCTTCCAGTATTTGCAGAGAGCCTACAGGGTAGCTGGAAAGGGACTTTTTACAACACCATGTAACAGGAGAACAAGGGCTAATGCTTTCAAAAAGGAAGAAGCCAGATTGAGACTAGGAAGAAATTTTTCATTATGAGGGTGGAGAGACACTGCAACAGGCTGCCCAGAGAAGTTGTGGATACTTCAAGGCTGGAAGTGTTCAGAGCCAGGTTTGATGGGGTTCAACAAGCTGGTCTACTAGGAGGCATCCCTACCAGTAGCAGTGAGTTGGAACTAGATGATCTTTAAAATCCCCTCCAGCCCAAAGCATTGTAAAGTTGGGGGCTCTGTTTAAGTGCATTCTCCACGTCTAGATGAATAGTCATCTGTTACGAAGCAGCAAGCATGACTGGGCACAAAGCCTTGAGCCCCTTTTAATTAGGTGCTCCCAGGATGGTTGTTTTCCTGGCGTACAAAAAAGGAGAATTAACCTCTGTGTAGCTTGCCTCCAAGCACTTCTTCAAGGGTTCCATTGAATTTGTCAGTGATAGAGAAAGAGCAGTCATTCTGAGCAGATATTTATCTGGAGGAAAGAAGGTGGCAAACAGCTACCCAGGCCTGTGAAGTGCAGGTGTTCATTCAGTGCAGCCTGACATAAATCTCTTTTCTCTTTTGTCTCTTCTGTTTGTTTACTCTCTCCTGCTCAAATCAGAAGCAGCTAAGTGTTACCCAGCAGGTGCATGCACCTGTGGTCACTGGGGTAGATGTGTCAGTAGCTCTGCCACCTTTGCATCCTCTGTCACCAAGGCACCCACCTCATCCAGCAGTGAGCCTGATTGCCTCTGGCGTTAGCTTTAGCTGCAACGTATTTGAAGAAGCTCCTTCTGATGTCCTTGGCCTCTACTGCACGGTTTAATTCTGAGGAGGCCTCAGCTTTCCTCGTTGCCTCCCAACATCCTCTGACAACAGTGTCATATTTCTGCCAAGTGGCCAGCCCCTCCTTCCATGATATGTAATCTCTCTTCTTCCACTTGGGTTTGCATGCAGGTCTCCTTTCTCAATTTCCTACCTGTTGCCCT
This sequence comes from Indicator indicator, assembly GCF_027791375.1. Taxonomy (NCBI): domain Eukaryota; kingdom Metazoa; phylum Chordata; class Aves; order Piciformes; family Indicatoridae; genus Indicator; species Indicator indicator. The sequence goes on from NC_072021.1 coordinate 6,013,476, forward strand.
GGGGAGAGGTCAGCTCCAAAGGCTGATCTCTGCAAACCAACATTTTGTGACATCAGGATATGACTACTATTCCCCCTTTCCCCCTCCCCCCCAAGGACTTGCTTTTATATCACTTTAAAAAGAACTACCTGTACTCTTTTTTCAAAGCCATAATTAGAACTTCATCTAATTACAGCAAGGCCATACTTCCTTAATAGCCTGCAACTACAGCTTTGCTCTGCAATTATTAACTTACTGGCTCTTCAAAATGCTGCCCATACACAACACTTCTTTTTACTCTTTAACTTTCCTCAGTCAGTCTGGTTATATTGTCCTGAGACCAATGTTTAATACTTACACCACTTAAGTCATGGGGCAACATTAGAGCAAAAGCATGTTGGAATCAAAAAAGCTTTGACTGCAGAAGTTATATTGCAGAATTGTTGCCCTTTGCATTTTTTCTGACACCTTTCTAGGAGTTGGTTTCACAGCTTCCTCCTCTTCACGTTCTTTGCTTCTGAACTTAAAGACTTTGTCATGGCCACAACAACTTAGAATAAGCTTTAGGTCATAGAAGTGTTCCTGCCCATGGCAGGGGGGGTTGGAACTAGATGGTCCTTGTGGTCCCTTCCAACCCTGACTGATTCTATGATAAGTGCAGCTACCTTGGTACTTTCTGAGTTGAAAACAGTTTTTAATATGGCAATGACTTCACCTGTTGTCTGAAGATTAGAACTAGGGAACTGATTTCATGCAGTTAGATTGGGAATTAGCTATGATTTTGCACAAACCCTCCAGGTTTATATTGTCTTTCTCTTGGTTAAAGCTAAAATTCCTGTGTTTCTGTGCAATTTGAAGTATATTTTAACATTCCTGATAGATGCATGAATATTTACCGAGAAGGATTTGATAGGTTAAAAATAAAATGTATTATATTTAAATAATTTTTCTATTTATCAAGAGTGTCGTTGTGTGCAACACAGTAATCAAAATGATTAGGCTGAAAGGTCAAAGTGTTTCTTTGACCTGGTTAAGTTTGCAGAAAGATGTCATTCAGACATTGACTGATATTAATTTTAAAGCTTTGTAGCATTCAGCTGGAAAAGAATAATCATAGAATTGCTAGAGTTGGAAGGTACCTCAAGGATCATCCAGTCCCAACCCCCCTGGATGGGCAGGGACACCTCACACTACAGCAGGTTGCTCACAGCCACATCCAGCCTGGCTGCAAAAACCTCCTAGACAATGAGGTTAAATGGAAATCAGCTGCTGTTGCAATTCAACAGGCTGAAGCATTCACCATCCCTGGAGGTGTTCAAAAAAAGATTGGATGTGGCATTTGGAGCCATGGTTTAGTTGTCAGGAGGTGTTAGGCAATAGGTTGGACTTGATGATCTCTGAGGTCTTTTCCAACCTGGCTGATTCTGTGATTTTTGTCCTGATTCTGTGATTTTTGTCCCGAGCATGCAGTGTGGTGCAGGTCTGACCAGTATCCATGCCATAAGAGTCTGTGTCATTGCCCTTTTCTTCCTGCTCTAGGGAAGTGCCCTAGCCATGCTTAATTCATAATGGAAAGTTTGGTCAGCAAACAGATATTTGCAAAGAATATTTGTGATTTTGATATCCAAATAATTAATTTTAAGCATATGCTGTATTCCAGAGGGGGATAACAAGCTGGTGTGTTTGGGGATGAATGCATAAACCATTCAGGAACTGTTTGAAGATAATTAAGGAAATAAGATTCCTAGTGTATATAAAGTGGGCTTTTAATTATCATAGAAAAGAAATTCTTCAGAAATAATTTGTAAGATCCCTTACTTCTCAAGTATGTTCTGGCAGAGTTTCAAGTCATGTATCAGAAAGCAATCACATATTGTGTGTCAGAATTACAACTAACCCAACAGGTCCTACAGGCCCAGCCAGGGCAGCCCAGCTCAAACCCAGATTTAATGCTGTGCTGAGAAGCTTTTGCAAGACTTAAATCTGCATTCCAGTACTTTTGTGTGCAAGACCCAGCTGAGGGAGCTGAGGTTGTTCAGCCTAGGACTCTAGGGGTACTTCATAGCCTGAAACAGGGAGGCTGGAGGGTGACTTTTCATAAGTGTGTCTAGCAACAGGACAAGGGGGAATGGTTTGAAGGGGAGGGAGAGTAGGTTAAGAGTGGATCTTGGGAAGAAGTTTTTCAGTATAAGGATAGTGGGACTCTGGAACAGGCAGTCCAGGGAGGTTGTGGATGCCTCCTCCCTGGAGGTGTTCAAGGCCAGGTTGGAGGAAGCTTTGAGCAGTTGAGTCTAGTGTCCTGTGCCCACAGTAGGGAAGGTTGGAGTAGGTGATCTCTAAGGTGCCTCTCAAGATAAGCCATTCTATGATGTTGTGATATTGCACCAGAGTTGGAGAAGCATAGTGTCAGACTGAACCAATATGTCCTGCCCAAAGCAGGTTGATAGGATGGCTCTGGGGGCAACATGAGAACTGCTTCCCTTCACAAGATGATGGCTGCATGGTACAGGATATGATCTGTTAAGCCCAGACTTGATGTGGATCAAAAATGAGTCTTTGCTGAATTGGCCAAAGCAGAGCACACAGAGCTCAGAAATGCTTTATTCTTGCTGTGGCATTAAGGTTGTGAGCAAGTTTCACCAGAACTTTAAAGTGGATTTGGACTGGGAAAGAGATAATCAGCTGGATTAACTCTTCCTATCATATGGCTGCTGTGTTTTTAGCTCCAGCAGGATTTACAGGAACAGGTTTGTCTGTGTTTAGCAAGCTCTGATCTGGTGGTAAAGCTCGTACTGTGGCCAGTTATCATACCTGGGGGAGATCTGGTGCTGATGTTTCCTTAGTGGCAGCAACTGGAGTACAGTCCTAAGGGATTTTGCTTCATCCTTGTTCATTTATGGGGATATGGCACTCTACCAGCAAGCTCCCAGGAGACACTTCTGAGTGACAGCTCTTGTGGGAGCTGGAAGTGAGATGTTGGCAGTTACTGGGATGAAAGAACAAGGAGGCTCTGGTCTCAGCATCATCACCAAGTTCCAAACCATGTTGCAGTGCATATTGTGGTGTTTTCTGTGGTATAATTGTAGCAAAGGTTGGTGTCTCTGTCTGGGCTTTCTACTGAGCACAGGAGGCCCACACAGTGTCTGGTCTCTTGCTATGAATGCTCGCAAAGAATTACAGAATCATTTAGGTTGGAAAAGACTCCTAAGATAATTGAGTCCAACCTTTAACCTAACACTGGTGTTTCCACCACTAAACCACATCCCTGAGCACCATATCTTCCACTTCCACTTCCTTGGGAAAACAGGAGGAACTCAGATGCCACCTTGTATTACAAACTGTTGATTAAGGTGTTCTCTTAGGAAGAGGAAGGTGAAAAGGAAGGTACCTGGGATTTGGTATGTGAGATACCACTCCTCACTGTGAGAAGGTGCAAGGTTGTGTACCATATCTGGTTGTATATCAGAATTGCATGACCACCACCTGGAAGGCCAGGCCTATATATCAGAGACAGCTGAGGTTGGAAGGTGTCTCTGGAGATCATCTAGTCCACCTTGCCTCCAACTCTAGCTTCAGGGAATGAGCCCCATCTAATATAAAGACTTTGTGCTTCTGAAGTCTCTAAACCTATGATACTCTAGACAGTAAAACCTTTGCATATGTTGCATTTAAAGGAATTGCACTAAAATTTCCTCCTCCAAATATGCATGATTTTTTAATTCTGTCTGCCTCAGAAACTAGTGTAATAGTTGTGGTTGCTGTAAACTACCCTCTGCAAACAGCTTTTCAACCCTGAATCCCAATCTGTATGCAAAGCCAAGAGTATAGCCCACAGTTTGCATGAAGCAGCATGTGATTAGGTGGTAATAACATTAATTGACACCCAGAATCAGTTGGCTGTAGGTGATCTGAAGTGATAATGCACTAGAGCTTCTAACATTCTTTTTCAAGTCAAAATGCACCCTCAGCCTGGGGAAAGATGCAGGTGTTTGGGATAAAAATGTTTTGTAAATGAGGGACTTGAACACTGTGATTCCACTTCATTACTCTTCTGTTGTTGCTTAATGTAAAATGATTACTTTATTGCCAATTTTCTTCTGTATTTTCAAAGTATTAGAAAATTAAATGGCAAAACTTAAAGAAAATCTGATCCAAATTATTTATATTGGGGGGGGGGGGGGGAGGGGGGGAGGAGGGAATTCAAAACAAAGAAGAAAAAGGATATTGAATAACTATGAAAATTTAGATTCAAACCAGTGTGTCTGTTACTACAAGCTCTGATTATAAATGACTATTTCTTGATTATCTTACTTGCCTTTGGAACAATCCACCCCCTCAAAGCACTGGCCTTCCCTAAAAGATTGGTTCAGCTTTTTGGATTAGGGTCTTCATCTATGTATGCAGCTGGCCAAGCAAGTGTCTTAGTGAATGGTAATTGTTCCTCAATTCCCACAAATCCTTTCATAAACCATAGGCTTCCTTCTTCATTTAGGGATCATTCTTACCTTTCATTAACAACTGAGCCATAGCAGAATTACACTTGATATACTCAGGAGTTAGGCTTTAGCAGAGATTGTACTCAGCAGTGCCTGCTGAGAGAGTTCTAGTGCCCTAGCAATTTTGCACCCTTGGGACAAGAAAAAAAAATACCACATGGGGGGAAAAAATGAAGAAAACCTCTGCAACTGGTGCACACCATGTTGAACATAGGCATAAAATGCATTTTGACTTTGAGATTGCAGATCACAGTCTCACAGTATATCAGAGGTTGGAAGGGACCTCCAGAGATCATCAGGTCCAACCCCCCTGCCAGAGCAGCATCACCCAGGGGAGTCTGCACAGGAATGCAGCCAGGTGGGTTTGGAAAGTCTCCAGAGAAGGAGACTCCACAACCTCTCTGGGCAGCCTGTTCCAGGGCTCTGTCACCCTCACTGTAAAGAAGTTTCTCCTCATGTTGAGCTGAAATCTTCTATGTTCTAGTTTTAACACATTGTTCCTTGTCCTATCACTGTGCACCACCCAAGAGAGCCTGGCCCCCTCCTCCTGACACCCACCCCTCAGATATTGATAGACATTGATCAGATCCCCTCTCAGCCTTCTCTTCTCCAGACTAAACAGCCCCAGGGCTCTCAGTCTCTCTTCACAGGGGAGATGCTCAAGTCCCCTAAGCATCCTCATGGCTCTCCCTTGGATTCTCTCCAGCAGGCCTTTGTCTCTCTTGAACTGGGGAGCCCCAAACTGGACACAGGATTGCAGCTGTGGTCTCAGCAGGGCAGAGTAGAGAGGTAGAAGAACTTCCCTAGCCCTGCTGGACACCTTTCTTGCTGCACCCCAGGATCCCATTGGCTCTCTTGGCCACAGGAGCACATTGCTGTCCCATGCAGAACTTGCTGTCCACCAGCACTCCAAGGTCTTTCTCTGTGGAGCTGCTCTCCAGCAGGGCAGCCTCTAACCTGTCCTGGTGCCTGCTGTTATTTCTCCCCAAATGCAGGACCCTGCACTTGTCCTTATTGACCTTCATGAGGTTTGCCTGCACCCAGCTCTCAGCCTGTCCAGGTCATGTTGGATGGCTGCACAGCCTGAGGGGTGTCAGCCAACCCCCTCCAGATGTGCTTTTCATGTCTTATTACCTTCTGTGGAAACTTCCTTGTCCTGTATTTTTCAAGCCCCATAAATTTGGGAGGAATATTTTGTTATCAGTGTGTGTGCAGCCACAAAGCCAGAGCAACCTGGCAAGATCAGAAAGGTCTTCTGCAGGTAGAGACCCAAAACATTTGGGGGCTACAACTTTAGTGCCTCTGGCTTGTGCAGGAGTGTAGTTTGCAGTTGTTGTACCAATGGAATATGCTCCCAGAATGTAGTGGAGGGGAGTTGCATGGTCTGTGGGAATAAACACATTCCTTCTTTTTTAAACATATGCATTTTATTTGTTTATGGTCAAAATGGTTCTGGTGGATAATTCTGAGCAAGACCTTTAATGTCCTTACTTGTACCTGAGCATGAAATCTATTTTCTTGAGTTTTAAATAGGAGGAGAAACCAAACATAATTAGAATCATAGAATCAGTCAGGGTTGGAAGGGACCACAAGGATCATCTAGTTCCAACCCCCCTGCCATGGGCAGGGACACCTCACACTAGATCAGGCTGGCCAATAATTAATGAAAACATGCAGTGGGTAAAGCTGTGCATGACATAAAGCAGCATTTAGACCTGTAGAGCAGTATGGTTTGTGAGTGATGCTATTGGAACATCCATGCAGTTTCTATGGGCAAATCAGCTGCATAAAAGATGGAAGAGAAATGTGTGGGATCAACACAACAAAGATCTGATTCTTTTCTTGAAGGCTGTTGTGCAGTTTACATAGCTTGCAATCCCCAGACAAGGAGGGGTTTTGTCAAACAGGGAACAATGTAAGTTGCTGCAGGCATGAGAAAGGAGAGCTGCATTTAGAAAGTAGTACAATTATAATGGGAGTAGATTACTAAGCAGATAATTAGTGGTAAGGATACAGGATCTTCCCTTCCCACTGGGATTCATTCTCACTCTGTTGGTGTAACTTATAGCCCTGAGGAACACTTTTTAGTTTCAAGGCTCTCTTTTCTAATCTCTAGGTCTTTTAGTGTTTTATTGCATTGGTCACAAAGGTTCAAGGAGGTCACTCCAGAAGATATTCTTCCAAGGGATTAAATTGACTCTGAAGAACAAAGTAATTTGAAGGAGGTTTTGCAGAAAGCTTCTACGTTTTTAAACTACAGAAAGTCTCTACTCCCACTTCTGCAAGACCATTTCCAAATTGCTCTGCTCATATGATTTGATCATTCTTCCTTCAGGAAGATCAGAAAATAATATGTAAATTGACTTCCTAGTTATATCTAAACAATGGAAACAGTATATTAAAAATATATATACTTGGGAGGTTATTCTGAATGTTGCAATCAGTTATATTATTATTATTGATTGATACAGCATTCCTTTTTTTATTCAATTATATTAAATAACTTTCTCTTCTGAAATATCTTTTGTTATAAAAAACATTTGGATGAAGAAAACTGATTTCACAGAGCTGTTTCCACTAATCCTGTCATGAATTACTCCAGTAGAATAGGGTAGGTCAGAAGGTGGTTGTGAGGTTTATTCCTGAAGCACTTTGAAAAGTTGTAGAGCATAGTTGTTTACAAAGATTTAAGCAAACACGAGCATTGCAAGCAGGGAAATAATCCTTACTTCTAACCTTTAAGCTGGCTAGCCAACTAGGTAAACAATGAAGCAGAAGCGTAGATTAGTATATTCTTTAGATTATCTGACACAGATTGTTCACTTGGTAGCTAACCTGTACATGGAAATCTTCCACTTCCTATGCTAAGCACACATAAAAGAATAAGAGAGGATTTGTGAGTGGAATGCAGCATCAGCTTGAAGGGCATCAAAGTTAGAGAGTTTTCAAACCAGTAACTCAAAGCACCAGCAGAGCAGTAAGCACCATAGCCTCCATACAGCAAGACGTAAATAATGAGAGCAGAGCCATCTGTAATGCATTGTGCACAAGCCTGTTCTGGATATTGATCTGTTAACACACAGGCTAATATAGCTGATGTGTTGAGAGATGCCATGCTGCACATACTCCTGAAATAAAGGAAAACTATTTTAAAAGCATTTTTATTTGCATTTTTTTTTTTCTGTGCCCTCAAGCCTTTCTGCTTTTTTGTCTTAAACACTAAAGGCTATATATTTGTGAAGAGTTTTTCCCCAGGCCAGTTGGTGTAGGATAAAAAAGGTGCTGAACACAGGATGGTAGGGGTTGGAAGGGACCTCTGGAGGTAGCCCAACCCCCAACCTAGTTATCAACCCCTCTGGTCTAATATGCATGGATATTAACCAATCAATTAATGCAGTTTGGAGTGGAGCAAAAAGGAAAAAAACTTGGAAAAAATTTAAACTGCTCAGGTTGCTGAAAGAAAAGGTGTAGATACTCATGGAATGAGCCCTGTAGTGTTATGTTTTGCAAGATATAAACCCTGAAATATCCCCAAAAGACAGCCCTGCTCAGCAACAAAATGCTGACTGTGTTGTTTAATAGGCTGTCCTGGGTTAACACAGCCTGCTCTCACTAGCCCCTCTCCTCCCACACAGATGGGAGGGAAAGTAGCACACCAAAAAAAAAGCCCTCTGGGTTGAGATAGAGTTTTGCTGGAAATTACATGATCCAATGCACAACTGCTTTAGCCTATCTGCAGGAAAGTACAGCAAAATGCAGCATCAGCAGAAGGTAGTAACCTTCCCCCACCTCCTGACCCACAGCCTGCCCCGTGGGAAAACCCAGCACCCCAAAATCTGAACAGGAAGCCTCTCATGTTGCAATCTGAACTTCAAGCTCCATCTTCCAGCCAGCACTTCCATTTTGAAGGTGGTATGATGGCAGGATGATATTGAATATCAGCAGCAGATTCGACTCAACTCAGAAGTGGGGAGACAGATTGGATATTAGGAAGAAATTCTTCCCCATGAGGGTGGTGAGACACTGGCACAGGTTGCCCAGGGAGGTGGTGGAAACCTCATGCCTGGAGGTTTTTGCAGCCAGGCTGGATGTGGCTGTGAGCAACCTGCTGTAGTGTGAGGTGTTCCTGCCCATGGCAGGGGGGTTGGGACTCGATGAGGTCCTTTCCAACACTAACAATTCTATGAACCCATGGCATAGGAAAATAGAAAATACTGGATTTATACTGAAAATTATATATGCAGGCTTATTTAAAATTGAGTCATGTTTAATTCATACCTATTTCTATTTATGTTGAAGTTCAATATTACAAAAAAAAAATAAGGCTTCTGAAGATTCAGGCTTAGGGCTTGTGATGTGGTAGAGGTTGGATAGTGTTGAAATACAGGTAATATCTTAAAGTACATACTACTTGTGGTTTATGATTAGCAGATAGTTTCACTGAGTCCTCAGTGTTTAGCAATCACAGAATGTTAGGGGTTGGAAGGGACCTCAAAAGATCATCCACTCCAACCCCCCTGCCAGAGCAGGATCACCCAAACTGGGTCACAGGAATGCATCCATGCAGGGTTTGAATGTCTTCAGAGAGGGAGACTCCACAACCTCTCTGGACAGCCTGCTCCAGGGCTCTCTCACCATCACAGTGAAAAAATTTTTCCTTCTGTTCACACAGAACCTCCTCCATTCCAGCTTGCCCCCATTGCCCCTTGCCCTACCATGGGACATCACTGAGCAGAGCCTGGCTCCATCCTCCTGACCCTGCCCTGCACATCTTTGTAAGTATGAATGAGGTTGCTCCTCAGGCTCCCTTTCTCCAAGCTAAAGAGCCCCAGCTCCCTCAGCCTTTCCTCATAGAGGAAATGTTCCATTCTCTTCATCTTTGTGGCTCTGTGCTGGACTCTTTAAAGCCGTTCCCTGAAGTCCTTCTTGAACAGAGGGGCCTAGAACTGAAGACAATATTCCAGATGTGACCTCAGCAGAGCAGAGGAGAGGCAGGGGAATAACGTCTCTTACCGCACTATTAGCAATGCTGATAGATTGTCTTTGAAACAATATTACTGTAAAACTTTGCATTTCAGATTTATTTGAGCTACACCTCTTGGATTGGTTCTATGTGTTCATTTCATGTAAAAGAAACAGACACAGAAAGAGAAAATATCATCATGGAAAAGGGACTTGGAAGAGAAACTAACCAGTAGGAAGTTAATCAGGAGGACTTCACCATAGCCAAGAAGCAAATCACATCTTCTCCCAAGGCTTGTTACAGGTTCTTAGTCATAAGATTAGTCTTCCTTCAATTGCAAATTAATGATAGCATTCTGAAATTATAATTTCACTCAGCTTTGTTTCCTGTTGTGCTGGCTGGTGGCTTTCACTGTATCTGGTATCTTACCTCTTGTTTTTCATTAATTGGCTGGCATTTGATTAGCCACCAGCCTCCTGAACAACAGGGAATTTTGTATTTGAGCAAGCTGAGGTGAGAATTGAGTCCAATATAAGTTATTTGAGTGCAGCTGAGCTGGAGATTCAAGGTGTTAAGTACTTACTGAAGACTGTGCCTATAAATCAGGTCAGTATGTGCATATACAACTACATAAGCTGAATGAATACATTTCTGCATGCTCTGTGTTTTAATAGAGCTGGACAAAGGAGGTACAGTCAGGAACTAAGTAGCTCAGTGAAAAGCTAACTGCCAATGGGGTAAAAATATCTGCATATTTACCTGCAGCAATGCCAGACTGTTGGGTTGTGTTTTGCTTTGCATGTTTGTGCACCCTGAATGTGAAAATGGAGAAGAGAGGTAATGTGAAACATTTGGTGTATTTCTGTGCTTTCACTTCTCTTCAGCAGCTATCACCTTGCCTTTCTTCTTCAGCCAAGATAGAATTGAAGACATCTGAATAAGAAAAGTTCTACAAATGCTTTTGCCCTGCTATCTAAGGAAAGATTTAAAATTTGTTGTTATTTTTTTTTCTATACATGTATAGCAGAGCAAAGTGGTCTTGTTCACTTCTGGCTAGTGTTGAAAAGGGTTAGTTACAGTCTGTCTCTTTATGCTTTGCACCCTCTGCAGTGCCCTGAAAATTTACTGCATGGCAGAGGAGCACAGATCCCATACCTGTGAAGCAGTTTGTAGTGTTTTGGAATCAAAATACTTTTGCACAAAACAGATCCCTGTTTTGCTTGCATTGTAAGAATGAGAAGTGTCCATAAATTTGTAAAGCCAGTTGTGAGCTTATGTCGTATGTGCTACATTTCTCATGCAACTTTAAAACCTGATTTGGAGGCTTCAAATGCTATCAGCTGAGCTAGGGTATAATGTAAGACCTGAAGTAAGTACTCACACTCCAGTATTCAGCAGCTCCTATTTATTAAATAAAACCAAACTGAGCTCAAGGGGGTTTTGTGTTGCACTTAAAAATGAGAGCAAATTGACAACTAATCAGTCACAGCTTATAAAAATGAGTTGTGACTATAAAAGGTAAGGGAGAGAAAAAAAATAAGAGGAGGGGTGAGGAGAGCCCATTGTACTGTTCAGGATGGTTGTGCTTTATTCTAGAGCAAACATCCAGATGAATTATTCACAGATATATAGAATGGTTTAGGTTGCAAGGGATTTTAAAGATCATCTAGTTCCAAGCCCCGTGCCATGGGCAGGGACACCTTCCACTAGCCCAGGTTGCTCAAGGTCTCATCCAGCCTAGCCTTGAACACCTCCAGGGTGTTCCAGTGTCTCATCACCCTCACTGGAAAGAATTTCTTCCTAATCTCTAGTCTAAATCTGCCCTCTTCCAGCTTCAGTCCATTTCCTCTTGTCCTATCACTACAAGTCCTTGTAAAAAGTAATTCCCCAGATTCCTTGTAGCCCCCTTCAGGTACTGGAAGGCTGCTCTGAGATTTCCCCAGAGCCTTCTCTTTTCCAGGCTGAACAGCCCCAACTCTCTCAGCCTGTCCCCAGAGGCTGGATGACTTCCTGTGTGACCTGGTATAGGTGATCCTCTTTGGCAGGGGGCTTGGACTGGATGATCTCTTAAAGTCCTTTCCAACCCCTAACATTCTGTGATTCTGTCAAATTCAGGTTGATTTGCTGAAAAAAACTTCAGATAATTATCTTTTTAAACAGAGTTGTGTAGGGCTCTCTCACCAGTTGTCCAGGGTTATATTATTTTGTTTTATTATTACCCTTGGAAATGATATTTTCTTTTAAATATTTCCTTTTTTTTTAACATGTTCTCCATATTATAAACATTTTATGAGTTGACTGAGGATTGCTTTACTGATGTTTTGTATGAGTGTTGGTCACCGTTCTTTACAACTTCACTGAGTCAGTAAGATGCAACATACCACACCTCAAGTGCAAGGAGTAGCATCAGGGGAAGGCCAAATTTTTATAGTAATGTGGAGACTTCCAGGAATCCAAGTTGAAAAATGTGAGTTTGTCAGCATGTCCAACTTGACTGTGCAGTATTTGGCTTCTTAGTTGACTGCTAAGCACAGGGTGGTACCCCTGGCCTTGGTTCAGCAGTCTTTAAATAAATGGGTAAGTGCTGTGCTGAATCAGGGCCAGGGGAGTGCAGTGCACCTATGGGGCATGTTGGGTGAGAAAAAAATTGTGTTGACCACAGGGGTGTGGTTTCTTCTTCCTTGCAGGGGAACAAACAGGAAATAAAGATAATTGTGTACATCCAGAAACAATAGCAAGAAAGAGGATGGAGGGAAAAGTTTTCCCTAGAAGTAGCTGAGTTGTATTTAGAACAGTGGTGGAGAAGATTTGCTTGATTGTCATGATTTCCCTGCCCTTTTTTTTTTTTCTCTTTTTTAAATTGCTCACTGGGGTCATATGTAATAAGGGTGGGATTTGCTGCACCTTAATGGCTATCTGAAAACTGTCTAGTCTGAGCTTCTTTATGTGGGAAGAGACAGGCTCTCCCTAGGAGCTGATTTATTCCATCCTAGGGTACTTGTGATGAATTACCCCCAGAGATGCTGCTCTGGGGACGCAGACTAGCAGACTCTTTCTGATGAGACAGAAGTTAGGTGAGATCCAGATGATGCTACCTGTCTAAATATAAAAAAGCTTATTACACAGGTGTCTGTCTTGCCTCTTGCCAAGCAGAATTAAGACATTACATGAAGGGAAGAAATTAAGTTCATGGTTTATCCCTGTGCCTGTGTGAAGCAGGTGTCTGAATGTGAGCCAAATAGCCAGCCCTTGGATCCAGCTTAATTTCTGGAGAATGGCTGTAGCAAAAGCTCCCAGTGTTCTTCCCATTGACCCAGTTTCCCATGTTATCTCCTGACTTTGGGCTAATGTGACCCAGTATTTCTTTGCTATTAGCTGCCTGCTGCAATCAGATGTTTTTTTCCCTTTTTGTTTACTGTTGGTATCTATATTCAACAGGCACCTAATCCTGCAAAGTGCTGAGTCCCACCCAGGAGGTATGGGCTGCTCTCTTTTCTCATCTAGCAGGAGCTGGGCTGCCTCATCTCTCCCAAGATCAGACAGGATAAGAGACAGGTAACCATAAACAGCACTGAGGTTGGCTTTAGGATTGTATCTTGGCCAAAGGTCAAGCATAATGGTGCAGTGAAAATAAAGCATTTTGAGTCATTTATTCCTCTAAAAAGGTTTGTATCATCTATGCAGCTGCAAAGCCATAATGATTTCATTAAAAGTCACATCTGGGCTGAATTAAAACAGGAGCTTTTTCCAGCCAAGGAGTATTTGTCAGGTTGAAAGTTTTTCTCTTAGCTCTTGAAGCTTTTTTTTTCCCCTCCAAATCCAAGGGCTAAGACAGAGAGCAGACCTTGTCACGAGCTGGTACCGAGGTTTAAGTACATTCCTGCTCTGTTATTCACCGTCTGGCTCCAATTTGGAGGTACATCTCCCTTGTGTTCACTTTATTAACCTACATATGACTGGCTCTTTTGTTCAATGTGGAAATGAAAAAGTAGTCACTGAGCCCAAGAAAAGTAGCCTGAAAACATCTTTTTCCAGATTTGCTGCTTCTAAGGACTTGCATGAAAAAAAATTGGGGGGGTGGGGGGGGGGGGGGGGGTGAGGGAGGGGGGAGGAACTCTTTCAAAGGAGGTTTTTTTGAGAGTAGGCATTTTTTACTTTCTGTGAAAAGATTCAGGCAGTCATGAAATTTAGTTCTTTCCCCCTCAACTTTTTGAGCTTCTTGTACCAATTTCTACCAAAAGTGATTCCAGGGATAGTGAGGTTTTAAATCTGCAAAAATCACTAAGCACACAGAAGGATGAATACTTCCACTGGGAGTGTCTGGAGTGTGAACCCAGCAGCTGTGCAGTGTGTAGCTGATGAAGCAAACAACAAACATGTGCTCCTCAGCTAATTGCTAGGTGCCCATTTCACACAAAGCCACCACCGAGGCTGCTGTGGTTTGTCCATCTGAGTATAGGACCTGGTAATAAGTGGGAGTACTTCAACTAGCAGCTGGAGGTGTTATGAGAAGGTCTGTGGGGCTTATGGCTATAAATGTGGGTGGTTGGACAAAAGGCCTGACTGGTTCTGCTGCTCATGGGCCAGCTCACTTAGAGAAATGTTTCCTTCAGAAGGAGTAGGAAGCTTCAGTACTGGTCTTTGTCTCTTAGAATCATAGAATTGTTAGAGTTGGAAGGGACCTCAAGGCTCATCCAGTTCCAACCCCCCTGCCATGCCCAGGGACACCTCACACTACAGCAGGTTGCTCACAGCCACATCCAGCCTGGCTGCAAAAACCTCCAGGCATGAGGCTTCCACCACCTCCCTGGGCAACCTGTGCCAGTGTCTCACCACCCTCATGGGGAAGAATTTCTTCCTAATATCCAATCTGAATCTACCCACTTCTAGTTTTTTTTTTCCCATTCCTTCCAATCCTATCACTCCCTGACACCCTCAAAAGTCCCTCTCCAGCTTTCTTGGAGCCCCCTTCAGATACTAGAAGGCCACAATTAGCTCTTCTGGGAGCCTTCTTTTCTCCAGACTGAATAGTTCCAACTCTCTCAGTCTGTCCTCACAGCAGAGGAGCTCCAGCCCTCTGATCATCCTTATGGCCCTTCTCTGGACAAGCTCCAGCATGTCCAGATCCTTCCTGTAATAGAGGCTCCAGAGCTGGATGCAGTACTGCAGGTGGGGTCTCACCAGAGCTGAGTAGAGGGTAGCTACTCCGGTTAGAAAAGGGCAATAGAAGCATTTGCCTGTATGGTAGCTGAAAGTGGAGAGCCCAATGGAATTGGGTTTCTAAAGTGTTGGAAATGAAGTTTGGTTTTTCTAATGAAAATTTTATTTAAATGCAGGAGCAGCACAACTTTGAGAAGTAACTAAGACCAAAAGGATGGACAGGCTTTTATGAATCCAAGTGATAGGAAAAGGTGCAGTAGAGAGGCAGGGTAAGCTATTTTTGTGTACCATAGCACTGCCTAGGAGTCTCTGGTGTTACGACTCTCTGTGATTAAAAGCAGTGCCTGCCCTCAAGGATCTTATTCTAGTTTTCCTGGGTACAATAAACTTTTAATACCTACCATACAAAATGTGTTTGTACAAATTATCTCAAGGTGTATAAGCCTCCCTGAGTTTCTTCACTTCTTTTGAAAGGGCAAGCAAGCAATGAGATCTGGTTGGTGTTTTTTCATGGGAAACTATTTCCCTTCCCTGCTCTGGCATCCCACAGAACTGATGTCAAGGTCTTTCCCAGTTGCAGAATTCTGCTCTCTTGTTTTTCCCAGTAAAGACTCTTATCTCAGAGGGAAAGTTGTACCAGAGTTTCCTCCAGGTTTTTGGCTGGGATGCTTCATGAGGGAAACAATTTTTTGAAGAAGATACTTGGATGTATTACGAACAGTGTGGTGAGCTTCCCTCCACTGCAGAGGAGGAGGGAAAACTACCCCAAGCTTTTTTTTTTTTTTTTTTTCCATAAGAAGTGGCAGATTTTCAGGATGTGTTTAATAGCACCACACTAGGTCTCATATCCTGGGGAGTTCTGGCTCTGTAGAAGCTTACATTGATGCTCCTGCAAAGCCAAGTGGAGGCAGACTCTTGGGAGCAGGGAGAGGCTCATTTCTTATTCAGTGCTCTGAAGTGAGGTTTGGCAGAGAGATTCTCTCTGGAACCTGTGTCATGGCAGATCTCTGAGCTCATACAGCCACAGTTCTCTCTTCCTCTGTTGCAGAATAGATATTGCTATATCTTTACGGAAGTTAAGTGCCCCTGAAAGTAACCTTTGATTGAGCTTTTTTTCTCAGGGTTGATTGCTTAACCATCTCCTTCAGAGAACCTCTAGCACAGGCAGATGGGATTAGGTATGAAGATATCTTAGTGTTTGCAGGATCACAAGCTCAGGGCCTGGAGGATCTGGAAGGTGGAGATGGGGGATCCTGGCAGTCCAGCTGTGAGCACTGGGCACCTCCCTGGGGAGAGGGATGTGCTAAGGCTGTGCCCAGGACATTGGCCTGGTTCAGCAGTGCCCATGGGCAGGCAGGGCAGGTCGGTGGGGAGCTGAACCAGCTCAGCTGTGGTGGTGTTAGGGCAGGGATGGATGGGATCCTGGGGCTGTCTGTAGTGTAAGGGGAGCCCTGGGGAGGCTGGGTAAGGATAGGAAAGACCTTTAGTGGCCAGGACACTGGCATGTTTTGGTTAACTAGACAGCAGGTCAAACAGAAAGGGAAACCTATGACCTTAAACCCCAGCTTTCCTTTAGGCAGGGATGTTGAGTCAGATATTTTTGTCTGTCAAGTCACCACCTTAGAGGTGGAGCTTCATGTATGTGAGACCATTGGCTGTCAGTTATAATGGGCTGCAATTTGCTCAAGTTGAAACTTGGCAGCAAAAGTGCTTCTGGGGTGGAGGTTAGCTGCATTTAGCTGCTGCTATTCCTTGGGCTGGGTTTATGAGATGATGGACATTTTGAACACCACTCTCTGGACTTACCTAGCTAGAGCTGAATCTGACTACAAAGCCACTTGGTCTTCAAAATAGTACATGTATTCCTTGCATCTCTGAGGAGAGGAAGAGATTCCTCTCCTCAAACAAATGCAATGATGCTTCCACTTGCCCTAAATGGCCCTTCACAGAATCACAGAATGCCAGGGGCTGGAAGAGACCCTGAAAGCTCATCCAGTCCAACCTCCCTGCCAGAGCAGGATCACCCAGGGCAGGTCACACAGGAAGACAGACAGGCAGGTTTTGAATGTCTCCAGAGAGAGAGACTCCACAACCCCCCTGGGCAACCTGTTCCAGTGTTCTGCCACCCTCACAATGAAAAGATTTTTCCTCATGTTTCCATGGAACTTCCTATGCCTCAACTTCCAGCCAGTGCCCCTTGTGCTGTTACTGGGCATCACCCTTGTTGTTTGTATGTGCATTCGGCAGCTGCATCTGGGTCGAGGCAATCCCAAGCACAAATCCAGGCTGGGCAGGATCTGGCTGGAGAGCAGCCCTGAGGAGAGGGACTTGGGGGTGCTGGTGGACAGGAAGCTCAACAGGAGCTGTTGATGTGCACCTGCAGCCCAGAAAGCCAACCAGAGCCTGGGCTGCATCAAGAGAAGTGTGGCCAGCAGGGCAAGGGAGGTGATTCTCCCCCTCTGCTCAGCTCTGGTGATACCCCACCTGGAGTACTGTGTCCAGTTCTGGAGCCTCTATTACAAGAGGGATCTGGAGATGCTGGAAGGTGTCCAGAGAAGGGCCACCAGGATGAGCAGAGGGCTGGAGCACCTCTCCTATGAGGACAGACTGAAAGAGTTGGGGCTGTTCAGTCTGGAGAAGAAAAGGCTGCGAGGTGACCTTCTTGTGGCCTTCCAGTATCTGAAGGGGGCTCCAAGAAAGCTGGGGAGGGACTTTTTAGTTTATCAGGTAGTGACAGGACTAGGGGGAATGGAATAAAGCTGGAAGTGGGGAGATTCAGGCTGGATGTGAGGAAGAAGTTCTTCCCCATGAGAGTGGTGAGAGCCTGGAATGGGTTGTCCAGGGAGGTGGTTGAGGCCCCATCCCTGGAGGTGTTTAAGGCCAGGTTGGATGAGGCTCTGGCCAGCCTGATCTAGTGTGAGGTGTCCCTGCCCATGGCAGGGGGGGTTGGAACTGGATGATCCTTGTGGTCCCTTCCAGCCCTGACTGATTCTATGATTCTAATAGCTCCAATTACTGCATAACTGTTTCCAGTAGCCTGCATAGGGAAAAAAAAAATCCACCAAACAACAAAGTAACTGCACCAATAACAACAAGAAGAAGCAAAAATCCCCTGTTCTTGCTAGATTGCAATCTCAAACCAATCCACTTTGACTGTAGCTGTGGCAAATTGCTGCCTGAAAATGACTGCCCTATTCATCTGTTAATATTGTTAGAAAGCAAGATCCAACTCTACCTATCAGGGTAACTGAATTAGAGCAGGTTCACATAAGGCAGGCACACATAAAAATGTGCTCATGAAACAGATGTATCCCTCAACAGGAAAATGACAGCAATCCTGATAAAATGCTTTTATTATTTACTTTCAACAAGTATCTAGAGCTGCAGCTTGACTATTGTTGAATCATTTCAATAATCTTGTTACAGGCCTGGCAATAAAAGGAAAAGCACTTCAGTGCAGGGCAAATGGCCTAGCTCCTGACATGTTCAGTGGCATGTCCGTGATACAGGGGTGGTTTGTTGGGGGGGGTTTAAGCTGTGGAAGCAGTAACCAGATCATAAAAAGAGATATGCTGTCTCAAGTCTTAAACTTTATAATCTTTACCTTTTCTGGGGGATCTTGCAGTAAAAATAGCTCCAAGATCCCTGCTTTTATAACTGTTTAAGCGTATTTTCTGTTAAGTTCATATCTTTATTTTTAATAACTATTTGGTTTTACAGTCTGTGTTATAACATTGACTGAGGGGCAAATAACTATATTTGAAAACTCTTTCTGCTTAGGATTCATAAGTTTTTGAAACTTTTCCACCTTGCTCTGACACACATGGTGATCAAATTCTGCCCAAAAGAGAATAATTCTGAAAATCAGAAATAAATCATTAACCTATTTTATTTTTGTTTATTTTCTATTGCCTAAACAACAAAGTCCTCCATAGAGATAAAAATCTGACATTTTTATCTCTGCTATTCCAAGAAATAAAGGAAATTGAAGAGTTTTGTGCTGTTGCCTTCAGTGAGATCCACGTGCTTGGGGAGTCTGAGCAGAAGTTCATCACAATCATCTTAAAGCAGTTCACTGATCTCTGCCCCTGCATACTCAATGAGTTTCTGCCAAAATATTTCCAGCAGTAAATGAAATTGCTTCTTTTTAAAAAAATTTTATTTTCTTTTTTTCAGAGCCCCCATTGCCTGGGTGCTCTGTTCATCCTGAGAGCCCCAGAGGGGTGGTTTGAATGGGGAGGTTATAATAGCTCAGCAGAACAGACAAAACAGTGGAAAAAAAATGGTGGTAGAGGGAGTAAGAAAGATGGCAAATCAGGGATTTTGTGACAAAAGGTGCTTTTTGCCATAGGGAATTTGCTCTTGGCAGATGCCTGGCTGGCCCTGACTCAGCCTAACCCAGGTTTCCATCTAGATCCTTTTCTTAAATGCATAATCTTGGGTTTTACCTGACTGATAGTTCAAAATACTGTGTGTGCTACGAAGAGGTTTTCTTTTAATGACATGAAAGCTGATTTCTGGTCAATACTCTGACATGCCTGCCCAATCTCCATCAATGGAGAAGCTGATATTATATGGGTGAAGGCTGGCAAACGTGGGAGGAGAAAAAAGGTTTATTCTTTCTGCCCACAAGAGCTCTGTAAACAAAAACAAAACATTCTTTCAGGAGAGAACATGAAGAACTGGCAAGGAAACAAAAGTGTGATGGAGAAGATTTCTAGGCCACCCAGCTGCCTAATTACTGGCAGCATCTCTGAGTTTGTACAACATGGCCTCTCTAACAGTCCTTTGGAAAAAAAAATGCCATATCGGTGCAAAATAGTTACAAATCTAAAGCATTTTGTCCTGTAAACTTCAGCTTTTGCTTACAGTGTGATTCTATTTCTTTTTTGATAGACTTGTTCTGTATACTGAACTGAACAGAGCAAGCTGCTCTGACCTTTTCCTGATGTATTAGAATTTAATTTATCAAGATGAGCAAACCAAGTCTTAGCTGCACTTTCCAGCTTGATCAGTTTCTTAGGGCTAGTGTTGAAAACCTTGGGTTCCATAAAGCATTGCACTTATTGCCCATTGGAATGATTTCACAGGCTCATAGAATGTTAGGGGTTGGAAGGGACCTTGAAAGATCAACCCTCCTGCCAGAGCAGGATCACCTAGGGCAGGTCACACAGGAACACATCTGGATGGATTTTGACTGTCTTCAGAGAAGGAGACTCCACAACAGCTCTGGGTAGCTTGTTCAAGGGCTCCAGCACTCTCCTCATGTTGAGGTGGAACCTCCTGTGCTCCAGCATGTACCCATCACTCCTTGTCCTATCACTGGGTACCACCAAAAAGAGCTTCATCAGCTTCATCTGGCACACACCCCTCAGGTACTTGCAGATATTGATCAGATCCCCTCTCAGCCTTCTCTTCATCCTGGACAGCCCCAGGTCTCTCAGTCTTTCTTCATAGCAGAGGTGTTCAAGTCCCCCACCCATGCTTGTAGCTCTCTGTTGGACTCTCTCTAGCAGAACCCTGTTTCTCTTGAACCAGGGAGCCCAAGACTGGACACAGTATTCCAGGGCAGAGTAGAGGGGGAGGAGATCCTCCCTAGGCCACATTGGTATTTTATATGAGCTTCTTTAACAGTGTTACTAAGACTTGTTGGAATGGCATTAGGCTATTTTTGGAGTTCTGCTAGCAAACCCTGTTAAGATGGAACACCAACATTTGAAACACTATCAACGGAGAGGAAAATTAAAAACAGACAAAAGATATCAAACTAACCAAACAAAACAAAGGTCACACCCCCCCCCAAAAAAAAAAAATCACAAAAAACTGATCACCAACAACCAATCAAACATAAAAAAGGCCACAAACGAAAACTCACACACAAAAAACTGATCACCAACAACCAAGCAAACAAAAAAAAAAGCCCCAAACAAATAACTAATCACCATCAACCAACCAACCAACCAAAAAAAAAAACCCAAAGCAAACCTGCAGGGACAATAAATAGGTTTTATTCAGTTTCATGAGGCTGTGGTCTTGCTTGCTTATAGATGGAGAAGCCTTTTGCTTTGTTTAATAAAGCATTCATAATCAAGCATATGTATAAAATAATGCATCTATATGTAATTATAAAAGCATTTAAGGCTTATTTAAGATTTCTGGGTTTGAATCTTTGCAGTCTTGCAGAGTTTAGCAAACAATGTTGAAAAAAATCCATTCCTTTATTAGGAAAGATCCTGCTTTTCCAGCTAGGAACATCAAAGCAATACTTCCTTTCCCTCAAGTTCTTGCTCTCCCATGATGCCTACCTGATGCTGTTAATACTTTCTATGTATTAAACTTTGTTATCACAGTATTACTGGGAGAGTAATTGCAATCCATTTAGCACCAGGGAAGGAAAAAAATAGGTGAGTGAGTTACTGCTGTCTCCAGTGACCAGTGTTAATTAACTCTGGCTTCATCTGCACTAAAAAAATGAGCAGTTTTTAAATGGTTATGAAATAATCTTGTGGCTCAACTATATAAAATGCATTTCTGCTTTTAATTCAAGAATCAAGCCAGCTGTTTGGACAACTTGCAGATCACGCCAGGTAATCATGTTAGTCGTGTATGTTACATGAAATTCTGTTTGTAAGTGTGGATATCCTATGCCATGAACACCAGAGGATCAGATAACTCCAGGTTGGTTTTTCTTCTCAGGTAGCTTTTCTTCTCTTGCTTGTTGTCTGAGGAGGGCTTAAATATAGCCCTTGTACTCTAGGTGGGCTTTTCTGCAGAGTCTTGCTACAGTCCTAATTCTGACTCCAACCAAAGCTGCCTCCAAGCATGTTTATCCTCTTTCTTGTCCTCATCCACCCCTGCACACAAGGTTCAGGGAAGCCTTGGTGTCCACGTGAGTCAGATTCCTGAGAGGCTTTGTACATCTCTGTATTTTGGGCTACGTAGCTGTTTCCATCATTACCTGTTTGCCCAAGTATGCTTCTTGTCTCCTAAACTGAAAGCCCTGGGGCTGTTTAGTCTGGAGAGGAGAAGGCTGAGAGAGGATTTAATCGATGTTTATATCTGAGGGCTGGGGGTCAAGAGGGAGGGGACAGGCTCTGCTCAGTTGCACCCTGGGGTAGGACAAGGGGCAATGGATGGAAACTCCAGCACAGGAGGTTCCACCTCAACATGAGGAGGAACTTCTTCACTGGGAGGGTCCCAGAGCACTGGAACAGGCTGCCCAGAGAGGTTGTGGAGTCTCCTTCTCTGGAGACTTTCAAGCCCCATCTGGATGTGTTCCTGTGTGACCTGTGCTGGATTCTCTGGTCCTGCTCTGGTTGGGGGGTTGGACTTGATGATCTTTGGAGGTCTCTTCCAACCCCTAACACCCTGTGAGCCTGTGAATGTCAGGTCAGTAATAACATGGCAGTCTTAACAATACTTACTCCAAACTCTTTTCTTGTGGTTGGTTGTTTTTTTTTCTGTGCTCATCAAGAGGAAGACCATACTTATTACTGCTTCTAAAGCCAGATTGAAATCTTTTTAGATGCCTAATTTCTGTACACAGCAACTGTATGTCAGTTTGCACAATGGTTTCCATATGGTCCCTATCCAGTACAACTAAGTTAGTTTTTAAGGCCAGGCTGGATGAAGCTCTGGCCAGCCTGATCTAGCGTGAGGTGTCCCTGCCCTTGGCAGAGGGGTTGGAACTGGATGATCCTTGAGGTCATAGAATCAGTTAGGGTTGGAAGGGACCAGGGTTGGAGGGTGCAAGCTGGAGCAGAGGAGGTGCCATGGAAACATAAGGAAAAACTTTTTCCCTATGAGGGTGCCAGAGCCTTGGAGCAGGCTGCCCAGAGATGTTGTGGAGTCTTCCTGTCTGGAGACATTCAAACCCCACCTGGATGTGTTCCTGTGTGACCTGCTCTAGGTGATCCTGCTCTGGCCAGTGGGGTTGGCCTGGATGATCTTTCAAGGTCCCTTCCAACCCCCAACATTCTGTGATTTCTGTGATTCTGTGTGTGAAACAAGCCATGGTGACAATCTGAACTCTGTCGTGGCAGATTCCATCACCCCAGAGTACCAGAGATTTCAGGGCACAAGCTCAGACCAGCAGGAGGAAAGTTTGGCATTTGGATTGATGGTACTCTTCTTTTCTTTTTCTTTTTGGTGCCTGATTGCCTAAATCCATTATTCCACTAAGGTCACGGTATGGTAATCGCTGCATACTTCAGGGAAGCTCTCTGAACTCATTGTCTCAGGTGACTAAAAATGTCATTTTATTGTGCATGCACATATTGATTAGTCATCCCCACCAACTCCAATTACAAACAGTACTGCTGTGCTGTAGATGCCAGATAACAATATCCTAAGGTGATTCTCAGCCTGTTAATCCAAGACCTGACCCGGTTCAGATGTGATGAATACATCATTGTTGCCCAGACATCACCTACACATGTTCAGTTAGCTCAAATGTGCATAAGTGCATGGTGACATACAGCAAACCTGTGAACTGCATTGCTCATACCTTTGCTATGCTGTAATTGTAGCCTTTAGTTATTTTAAACCCTTGGAATGTGATGGAGAAAAATAGTTGCTTGCAGTAAGTTGGTTTGTTAATTACTACTCCTGTTAACTCTTTGGTATCTGTGGATTTCTTGTGTCAAGTGGGTGGCTGTCTCAAAAAAACCCCAAAGCAGAACCTATGACATTGATGCCCTGTGGTACTTTGTATTATCTTGGGTTGCTATGACATTGCCACACACAACACACCACAATGGCAACAGAAAGTGTTCTGGCTTGTGAGACTGCTGTAAACAGAGAATGAAGTTTTCCATTGTATACTACCATGATAGAAACAGAGCTTTCTATGATAGCAGTTGTGATTTATACATTTGCTGGCATCCATAGAAGACATCTATCATGAACCTGCTCTTCTGCACCAATAATTACATGTAAATTCCTCATGCCAAGGTATTGGAGCCACTGTATGCAGCAAGGCCTGACATTTGTCTAACACGTTTAGCTACTGAATAGGGTAAAGCTCACCTAACTGCACACCTCCTCATCATCCCAAACCTTGGGATGCTGACTTTTGGACCCTTTTTCGGTCAGATGAGGAAAGAAATTCATCCAGGCTCTTTACATCACAACTGCTCTGTCTTTTCATGCAAAAACTACTGGTGGGAATCCTAGCAGCTGAGTACCTTGTGGTGGACTTATGGCAGCAGTGTAACACCAGATACTTTCCTTTGGGACTCAAATTTGAGTCAGTTTGAGAACAGTTGTAGCCCACATCAGCTGACTAGCAACAGTCACCCAGGGAGCATGAGCTGTGGTTGCAGCACCAACCACAGACTGCAGGCTCTGTGGATGATCTGAACATGCTGAGAGACAGATGCACTTTTTTTCAGCGGGATGTTGAAATCTGACCTGCTCCTCCAGTCTCAGATATTCAAGAGCAATACCACAAGGTCTCCTTCCTGACTTCTGACAGCTTTGCATCTGTCCCCTCTCTCTGCTATCCCGAAGTCAGTGACATGCAGACTGATTCCTATGAGCTTCCTATAGCATAAAAGATCCTGAGTTATACTACAAGGTTATCTTTGAGCGTTCAGAAACGCAGTGTGGGCAACTTTGCTGAAGGCTAGAGGGCACGGTGTAGATGGAGTTCTGTGTTAAGGGAGCTGTAAGGTTAGACCTATATATTGGAGTAGAAACCATCTAAGTCTGCCATTAACTGAAGTCAGAAGGGCTTGACAGCACATTAAGTCTCCACAGGGAGTTAAAAGGTTGGAATAATTTGAACTGGGAGCCCTTCCCCTCCCTAACCAGTTACAATCTTCCATAGTTTAAGGCTCACTAGAGCAACAGGAATGCTTTGCATTGGCCTCCAGAACAAACAGAACTGGTGCAACCTGAGAAGCTCTGCTGGGAGCCTATTCCCTGCTTGTTGTAGCAAATGAGTGTAAGGGTATTCTGCTCCCAGAATGGGAGTTTCAAATTCAGTAGTTCTCCTGACCCTGACAGGGATTTGTGAATAATATAGTCAATGAGACCAGGAGAAAAAGAGTACAAGGCCCTTCCACATTCTGAAAGTATTTTTTGCCTGAACATCCCCTTCTCCTGCACTCACTTTGGCCATTGGACCAAAAATCCATGACTTGATCAATTGAGGTCAGCAGCAGAGAGAAAGGTGTCACATCAGCTGTCTTGTGCACAGCAGTTCAGGGCTCCTGTGATACTGGGGAAGGGCTCATTTGTGCCTGTTGCAGCTGACCTATGTCCTTCAAGAAGCATTTTATATGAGGAAAGAGACCTGCTTCAAGATGTTTTCCTTGATTCATCCTGGTCATCTGTAAAAACAAGCTGACTCAGTAGCACGGCACGAAAAGGCAGGAGAAGAAAGTGATAGCTGGTGGTAAAGATACTCAGGAACCAAAGCTCTTGGTAACATCCAACCAAACCCTGGCAGTGTCCTGGGTGACTCTCAGGAGCTCTACCTCTCCTAAGCACCTCTGATCTCCTGTGTCACAAAGAGCTGTACATTCAGAAGGAGCTATAAGGACCTTTTTACCCCATTACTCTTTGACAGTCTTTATAGGCTAACAGGAAAATGCAGACAGGAAAAGATATCAGAAAGAGGTATTCCTTCTAAGCTTAAAAAATGTTAGGAGATATTTTTTTTTTCAGCCCTCCTAAGCAGTCCATATATTATGCATGTTAATATGTATCTTTTAGTGGTATTAAAAATAGCATTCTGATCATATGACAAGCCAGTTGCTATAGTAACTCCATTTTTGCCGTGGAAGAGCAAAGTAATAATGTGTAAAATGTGTAAATTATCAATGTGTAAGAGGACCTGGTGTGTCTTCACTCTGCTAGCCTGCTTTAAAAGGAGGCTTTCTAGGAATATACAGACCTCATTCATCTATTCTCATGGCACTCCTGTTGCTGGCTCCATCTCTTCAGCTGGTCACCCTTGTAGCACTTAAATGAGATGTGACATTGCAGCCAAAAGAAAAAGGAGCAGGAGGAAGCAGAGATAATGGACTCCATCCAAAGTAAAAAAGGCTGATACTGATTTCAATGGACTTTGTGCCTCAGGCCTTATGCAAACAAAGGTGATTTAGGAGGGACAGCACAAGAAACCAGAGCTCACTCCTTTTCACCTGCATGTTACCACATTCTCCTGCTGAAATCTGAAGAGATGTTGCACTTGACACTGGGGACAGGGTAGGATCAAGCACTAACATGTTGGAGATTCCCATAGCAGGCTGAGAATGTCTTGATGAATGTGGAACCAATTTTTGAGAGCTCATCTCCCTTCACCCCAAATTCCAAGCTTCCAGATTTACATGCCTGTCAAGTGTGTGTGTGTGTGGGGAGGGGTTTGGTGGTGGTGGTGGTTTTGGGGGTTTTGGGGGTTTTTTGGGTTTCTTTTTTGTCACTGAAATTTCTTAGGATAAGTAAGTGTTACTAAGAGTGAATGAAACATGGAATGAAGGTCTGGCTTAGCTGAAATCAACAGCAAAACTCCTTGATGGTGTTTCATGTTTGCTGTTCAGTGTCACACTGAAGAGGGCAGCGACCTGCTGGCCTGCAGGAGATTGCAACCCTCCAAAACAGCAACAAAGATATTTATTTTTGACTCCAGAGAGAGAGGAATGATGTCTGTAGCAGTGCTGGCTACAGATCAGTTCTATTTCCATCCTGGGGGAATGATACAGTTAACCAGTAAATCACTTGGCTCACTCACTTTAATTATGCTAGGTGACTGTGATATTTTATTTTACTGGGGCTCTCTAGTCTTGCTGTAGTCCACATTCTAAAACAAGCTGGCTGAACCTGAAGTCATTCCTAATATTAAGGTTTTCAGGCAGTGTGTTTTTCTTGCTGCAGCCACAGCGTGGATGTAATTATCATCTGCCTTGTAGCAGCACCTGCCTAAGTGGAACAGTTAGTTATTTACTGACACTCCAGGAGGGACTGCAGATTGAAGATCAGCTGTGTCTCCCAGCTCATGGGTAGCCCAGGACTAAAACATGAGGCCAAGATTTACAGATCCATCCCTTCTTAATAACAAGGCAAAAGCTTTTTGTTCACAAGATAAATCCCGTTTTTTAAAGCAAATTTATGTTCAAAATAGAAAGTGATAGTTTAAAATCAGGATTTATTTATCATGTTAAGTCAACATCAAGAGCTTCTGCCTTTCCCTTGGAACATTTGACAAGCAGAACTGCTGATGTCTTAAATTCTGTTCTATACCTGGAATACCTCTCCTATGAGAACAGGTTGAGGGAGCTGAGAGTTGTTCAGCCTGGAGAAGAGAAGGCTTCAGGGAGAACTAATAGCAGCCTCCCCGTGCCTGAAGGGGGCTACAAGAAGGCTGCAGAGGGACTGTTTCCAAAGCCCTGCAGTGATAGGATGAGGGACAATGGTTTGAAATGACAGAAGGGCAGAATTAGATTGGGTGTTAGGAACAGGTTCTTTATCATGAGGGTGGTGGAATACTAGAACAGGCTGCCTAGGGCTGTAGTTGAGGTCCCAACGCTGGAGATATTCAAAGTGAGGCTTGACAGGGCTCTAGGCAACCTGATCTAGTTGAGGATGTCCCTGCTGACTGCAGAGGTGTTGGACTGAGCTTTGGGGGTCCCTTCCAACCCAAACCATTCTGTGGTAATGTGACTCTTACAGTGATCCAAACAAGAGTGCTTGTTTTGTAGCCTATTGGAAGACAATTTTTAATACAGTCCTGCTCTGAAATCTGCATATGGAAACCAACAGACTTTGCAGGAGACTTGGTATGTGCAAAATGTTGTTAATAGTTACTAGATGCCAAACTACTTTCCTGTGTCAATACTGCAGCAAGAGCTCTGTCATTCAGTGCCAGATTTTGGTATCTATACCAAATAGTGAAATAAAAACATTGCTGGAGATTCTTTTTAGTGGCAAATTTCAGCTTTTGTCATATATCAGAAATTGTTTAGCTGGAAATGGTACTTGATGAAGACACAGAGTGTGTCAGCAGTAAATTTGCAGATGACACCAAGTGAGGTGGCAGTGTTGATGTGCACCAGGGCAGGGAGGCTCTGCAGAGGGACTTGGAGAGATTGGATCCATGGCCAACATTAAGAGGATGAATTTCAACAAGGCCAAGTGCCAGGTCTTGCATTTGGGTCACAACAGCCCCAAGCAACACTAGAGGCTTGGGGCAGTGTGGCTGGAAAGCTGCTGGCAGAAAGGGACCTGGGGGTGCTAATGGACAAGCAGCTGAAGTGTGCCCAGGTGGCCAAGAAAGCCAAAGGCATCCTGGCTGGGATCAGCAATGCTGTGTCCAGCAGGAGCAGGGAGGGGATTGTCCTCTTGGACTCAGCTCTGGGGAGGCCACACCTGGAGTGTTGTGTCCAGATTTGGGCACCTCAATACAGGAGAGATGTGGAGGTGCTGGAGCCAGGGCAGAGGAAGGCAAGGAAGATGTGAAGGGCCTGGAGAATAAATCTGGTGAGGAGCAACTGAAGGAGCTGGGGATGGTTAGTGTGAAACAGAAGAGGCTGAGGGGAGACCTCATTGCTCTCTACAACTACCTGAAAGGACCTTGTGGAGAGGCTGCTGCTGGTCTCTTCTCACAGATAATTAGAGCTAGAACAAAAGGGAATGGCCTTAAGCTACAACTGGGTAGGTCTAGACTGGACAGTAGGAAATTTTTTTTTCCCATCAAGAGTGGTCAGGCACTGGAATGAGCTGTCCAGGGAGGTGGTGGAGTCCCCAATCCTGGATGTGTTTAAAGGTGGTTTGGATGTGGTGCTTGGGGCTATGGTTTAGGGGTGACCCTTGCAGAGTAGGGTGAATGGTTGGACTTGGTGATCCTGAGGGGCTTTTCCAACCTGAATGTTTCTGTGATTCTGTGATCTTCATCTCTGTTCTTTCTGTATGGACTTGATGCTCACATGGACTCTCATTACACACTGTAGAGGTAGGAAGAGGTATCTGAGGTGGCCCCAGAGATAAATGTGGGACTCCCTCTGGGTAATGTGCTGTAAAGCTTCATTTACTTCTGCTTTCAATCCTGCTCAGATAGCTCTGTGCTGTTCTGCAATACATGCCTACTTTATCTGTGCTTTGGTGGAGGCAAATGTGCTTTGGCCAGCCCAGACAAAAATGTAGCAGCAAGAGATGCCTGTCTACTCTTCTTATGCTGCAGTGGCATTTCCAGGAGAAAAAGACTGGTTCAAGGTTTTCTTTTGCAAAAAAAAAAAAAAACAAAAAAACAAAAAAACAAACCTCAGGATAGAGGTTTTGAGTTTACCTGGAAAGCTTTTCCTTTGAAACTTGACCTCTCTAGGTGGATAACCAGGGTTTTCCACAAAAAAGATCCTTCCTTCTCCTTTTATTGGGTTGGTTTGGATGTTTTGCCTTTTTTCATTGGTTTGATTTGCTGTTAATTTGCTTTGGTGGTATTTGGATTGGGTGTTTGGGTGTTTTTTTGGGGGGTTCTGGTTTTGGTAGGTTTTGGTTTGACTTTTTTTGTTCATTGGGATTTGTTGTTTGGTGGTTTTGGGTTTCTTTTTTGGTTTTGGGTTTGGTCTTTTTTTTGTAGGTTTTGGTTTGACGTATTTTTGTTTGTTGGGATTTGTTATTTGTTGGTTTTTGGTTTGTTTTTTGGTTTTGGGTTTGCAGGGTTTTGGTAGGTTTTGGATTGACTATTTTTGTTTGTTGGGATTTGTTGTTTGTTGGGTTTTGGTTTGTTTTTTGGTTTTGGGTTTGGTCTTCTTTTTTTGGCAGGTTTTGGTTTGACTTTTTTTTGTTTGTTGGGATTTGTTTGGTGGTTTTTATTTTGTTTTTTGGTTTTGGGTTTGGGTTTTTTGGGTAGGTTTTGGGTTGACTTTTTTGTTTGTTGGGATTTGTTATTTGGTGGGGTTTAGTTTGCTTTTTGGTTTTGGGGTTTTTTTTTGGTAGGTTTTGGATTGACTTTTTTGTTTGTTGGGATTTTTTGTTTGGTGGGTTTTGGGGTTTTTTGGGGGTTTGGGGTTTTATGGGTTTTGGGTTTTTTTGCTAGGTTTTGGTTTTACTTTTTTATTTGTTGGGATTTGTTTGGTGGTTGGTGATTTTTTGGTTTTGGGTTTGGGGTTTTTTTTGGTAGGTTTTGGGTTGACTTTTTTGCTTGTTGGGATTTGTTGTTTGGTGTTTTTTTGTTTGTTTCTTGCTTTGGGGT
The DNA here is from genome assembly GCF_027791375.1 of Indicator indicator. Classification (NCBI taxonomy): domain Eukaryota; kingdom Metazoa; phylum Chordata; class Aves; order Piciformes; family Indicatoridae; genus Indicator; species Indicator indicator. Next base: position 6,043,267 of record NC_072021.1, read on the forward strand.
TTGGGGTTTTTTGGTAGGTTTTGGATTGGCTTTTTTTGTTTGTTGGGATTTGTTGTTTGGTGGTTTTGTGTTTCCTTTTTGGTTTTGGAATTGGGGTTTTTTTTGGTAAGTTTTGGGTTGACTTTTTTATTTGTTGGGATTTGTTTGGTGGGTTTTGGTTTCTTTCTTGGTTTGGGGTTTGTTTTTTTTGGTAGGTTTTGGTTTGACATTTTTTTGTTTGTTGGGATTTGTTGTTTGGTAGTTCTGGTGGGTTTTGGTTTGGCATTCCTTGGTTTAGTGGTTGTGGGTTTTGGGGTTTAGGTTTTTGTTTGGTAGTTCTTGGTTAAGGGTTTTTGGATGTTCTTTGGTACGGTGGTTTTTGATCAGGTTTAGGGTGTTCTTTGGTTTTCTGGTTTGGGGTTGTTTTTTTGTAGTTTTGTTGTTTTGTTGGCTTGGTGTTTTTTAGGATTTTATTTTTGGGGGGATTTTTTTGGTGTAATATTTTTGGGGGTGTTTTTTGATGTGTTTTGGCTTGGATTTGGTTTTCTTTTTTTGTGGAGCTTTTGTGGGTTTGGGTTGTTTTTGTTTTGGTTTGGTTTGTTTGTTTGTGTGGGGGGGTTGGTGTGCTTTTTTTTGTGTGTGTGTTTTGTGGTTTGCTGTTTTATGCTGTTGTGATGGTATGGTGGGTTCACTTTCAAATAAGAATCCCCAAAGAGAACAGCCTAAGGAAATTCTTCTATGAAAAGTAATGCAAGCAAAATATCCATCAATAATCAACAAAATAAATATTTTAACCAACTATGTATGGGAGGAAAAACTTAGCAAAGGTAAGTTTGACAACATGGTGACCAAGTCCAATGAAGGGTTAAGTAATGTATTTCTTTGCCTTTTTAAAGCAGAATGGTCAAGTGTATTCTGCTGTGTGTCTTCCTACACTTCCTTGATATTGAAGTTATAGCTCTTATTAACAAGTCACCTTTCAACTTGATGAGTCATCTTATGGAGTCAGAATTGAGTCATTGAAACCCCCTTGGCCTTCCAGCAACATGATGGCTATGAAATAAGGCTCATAATTAGGAGCTGGTCAGACATTTCCTGGTAAAATAATGTTGCCAGGAAACAATTAATTGCTCTTGATGTTGTGAATGTATGAACTAGTTTCTTGGGTTCAGTCTGGGATTCCTAAGCAAAACAGAGACAAAGATGGCTATCCTGAAGTGGTCTCTTTCCCTCTCACATTTGTGTCCATTTAGGATGAGGAATCAGAATTCTATTGAGTGGTGAAACCATTCCTTGCTGATCCCTGGGCTATTTTAAGGGTTTTTCTTTTCTTCCCCTTTACTATTTACTATGAGGATAGGCTGAGGGAACTGGGGTTGTTCAGGCTGGAGAACTGCCTTCCAATACCTCAAGGAAGCCTCCAGGAAAGCTGGAGAGGGACTTTTCATAAGGGGGTAGACAGGACAAGGGGGAATGGGTTTAAGCTGAAGAGAGAGTAGGGTTAGACTGGATCCTAGGAAGAAGTTCTTCAGTACTAGGGTGGCAAGACTCCGGAATAGGTTGTCCAGAGTGGTTGTGGATGCCTCCTCCCTGGAGCTGTTTGAGGCCAGGTTGGATGGGACCTTGGGTAGAGAAGTCTAGTTGAGAGGTGTCCCTGCCCATGGCAGGGTGGTTGGAGTAGATGATCTCTGAGGTCCCTTCCAACCTAGGCCATTCTATGATTTTTTCCTCAAAGCCACACAAACTGATTTTGAGCAATCATGGATTCATGTCAGTATAGAAAGGATTTTTGAATGTTTTGGGGTTTGTTTTGGTTTTTTGGTTTGTTTTTTTTAAGGAGGAAATCTTTCTGAGACTAGAAAAACAGTCCAAATCTTTTGTTCTGATCCCAAGATCTGACCATCAACATCAGCTTTGCAGGTAGGAGACTCCTTATTTTTCAAGTGGAAGGTAGGCAGCTCCCAAACACACACAGTTTCCTAGAAAACCTTTCACCCTCACATGTAACTTGCAAATGGTGGCTTAGGTTATGCAAAGCTGTAGGAATGTACAAGAACATTCAGTTCACAACTCAATGGAGGTAAAGACAGCAGAATCTAGCATTCAATTTGCCAAATACTCTGGGCAGAAGCCAGAAGTCCATTTACATATAAATATATAATTTATAATGTGGAAATGCTTCAAGGCCTTGCATGCAAATGCTTTGGATTTTTCTGGAAAAAAAATAAATTCTTTTCATCCTCTTGTTCTTTGTTTCAATTAAATCATTTCATTGTTGCATGCATTACAATAAATTAAGAGGGCAACCTCTTCTCTCTTTGCATACAACTGGCATATAAATGACAATTCCTACACGGCATAAAACCTCAGATAATTGTTTTATAATTAATTGGCATTAATTGAGGGGGGAAAAAAAGTAGGATTTTATTATAAATGTGTCCAATTCATTTAGAAAAAATAAAGGGAATATAGATTCCAACTCCAGTGTCACTCTTCAAAGTACCATTCCCCCTGAACAGATTAGATGTTGGGGGTTTTAGCTTGATTTTTTTTTTTCCTCATTACTGTTTCTGAATGTCTGCATTTTGGATGTTGGCTGGATCAAAAGAGATAAATATAAAAATATCAGATCTGAGAAATATTTTCCATATTTTTGATTTTTTAACTTCATTTCTTGTGTATGTTTAGCTGCTGATATTTAGTTTGCTGGCAATACTAATGACGACTAAGTCATCTGAGGAAAACAAATTCTGGCTTTGGAGAAAGCTTCTGATCACAGGAATTTGTTTGCAGACTGTGGAACTGAGTATCAGATGTGGAGATGTTTTACAATAAATAGTGTTGTAGTCATTTGTTCAAAACCAGAAGTCACTCAGCAAATACTTTGGATACATGAGAAAACCCTGACTAGGAAGAAAAAAAAAAAAACTCAACAGCTTTCTGCCATTTCTACAAATTCCAAACTAAAAGCCCTTCTCATGGGTCTCTTGAATGTATAGGTCTCCATATAGGTCTCTTGAATGTTTAGACAAAGAAATGACATACAACAGCAAAATGAGCAAGGGCAGTCACTTAGAGGGGCAACCAGAAAGCACTTCTCTGATAAGCTCAATGCCAGGAAATGGCAGAGGAGTTGAGGAACCAGGCTGCATCTGGGGGACTCTTTTGACAAGATGGCAAGCCCAGTCCTTGGATGTATCACCCCAGTCTTACATCACAGCCTAAAGATAGTAATGTTGAGCATACAGAGAGGGTGTTGCAGTTCTGATCATCTGTATTAAGAAAGGTGAATTCAAAGTGGAATGGTGGCTGTTGGGGGAAAAGGATAAATTGGTTTTGAGAAGAAATTAGAAGAGCCTGGTGTGTACTTTATGGGGGAAAAAAGACTGGAAGAGAAGATGTGGCTGTCTAGCAGGGGAAATAAAAAAACAGAAAATGAAATGTTCTTTTGGGAATATGACAAATCTGGCTAAAGTCAGAGCAGACCAGGCCACATATGAAGGTAGAACTGGAAAGAAAAGTTGTCAGGTAACTACAGAATAAAGTCTTGAAATTTCCTGGAACTTGGGAATTCCTCAAGGAAGTATAAGAATAGTAATTAAAGAGGGGAAAAAAAAGTAGAATTTAATTTTTAATTTAAAAAAATCACATTATTTGTCATGATTCTTCATCACAGCATTTGGCAAGACCTGAGGAGTCACTAAGCTGTCTTATGGATTTGCAGAGGGATTTTTAGCATTGACTAAAGTACATTGAGATACTTGAACATGACCAAAGGGCAATGAGGGTGTGGAGAGGTCTGGAGCACAGCCCTATGAGGAGAGGCTGAAGGAGCTGGGGGTGTTTAGTCTGGAGAAGAGGAGGCTCAGGGGAGACCTTATTGCTCTCTACAACTGCTTGAAAGGAGGTTGTAGACAGGTGAGGGCTGATCTCTTCCTCCAGGCAACCAGCACCAGAACAAGAGGACACAGTCTCAAGCTGCACCAGGGGAAGTTTAGGCTTGAGGTGAGGAGAACTTCCCAGAAAGAGTAATTGGACATGGAAAGAACTGCCCAGAGAGGTGGTGAAGTCACCGTCCCTTGAGGGGATCAAAAAAAGCTTGGATGTGGCAGTTGGAGCCATGTGTTAGTTGTCAGGAGGTGTTAGGTATTAGGTGATAGGTTGGACTTGATCTCTGACTTCTTTTCCAACCTGTTTGATTCTGTGTGATTCTGTGAAAAGGAGAATGGTTTGGCTTGATAGCCCCAGGGTCTTGTGCAGAGTGGTGAGTGCACAGCTGCCAGTTGGCTTTGGTGGTTCTGCTACGTTGGATATCAACCCTGCTATCCCTTCCTGGTAACTGAAATACTTGGAAATGACCTGTAGGTAACTGTTAAGTTGATGTACTTAGTGTGGCAGGGCTAAAGGTTATGCTGAAATAATTTGCAGAGCTAAGACCACGGGGAGGTCTAGGCTGCTAGTTTAGTTTTGCTAACCAGCTACTTTTTGTGGTCATTTCATTCTGCTCTGTCATTTTAGGTTGTGCAGCAGAACATTTTAATGCTGTATTTTTATATGGTGTATTGAAAATTTTTGTGCTTGTTTTCTACGGAATTCAGCATGAAAGTCAGAAGATCTAAATCCTCTCTGTAGTGTGACCATAGTTCTTTTTGGCAGCACTGGCAAATCTGCTGCTTTAATTATGAGCAGATTAAGTGTGTCGGACTTCTATCTTCAAGTGATTATATATAGAACTTCTTGCTGTGTAATTACTGTCAGTAAATCTTCCTCCACTTTAGATCTATTACCCAAATTACTACTCTGAATTTTAATTCTTCTTGCCTTACAGTGGGTGAAGGCCATATGGACTTCTAACTGTTGCCACAAGTAAAAATCCCAGTAACTCAAGGCACACAGGACTAGATCCGTAGTCGAAGGATCATAGTGTGTCTTAGGTTGGAAGGAACCTCAGAGATCATCTACTCCAACCCCTCTGCCACATCAGGGTTGCCTCTCAACTAGACTTGACTGCCCAAGGCCTCATCCAACACTTCCAGGAGAGGAGGCATCCACAACCTCCCTGGGCAACCTGCTCCAGTGTCTCACTTCCCTCACTATAAAGAATTTCTTCCTAATCTCCAGCCTAAATCTACCCTCCTGAACCTTCAATCTATTCCCTCTCATCCTATCACTACAAGCCCTTGTAAAAAGTCCCTGGGTAAAAGCCCCTAGTGACCTTCAACGTGAATCTGTCTGAAGGTGCAAAGCTGTCCCCATGTCTTAGGTAGGTGTAGCATAGACCAAGAGGTTATGAGACAGCAGGAGCTGCAGGAGAGGCACAATTCACTATATTAAGTCATTTGACAGAATGGAATGCTGGTGAGTGATAGGAGGGATTAGGTTTGTTGATGTAGGAAAGGAGTTCTTTTGAAAGATCCTTTAACTGGACAGTGTTGCTTTACAGGCAAGACCAGAGAAGTCAAAAATGTGTCATTGTGAAAAATCAGGAATTTTATGTAACTAAATCTCCCCCTCAGATGGCTAAGTTGGCATCCAGTCTGTTGATTTTTAGTTATCAAAATTGTGCCTAGATTTTGGGTGTCACAAAACACTACATCTGAAACACCTCAATTACTACTGAATTACAACTACTACATTTAGGGCAGTAAGGATGCAGTGGACATCAGAAAAGACTCCAAACAGAGAGATGCAGGTTGCCTTTCAAATTCTTACTGGTCTGTTTCTTCAAGAGGGTTAGGAAAGTTGGGCCCTTGCAGGATAGCTGAACCAAAGTGCTTTAGGAACAGGAAAAGATGGGAGGTGATGAACAACAGATCTCTACTTGGCATGAGGCCACTTGGAATAGGACAGAAATGACATTGGGCTGCAGTCAAGAGCTCTGCAGTATGAGTGTGTTGCAAAGATAGCAGACCCTATGGAGGACTGTTTTCAATCACCCTTCTACCCAGAACTGCATCTCCCAGCCACCTTCAGTCCCTGCTTCCACTGTGCCCTCTCTGCTATCAGAAATAGGGGAGCTCTGCTCCTCTCCATCTGCCAGCAGCACTGCACTGAGCAGCCTGTGGGGCTGCTGGCCAGCTAGAAGTGGGTGAAATTCACTGACCCAAGTGTTTCTGACAAAGTGAGTACTTACATTCATAGCCCTTAACACACTAAACTATTTTAAGCTTCAGTGTGAATAAAGCTATTTTTGCTAGATGGAAGGAGTGTTTGCTATTATTCTATGTACCTCATCACATTTAGTGAAAGTAAAAATACTCCCAGTGGAAATACCTGGATCAAAACCAGTGAGGAAGCTGCACACATACTCCAAACACCTGCATATCACAAAAATTTAACAGTGCCAGAACCAAATAGTTCTGGTTTATCTCAGAAGAATGTTTGCAGCTAATCCTCTCTTGTGGACATAGATAAACACACTGCAGCTAATACAGACTTATCAGAATTCAGTGGAGACATTTCAGAGTGCAGCACTTAACTGCTTTTCAATTTCTTTTCCTGTTTTGTCATCATCATTGTTGGCTTTTTTGTTTTAAAAAAAAAAAAAAAAAAAAGAAGAAGAAAAAGAAAAAGATCATTTACAGGTGATTGTTTGGTCCAGGCTTGGAACTATGCCCACAGAGTACTTCAACTTTATTTTCCTCTCAACGCTTCTCCTCTTTGGATAGAAATCTGCAGAGCTGTGAGAGAGGTTCAAGGAGAGTAACTCATTGCATTGTAGGTTTCTCAGGCTGTGTGTTGGCAATGCTAGAGTCACTTTTGGGGGTTGAAATGTAACTTCCAGGTGTATAAACTGCAATAAGGACAAGTGTAGAGTCCTGGGGAGGAATAACACCAGGCAGTAGTACAGACTAGGGGTCATCCTGCTTGGAAGCCCACTCTAACACAGGCTGCATGTGAGGCCAGGAATTAAATGCAAGCTTTTGTGTATCCTTGCTGGAAAGGAGTACGTTTGGGAGAATGGAAATTCTACCTTGTGTGTGGATATGTTCACTCTGTGCTTTTCAATGATCACTGAGAATAGTTTGGCAGTGCAACTGCTTTTTAAATGCTTCACTTTCTTTGTGAGATTCATTCCTCAAATCAATTATTATTTTTTTTTCTGTTAATGTTTTCGTTTGCAGGGTAGTTTGCCAGCCATTATTGTTTTGAGGTGGGGACAAAAGCATGCCAGTGTGAGGTACAGTTATGAACTGAGTCAGAAGGGCCTGGTTTTGCCAAGTAACAGTGATATAACAGTGTGATCACACACTCTGATGCGATCAATAAACACTAGCGGTCTAAAAATTGATAGCAATCAAACATCTGATGGACTAGGACTCTACAGCCTCTCCTGGCTTTCCAGTACTCTAGTTTATTTGCCTTGTCTTCCTTTTGATTTACAATCCCAGTATGAATTCTTTGAGAACAGACATTATGTGTTTCTACAGTGCTTGGTGACTGATCCCATCCAGAGTTGGGATTCTGCTCAATAAATATAAAGACTATACTTCAGATGCTGGTGGGGATTCCTTCTTACAGATAGGTATAGCATGTAATTTCTGTGAGAGGGCATGTATATATATGTGATTTTGCATATAAAGTGGGTTTGAATCATTCATAGGCTTTAGGGAAGTGCCAGTAAGCTTGTTTCACCACCATGGTAGCCCTGGAGCAAATGCAATGCTAATACTCCTGCTTAGTGATTTTAAATAGTTTGTAAGCTGCTGTAAAAAATGTGTTGTCAAACTCTGCAACTAATTTACTTCTTCCAGTCTATAAAACAAGGAAAGGAAACATCTGTTTAAATGTGAATGTAAGGGTAGTGGGGATTATACTTTTCTTGCCTCTGTTGTTGTTCATTGTGTTTAAAGGTACAAAACTGAATGTGCCTTATTAATGAGTGGTGATATTTATTAGAACTGGAGACCCTGGGCAAGCCTGCAGAGATGAACATTTTGTGATACTGCTGGCATTTCTGAAATAAATTAAGCAGATGTGGGAACATTCCAGACATTGCTGAGCACATAGATCACCCCACATGGCTGAAGTCACAGCAGAGTTAGCACAGATGAGTGGAGCTATCAACACAACTTCTTTGTCCATAAATTCTCTGCAGCAAGGGTTAACGTTGCACAAGGCATACCCTGCATGGGAATTTTCCTGTTCCTCTGTGTGTTTCATTTATTTATATGTGCTCTATGTCTGTCTCTCAGATTATTCAGCCCCTGGAACACCAGGATAAACGCTTTAGAAAGGTCAGCCCTGCTTGCAGGGAGCCAGCCTCGCTGTTCTCCAAACTCACAAAACCCGGAGACTGTTTCTGGCCTGTGCCTTTTAATGCCCCTGAAGAAAACGCACCAGAACAGCATTCAGCAGGGTGTGAAAAACGCTAAAGGGTTTTACCCTGCCCATTGTTTGCTGTGAAATGCCAGGCTGGTGCTCCAGCACAGGGCTGAGGGGCCTTCCCTTGTCTGTTCTGTTCCCCTTGGTTTCTATGTTGGTTTTTCTCATTTATAAGCTAAGACAATCCAAGGTTAAGCCGTTGCTGACAGAATAGAAATAAATAATTTGATATGAATGTTTTGACATAAGTGAGATGAACAAAAATAGTGGGGGCACGTTCTATTGATCATTTCTTACTTCAGAGTGTGCAAGTGCTCTGTTACTGAGCCTCAAGAACCCTGGAAACAAATTGTCCAAGCCATAAGTGTTGCTTTATGGGTTTTTACAGATAGATTGGTACTTGGGTGGTGTAGAAATATATGAATAAAATAATGTACAAAAGCTTTGTATTGATTCAAGCACTTTCAGTAGTATATGTAAGAGCAGCTGGAAGAAAGTTGAGGAGAAATCTCAGTAGAACAAAGAATGGAGAACTACTCTTTCTATTTCAGAAAAATAAACTGGAGTGAAAGGAGAAGAGTGTGAAAGACAGGCTTAAACCAAAGCAATAAATAAAAATGTCTTGGGGAGGGGGAAAAATGGTATTTGAGATGTCCAGTAAATAGCAATCCACAAACAGTGTGAAGAGCTGACAGCAGTTTGTGTTGGAGCTTCTTGAAGCATGAAGAGAAACTTTTGCAGCATGTTGATCTTAGAGTGAAATGTAAGTCTGGGATCCTCCAGACATGGTCTGCTGTAGCTGAGGGTAGAGGTTCTTTGGCTGTGCACTGGTGCACATACTTTTCAGGTGGCAATTATTAGAAACAGAAGCAAATCGAGGTGTGTTTTCAGTCTCCATACAGAAATGCATAAGCAATCATGCTGCCTTTCAATTTGCCTCAAGTGCCTGGAGAGGGCAACTAGAAGTCTGTAAAATTGTGTCAAAGTTTGGCTATTTAATTTCTGATGTCCTTAACTATTTTTTGTCTCTAAGATTTTTCTCCATCCAAACCCTGTGCTCTGCCATTACTAATATTGAATTGGTGAAGCGTTATTCCTCTTCTATAGTGACAGTCAAAATAAAATCAATGCTGGAGCACGTCTAGCAGGCAGTGAGATAAACAGTGAGTAACAAGCTGGTGCTAAACTCTTGGTAAACCATCAGGACGTTAGGTTTAAGAGTTAAATCTACACAAAGCACACCTAGGAACCTAACTAAGTTGGGTTTATTTGTGTGGATTTTTGTGTGTGGTGGCTTTTGTTTGTTTTGTAGGGGGAAAAAAAAAATAGCAGCTAAAGAGATACAGCTGGGTTTTTGCAAACTGGGTTTTCTGAATGAACCCAAGTGGCATTTCTTGGGATTCAGATGGTTTTCTAAGGCCAGAAAGATTGGGGACTAAGCAGAAAAAGGCATCTTAACAACCCTTTAGAACATGGGCTATGTACTACTCATATACTATGTATACTTTTCATACATATATGCACTTTATATATATGTGTGTGTGTGTGTGTATGTATGCATGTATGTATGTAGTTGCATGACTTTTAACCAGTCTTCTGGAAAGTTTAGGCAGATGCTGTGCTGCTAACTTAGAATCAGAATCTGTCAGGGTTGAAGGGACCACAAGGATCATCAACTTCTTCATGTCCAGCAGTCCTTGGTCAATGGATGATATTTAAGATTGAAGGGATTTCCATCCCAGTGAAGACATTAAGGTGGAAAAGCAGAAGCTTTGTTATTTTAAATGTTGCTTTATTTCCTTGAGGACTCACCAACCTTGCAATTTTAGAATATCAACTGGGAAAGGAGAAACAAATCCAGCTTTTAAAATGTGTATTTTTCACAGGAGTAATGAGATGAACGATGAGGTTCTGCAGGGGCAATGCCTCATCAGGAGATGAGTAAGGCTGTTCCTGAAGGTCTCTGAAAGGCAGCCAGCACTTTTACAAGAAGGTCTTGAAAATCCTGGATGCAGGCTATTTGTAGCACTTCAACAATGTCAGTCAGAAAGGTTTGAACCAGTAGGAAATGATTCCACTGGTTTTCTAGCTTTGAGCACAAGAGGGAGTATTTGCAAGTAATGTTTCCTTGTAAAAACAAAAAAAAGCTGCTTAGCAGTGCAAGCAGTGGATTTGGGCAATTAACTGTGCTCTGCACCGCCCTGGCAGCGTCCAGGTCAAACTGGCAACAAGTGTGAATATTTTCCTGCTTGTCTGCTTGTAGAAGTGCACATCATGAGGGAACCTTCAGAAATTTCATGCAGATTGTGTACCAATCATAGTGAACTGATTTACAGGAAGGAATTGTAGGCTAGCCACTTGGAGCCAGGTTGCTGCACTATAAATTCTTTGTCAATGTATCAAAGAAGTAAATCTTTCTTCTGCTTGTGTCTTTCTCCCCTGAAGAGACTGACCTTTCCCTAAAGGAAGTTTTGATTTCTCTTAGTTATAATCTTTCTTTTTTTTTTTTTTTTTTTTTCTTTTTTAAGATAGAATGTAAAGGAAAAGAACTTGTGGAGTGAGAAATAAAAAAGCAATTTTGGACTAGTGTGATTTTAAAGGTTGCAGTTTAAAGCTATCTGCAAGTTTATAACAGCAATAAAAAAGTCCTCATTCATTACCAGTGATGGGACTTGCAGTTGTGCTTGGTGCTGATCAATTATCTGACACTATGTAAGGACAAGACAATCTGACTGGCACCACTGAAATCTTAAAAAAATCATATTGGCACAGTTTGTTACATGTTCTACCCAAGCATCTTGGAACTAAGGCATGAAGTAGTGAAGGTTCATGACTTGCTTGGAAATTAAGAATGATTTTTGGCTATAATGTATTTGTCATAATAATTCAACAAGGCCAAGTGCAAGGTCCTATGCCCAGGTGAGGGCAATCCCAAGCAGAAACTCAGGCTGGATGAGGAATGGCTCAAAAGCAGTCTCCAGGAGAAGGAATTGGAGGTGTTGATGAAAAACTCCCCAGGAGCCAGCAATGGTCACTGGCAGCCCAGAAGGCAGCTGTGTGCTGGGGAATGTGACCAGCAGGACAAGGAGGGATTTCTGCCTCTCTGCTCTGGTGAGAATCACCTGGAGCACTGCATCCAGTTCTGGTGCTCCCAGAATAAGAAAGACATGGAGCTGCTAGAGGAGGTCCAGAGAAGGCTGTGAAGATGATCAGAGGACTGAAGAACCTCCTCTATGGGGTCGGGCTGCAAGAGTTGGGGCTGCTCAGCCTGAAGCAGAGAAGGCTCCAGGGAGACCTTAGAGCAGCCTTCCAGTACCTGTAAGGGGATACTAGAAAGCCAGGAAGGGACTTTTTACAAGGGCTTCTAGTGACAGGACAAGAGGGGATGGATTGAAGCTTGAGAAGGGGAGATTTAGACTGAAGATTAGGAAGAAATTCTTCCCAGTGATGGTGGTGAGACACTGGAACAGGTTGCCCAGGGAGGCTGTGGATGCCTCCTCCCCATAGGTGTTCGAGGCTAGATTGGATGTGGCCTTGAGCAACCTGGGCTGGTGAGAGGTGTCCCTGCCCAAAGCAGGGGGGCTGGAACTAGATGATCTTTAAGGTCTCTTCCAACTTAAACCATGAATCTGTGAATTTGGTCTAAAGAGGGCTGTGCTGTTCTTGGGAGTGCAATGATACCAAGGGAGAAGGAGAGGGGAGCCTACATTATGGGAACTGAGAATTACTTGAAGTTTAGTAGGAATATGGCATCAAGCTTCATCATTCCCAAACTGCTGGGATAACTTTTGCCTTATTTAAAAATCTATTTAGGGATCAGAAGAACATGGAGCAAGGGAAGAAGGATTTGCTTTAAAGGCACACTGACAGAGTTATGCTCTATATAACTGTGATTTTGTTATTTATTTTTTTAAAAGACTCCTAAATCAACAGAAAATTTCCATGAAATCAAATGTGGAAAACTGTTCAAGTGAAAAAAAGAAAAATCCCTTTTGTTTGCATTTAACCATTCCACTGCAGCATCCACAACTCAAAGAAAGAAGCTTTGTTCAGTCTTCACAGTGCAAATATTTCTGACCTTCTGTGAGAGCTATTAATCATTTTGCAGTAAGGAGAGCTACTCTTTGCAGTCAGCATGGACTTTTTCTGACCACACAGAGGTGTTTTGATGATGGTTGGCAGAGCAGCGTGTCAGGATCTTGCTTACTGACATCAGTGATAGGTGGTAGAGTACCAGAGCTGGTGGAAATGCCTGAGCAGTCAAATCAGGAAGGAGTGGAAAATGCCAAGCCAATGATCAGAGGTGTGAGCAGGTGTGCTGGTTTGAGGCCAGCCAGAACATCTCTTGCCCCGAAAGGGACAAAAGAATGACACACGCAAACGGATTGGAGAGTGATGGAAAAGTTTAAGTGGAAAAGCGATTGGTGAAAATACAGAAAAACTACAAACTACAGAGCATAGTGGAAAAGAACATCCTAAAGCATACAGAGTTCCCTACATAGTACCCAGAGGTTTCCCAATCCTTCCCTCCTCCCACCTGAGGGTCTACCCAAAACCCCCAGGGCTCTTTTCTTCCCCCCCGTTTCTCCCGCTGCTAGGCAAGTCTCAGGCTGGCCAGGTCTGAGACTGCCCTCCCTCCATTCTCCTCCTGGCATTAGGCCTAGACAGGCCTAAGAGGCCTTGAGGATACTCCCCCGGCATTACCCGATAAGAGAGGACATCTCCCATGGGAGCAGAGAGGGAAGAAAGAGGAAGAGAATGACTCTGCCGATGGCCTTATAGGGTGCAGGATTTATGGGTAGAAATACGCCGTTTCCTGTGTCCACCCCTACTGGGTGGGCACCTGGGACACCAGAGGTGTATCTCATGCAGCAGTGGCAGGGGGCACCCAGCCCAAACTGCCACAGCAGGGATGGTGCCTCACTACCCTTCCCCTCCCAACTGCCATGCACACCTGCCAGCTCTGCAAAGCACTTGCAGATCCTGTGCTCTTCAGGATGTGTCAGCAGGCAGAGGAGAGGAAGGGAAGAGGCACCAGCTGGCTATGGCCCCACACACCACCCCATCCTTGTGCTTGGAAGGAGGTACTGCTGCTCCCTAACAGAGACAAATTTAGATTGGAGAGCTTGGGGGGAATTTGAATAGTTCTGGGTTTGCTCAGCTTTGCACAGGGATTGACCATTTCATCCTGTACTCCACCTCAGGAGCCATTCTCCTAGAGGTCTGAAACAAGGACTACAGTAGTCATGCTAGAGCTAACTTCTACCTCTCCTGTCCCTCTGACCCATACTCTTCTTAATGGTATGACCTGGAGAAGAGGCAGTAGGACCACACCCATTCCTGCCAAGTGGCAGCATCCATGTCTTGGGCTGACCGCTGGGAAACAAACCCATTTCATACCTCCAAGAGCCAAGAACTGAGATTTTTTTTTTGCTTTAATTACACTGGGGAAGATTTCAGGCAGTGAGTTAAGAGGTTTTGCACAAAATCACCGCTTTTTCCCCCCCCAAGTATTCCTTGATTTCCCCCCATTCCCATGACTGACTTGTAAACTGCTTCCTCTTTAAAAGCTACACGTCCCAGAGATGCCCTTAGAAGAGGAGTGCAGAGTAAGAAAATATCCCTTCAGCTTGATGTGAATTGCAAAGCAGGGCTCTCTCCTTCCATTCTTAAACACGAAGGGTGGTATGAGTAGCAATGCTGACAGTGTACATTTGCAGATGCCACCATATGGGTCTTGAAAAACTAGTTGCACCGATGATTCCCTGCACATGTAGGAGACAGTTTGCATTGTTGGCATCGTCCCTGCACAGAAACAAGCACAGCTTAGCAAAGCTAAGCAGATGGCACTAGATCTGGTGCCAGGGAAGCACTGAATTAAAGGTTATACCCACCAGGTTTGATGCAGTGCCAGTTTGAATTGGTACAGAAGCTTCAGCCCACCTGCTTATTGGCCCCGTGACATCTGGCATCTTTTTCCTTTTTTTTTTTTTAATTTTTTTTTCTCCTCTTGGACTAAGCTAAAGGCAGCAAGGAAAAAAAAATGTCATTTTAAAAGCTAGTTACCAATAAATGGGATTAAAATTCTCTTAGAGAAAAAGAGAGAGAGAGAGAAAGCTTTCCAAATAGCATTGTGTTTAACCCTGCTGTATCAGAGAGTTTGGGGACAGCTTTGGGAAGATTATATGGTGGAAAATAAAGGTCTGGGTAAAACCACATTTTATGGAACCTCTTAATGGTCAGGGTGGCATATTATAATGAACACAGAGAGCTGTTAAGAGTTTATGGCTATCAGCAGCCTGCACATAGCAGCCTGCTGTCTCAGGCTGTCACCACGCATATGCTGTCACTCAGAGCAGGAGAGAGATTTTATGCCATGCCACCTGAGTGTGGCCAGTGTCAGTGCCCAATGATGCAATGCACCCTGCTAAGCCTATTGCCCTGCCTCACTTTGATTTCTCCCTCACCCCTTCTTGCTGTCTTACAGATTGCACCAGGCACCTCTTGAAGATTATTGTTATTTTTTGAAACCAGTCTCTCCTTCCTTGCCACACGTTCACATGCTGTATATACAAATATGCTGCCATGGGGACTGCGCTTGTTGCAGAGCCTAAAACTGTTTATATGTCTTCTCCATTAGGGATTTAATCCTTGCTCCCTTGGTGTGAAATGAAAGCATGCTGCTGTATGGCACTCTGGAGATGATTACTATTAGAGCTAAGCCTGAGTTTATACACACCATGAGCCAGATTAATCAACAATTTATTGACTCAAAATTGAATCCATACAACATTGGGTTTGACTTTTTTTCTTTTTTCTTTTTTCTTTTTTCTTTTTTCTTCTTTCTTTTTTCTTTTTTTCCTGTTTTCTTTTTTCTTTTTTCCCTGTTTTGTTTTTTCTTTTTTCTCTTTTTTCTTTTTTCCTTTTCTTCTTCTTTTTTTTTTACTTCTTATTTCTTGTTTCTTTTTAATTTTTCACATTTCTTTTTATTTTTTCTTTTTTCCTTCTTCATTTTTCTCTTTTCCTTCTTCCTTCTTCCTTCCTTTTCCCCCCCCTTTTTTTTTTATGAAGGAGGGATTCAGGCTGCCTGAATGAATTTGGTGGAAAGTTGTCAGAAAATCATTGAACCAGATTTATTAAATATCTGAAAAAAAAAAATAGTGACAGGCATGGTGTGATTTCTAAATCTCCATCACAGAATTTCAGGGAAGTTGATTTGCTTATGAACCATAGAGATGCATCTTTAAGTCATCAGTACTGGTTTGGAGTCTTCATTACACAAAAAGAAAGGGAAAAAATGGTCAGCTTTTGAAATTATGTTGCATTTTCTTGGCTTCTGTATAGTCAGAACCACTGTTAAGGTAAAAAAAAAAAAGTCTGATGGGAATGGGTAAATAAGGCAATATATAGCTGAAGAGATAAATGTGCTGGGGAACAAGTTGTAATACAAGTGCATTGCAGAGCAAAAAGCTGTTGGCAACAAGAACAACACTGCATGCCTGGAAATGTCTAACTTGAGAATATTTTACTTTTACTGGGTTTTTTTAAATGACTAATATTAAATATCCACATTTTCTATTGCTGACCTTTCAGATAGAAATCATCTGCAAGAAACCTGATCCAAAATCTACTGAAGTCGGTGGACTGCACTGGCTTATGCCTGTCTTGACCTTGCTGCTGGTATCTCTGCCTCTTGCTTTCTCCATGGCCAACAACTGCACAGTGCCCTGCACTGAAGGAAGCTGCCTCACAAGTCCTTTCCCAGAACAGATTTGAATTGAGTTTCAGGTTGGTCACTGGCTTTTCAAACTTTCCTACTGCACAGCTTTGGGATCACAGAATCACAGACTGTTGGGGGCTGGAAGGGACCTTGAAAGCTCATCCAGTCCAACCCTCCTGCCAGAGCAGGATCACCTAGGCCAGGTCACACAGGAACACATCCAGGCAGGTCTTGAGTATCTCCAGAGAGGGAGACTCCACAAGTCCCCTGGGCAGCCTGTTCCAGTGTTCTGTCACCCTCACAGTTAAATAATTCTTCCTCATGTTTCCATGGAACTCCTTATGCCTCAATTTCCACCATTGCCCCTTGTGCTGTCATTGGGCATCACTGAGAAGAGCCTGGGAAGTGCCTTGGGTGTTATTTCCAGGGACAGAAGTTCACAGCTTTCAGCTCAAACCTTCCAGATTTGCTACTTGTAGACAACAGCCTCAAAGACAAAAGAGCTAAAACTCCTCTGCCAGGGTATCAATGAGGATCAAAGCCTTGAAGATAATTTCCTTCTCCAACAGCCTGATCTGGGGACATCAATATGATTCTTCAGTTTTTCAGAGAGGGAGTTGTGCGAGGGCAGCTCTGTCAGTTTTGGGGTTGAGTGGGGAGAGCCAGACTGACTTGGGTTTGGGATTTTTTTATCTCACTTTAAGTGTTTCCAAAGCAACATCTGGGCATGTGGGTTGTTTTCTTGGGTTTTGCTGTAAGTCAACACTGAAATATAAGCAATGGGCTGGACTTTGAACCCTTATTGACAACAGATCCTCCTCCTTGTCTTCTCTAAGGCTGGGAAATCTGTCACTCGTTCCAATAGCAACACCAATTGAAAAGTGTTTTGTTTGTTGTTGGCTTTTTTAAAATATAATTTGACAAATGTTCTATTTACATAACAGATTGGTAAATAGTTTGGAGGGAGATTGCTTTCTCTAGCTCCTCAGCTTTCCTCATCTAGGACTGCTTTCTCTGAATAGTGTCTACTAAAATTATTCCCTAGAATTTTCAGGTTATAGACAATATGTCCTGTTACCCAGAGACAATGGTGCTGAGTTTAAAATAACATCCCTAAATAAACAAAAGATTCTGAACAAAGAAGTTTATTACATATCTGTAACCAGCATACTGTAACGATAGAAGCTTTTCACTAATTA
Organism: Indicator indicator; assembly: GCF_027791375.1. NCBI lineage: Eukaryota > Metazoa > Chordata > Aves > Piciformes > Indicatoridae > Indicator > Indicator indicator. The sequence continues at coordinate 6,060,490 of NC_072021.1, forward strand.
TTTACCTGAATTTAGTCTATTTTCTTCTCTTATATTTTATAACTGCCATGGTTTAGATTTTTCGTCAGGCACCATCACTTCTGTCACTCTCTACCATCTTCAGCTTCTTTCCCATGTTTAGTATCCTCACCACTTTCAGCTTCTTTGAACTCACATCACCATTGGCTCCTCTCATGGAATTTGAAATGCAGCCTTTCCCAAACCACTCAGTGACAACTTCTGGATTTATCTGATCCCATGCTGTCTTAATCCACTGACAGAGTAGTGCTGCAGTAGGGCTTCTTCATCTTCCCTGTAGGGGTTACAGCAGGATCCCCTGCCAAGAGCCAGAAGGGCTACAAGCACTCTTTAAAAGCCTTGTTCTCTACTACATCAGGCACCTGGAGTTGTGACATTGCTCCTGGTACAACTGCAAGCACAGTATTCGTTCCTCCGGCGCCGTGCTGCGTCGCTGGTGTAAGACACCCTTCGAAGGTACCTAGGACAAGCATTCTCCTTTTGCGTAGCAGCACACCTGCTCTCCTGTTCCAGATGATGTTCAGCCAATCCTTCATTAAGTCTGTAGGCATCCATTCTTGGGTTTGACACCTAACAATTATTCCAGTAGGCAGCTGGTCCTTCAGCATTGTTTTCCGCTTCAAGATCCCATACGGTGGCAATTTTATACCATCTGCCGGCACTGCCAGCCTTACTGTAACGCACATTTTTTCATTCCCCAAAGTTCTGATGACGACGAATTTTGTGCCTATTGCTTCAATGATGTTATTGGATGGCTCATCAAAAGAAACTGGTGTCTCATCTGTGCATTTCCCATGGGGCTCAGCAGGTAGTGGTGACCTTTATGCAAGCCAGTCGTGCATTGCTGGAACGCGGTGAATTTTTTCAGTAGAGTCAGAAGGGAGAGGTTGGCAAAGGCCTTCTCTGTAGGCAAAAGCATCGTGACATGGCATCATCTCTAGACACCAGCCATTACTGGTCTTGAACTATTCCATGTGACTTGTCTGTGCTGTTTCTTGAGGTTCCCATTTAATGATTTCCTGTGTAACTGGGGGTTCTTGTTCAGTGCACACATTCTGCAGCTTATTTTTCTATCTGAACAGGGGCGCTGGACTGGATCACCTCCAGAGGCCCTTTCCAACCTCAACTATTCTGTGATAGTTCCTGGAAGTGCCCTTTCTTCAGGAACTGAATAATTTCTGCATTGAGTTAGTGCACAACAGCTTCTGTTTTGATTATTTCCATCTTGGCACATTTGTCTCAGTAATGTTATATTTCCTTTTGGACTCAGTTTTTAGTTTTCTGCGTACAGTACCCTCATGAGTTTAAAATCTGCACTGTAACTCCTGCTTGTAGTTTTTGGTATGATTCTTCTTGCATTTGTCCTTCTCACCTCTTGATGTTTTGCTATTTTATAATTTACTTAAAACTATTTAAAAGATCACAGTGGAATTCTCTGAGTCACTTGATGATTCTTCTCTAATGAGTAAGAGAACCAACAGTAAATCTTTGTGTTTTCTTGGTCTCAAACTTCAGGATGTTTTATGTGTATTTGTGCACATAACTAAGGAACATTCCACAGGGTGCAGTCATAGTAGCATAAGACTGCAAAATGAACACAGCCTCTAATTTATAAGTTAAATTTTTGGACAAATCCCCCTAACCTTGCTTTGGGTAAAGAGAGAGTTGGTCTATGTTGCTGGGAATTGTGGTTAGATTTAGTCAGAAGGTTTTCATAGAGTCACAGAATTGTCAGGGTTGGAAGGGACGTCAAGGATCTGATTTCAATTCACCTGCCATGCCCAGGGACACCTCACACTACAGCAGGTTGCTCACAGCCACATCCAGCCTGACTGCAAAAACCCCCAGGGATGAGGCTTCCACCACCTCTCTGGGCAACCTGTTCCAGAGTCTCACCACCCTCATGGGAAAGAATTTCTTCCTGACATCAAATCTAAATCTACCCATTTCTATTATTGTTCCATTCCACTGATAGTTAGGAGATCATCAACACAGTCTGTAACTACTCAAGGGTATCTAATTTTGTTTATTAAGCTACTTAAACCAGGTCTGCAGAGCATGTGACCTCTGAATTAATCTTTTTTTGCCAGGTAGTCCCACAGAGACAGTGTCTGTGCTCTGGCATGGGCAGAGGTTGGCTGAACAATGAGCCTCAGCTATGCCTCACACCCCATCAGTGTGCTGGGCAGTGATGCAGTTATTGTTTGTGCACCTAGAGAGAAACCCAAGGTCTCTTGGCTGCTGTACACTCTAGGACAGTTACACTGCCCTTCTCTATAGACACCTGAGTGATAGACAATAAATGCTGCACACACAGATCATCTAATGCCAGATAATAAAATACTGTTCATAACAACCCAAACACAAGGCTGATAAGAATGAAGGATGGGATGCATGCCATCCAGAGGGAGCTGGAGAGATGGGATGAGGAGACTCTACCCCTCTGCTCTGGTGAGACATCACTGGCAGTGCTGTGTCCAGCTCTGGAGCCCTCAACACAAAAGAGATATGGACCTGCTGGAGTGGGTCCAGAGGAGGACCACCAAGATGATCAGAGGCCTGGAGCACCTCTCTTTTGAAAACAGGCTGAAATAATTGGGACTGTTCAGCCTGGAGAAGAGAAGGTTCTGAGGAGACCTTAGAGCTACATTAGACCTACAGGAAGGCTGGGAAGGGACTGTTTAGAAGGGCTTGTGGTGATGGGACAGGGGGCAGTGGATTGAAACTGGAGGAGGGCAGATTCAGGTTGGACATCAGGAGGAAGTTCTGTACAGTGAGAGTGGTGAAACACTGGAACAGGCTGCCCAGGGATGTGGTTGAAGCCCCGTCCCTGGAGTCATTCAAGATCAGACTGGATGTAGCCCTGAGCAGCCTGATCTAGTTGCAGGTGTCCCTGCTGAGTGCAGGGGGTTTGCACAAGTGTCCCTTCCAAGCCAGTGCAATCTGTGAGTCTGTATTTTCATCACATGAAGGAATATATGCATAAATTACTGACTTTGAAATATTTGTTCCATATTTTTAGCATTTTGAAATGCACAGAACGAACACAATGAAATTATCTGTATTAACCAGAGAAAAAACACAAAAAAAACAAGTAAGCAAACAACTCCTTGGGTTTTGTGATTTTTGTTTTTTGGGTTTTTGGTTTGGGGTTTGGTTTGTTGTTTTTTTTTTTTTTTTGCATATAATTGCTTGAAACTAATCACTACTGCTTCTTAGAAATAACAACCAAATAAACTGGCAGCATCCTACATTTCTACTGCCTTAATCCATAACAGTAAGCATTGAACTTGATTTTTTTTTTCTTTTTTGCACCCAGTGACTAATTCAGGATAATAAATTGTGTGTTGCTGTGAAGTGCCTCATAGCAGTGGAATGTATTTAACTTCTTTAATTAAGCTACAGCCGGATCTATTTTTAAGAGGAGCGTTGCTCCTTCATTATTTTTGCGAGTCGGATTTAACTTCACGAGTTACAGAGTAGAACTTCTTTTATAGACTTTCTTTATTATTTGAACAGTAGGCAAATAAAAGTAGGCATAAAAAAAAAAAAGAAAAAGAAAAAAAGAAAAGGAGGTCGTTTGGTTTTGAAAGTTTTATTGCTCCAGTTACAGATAGTGCATAGAAGTGTAAAAAGACTGTGGCCCACATTAGTTCCGCTATATATTTCTGGGCTTGGGCTTTGAATTTAAAAAGTGTGAAGGCATGCAAAACAGATGCTTTCAACCCATTTTCCTCCAAAGTGAGAGAGAGAGAAAAAAAAATATCTGTTTAAGGTGTAAGAAAAATTGTATAAAGGGATGGATCATTCTGAAAAGGCTGTCTGCTTCCTAAATAGTTTCCTTTGAGTTGACACAGACCATGCTGCAGTTCGTCAGGCTCAGCTCTGAATCGTGGAGATGTTTGATCCTTAAGAAAACAGAGGTTTTGTTTGGTGCAAAATCTGCCCCACAGTGTAAAGCCTCAAAGCAAGACTGTATGGACATCTGTTGTGTCTTGCTTTCTACAAGCCTTGAAGCTGGAGGCCACTGAACGGCTGCAGATCTGCTCCATGCTGAGTACTTCTGAGGTATAAAAACGCAATGTGCTGTGAAGAGGGAAATGACTGGAAGCCTTCACTTGGCACCTCACCATAATCTGGCTGCTTATGATTTTTGTCATATAGCAGAACAAGTAGATTTTAGCTTTTGTGTTCATTTTTTTCATCAGATACTCTCTGTATGTTCATAATAACAAAATAAACCCAGGACAGTTTGCAAACTCTTCTGTAGGTGTTCAGATTCCTCTTCTCCATTATCTTCTTGTGTTGATATAATCTTTTTCTGCAGATAATTTGCTACTTTTCCCTTGGTCGTTCCTTAAAGTGTTAAAATTACTTACTGATTTTTTTCTAATTTGACTTTGCACTAAAGATTATTTCATTTTCAGTTTTATTTTGAGAGTCTTGAGTAATGCAGCACTGAAACTAAGTGTTAAGGGTATCAACTGGAGTAAATGCTAGATTATCAGCAGAACATCAGGCTTCTTGTTTAATATCGTTTTGCACTGGCACATCACATGCATGTCATTTTTAAGCACTGGCACAAGTAGGCACTCTATAAAGTATCCAGATACAAAACCTGTTCGGCTTGTGCTGGATTTGCATGCAAAAATGGGATTTTTGCCTCTAAAAATACCCTAGTTTTCATACAACTGACATTGTCATACCCAAGTATGATCCCTGTCAAAATCACAGGGATCACAATTTTAAAAATTGGATTTCAAGGTCCCTCAGGGGTGGTGTTTCTGAGGGCATACTTTGTGTTTTTTAAGGTTTTGCAGCATGCTCTTTGTTTTGAAAACAAGAACGTTTTATTGGGAGAGACACACAGGGAAGGAACTTGGAGAGTTGTATCTTAAATACACTGAGGATTTAGAAGACAATTCCACAACACAACATACAACAGCCTGTATTAAAAAAATCAGTTTCCCTCCCAGAACCATCAGAGTAATGGTGTGACAGCCACTGTGGTGAGCTTCTGCTTTGAGTATGCAGAAACATCTCCTTGTCTTTGAGATCTTTTACAGCAAACAAATAGCTGTTTGAGAAATCAAGATGGGGGAAAATAATGTTGAAATCAATAAAATTTAAATTAAGGTCTGGCTATAAATTTCTTTTATAAGAAAATTGTTAAAAGAAAGACCTAAAATTAGTTTGTCTTTTTTTTTTTTTCCCCGCTCACATCTCTTACAGTTTGAAAAGAAACATAGAATTCTCTTCAGCAAAGATTGCCTACAGCAAAGAAGAAATTATTCTGCTGCATCCAGCTCAGTACTTGAAGGGAAGTACCAGCCCCTATGATGTGTAGGATCAGTAATGAAGCCCAACTGTAAAGCTGGGAACCTGGGACAAGGGCCAGTCTTCATATAATGAGTCCCAAGACTATTTGGACAGGCATATGGAACACTTACTCATAGAATCAATAGTTCTTTACAGTATCAAAGGCAGACAAAGAAAATCATTTTGGGGGTGAGTGAATGTTATTTTTATTTCTTCTGCACTGAAGAAAGAAATTTTATAGAACTAGAGAAGGGACTTGCACTGCTTACTTGGCCCTGGGGTGAGATGATTTCAAGGGGCTGAGTTTGGATGCAGATGGGAATGAGGACAGAAATGCCTTTGTAGTGTGTAGTTATGGAGATTTATGGAAAAGAAAAAAAATTAATGTTTTGTAATATTGAGAAAAATATACAGCAATCTCCGTTGATACAAATGGTTAAACTCACTTCATACATTCATAGAATGGTTTAGGTTGGAAGGGATCTTAAAGATCATTTGGTTCCAACTCCCCTGCCATGGGCAGGGACACCTCCTACCAGCCCATGTTGCTCAAGACCACATCCAGCCTGGCCCTGAACGCCTCCAGGGGAGGGGACATCCACAGCCTCCCTGGGCAACCTGTTCCAGTGTCTCACCACCCTCAATGGGAAGAATTTCTTCCTAATCTCCAGTCTAAATCTGGATATTAGAGCTTCAAACAAGTTTCAATCCATTCCCTCTTGTCCTGTCACTACAAGGTCTTGTAAAAAGTCCCTTTCTGGCTTTCTTGTAGCCCCCTTTATGTACTGGAAGGCTCTTCAAGGAGCCTTCTCTTCTCCAGGCTGAACAACCCCAACTCCCTCCACCTGTCCCCACGGGAGAAGTGCTCCATCCCTCTGATCATCTTCCTGGCACTTAGACCACTTCTTTCCTTTTGTAAATATCCTTGTGATATGGGAAAGGATTGCTTTTGAAAGAATGCCTCTTAAAAGCAATGTAACATTTTACTCCAACCCCCTGAAGGAACATTAACAGAGGTGAGGGCTTCTCCATGGACTCATCAGTCAGTCAGTGAGCAGAATTATGCCATGTGAACTGCATTGATACATGGCCTGGAGGTTGCTTATTAAATCCATGCAACAGAGTGGCTACAAAGGGTTACAAAGTTATGATGAGAAATTCTACAGCAAATGCTTTTGGGGAAAAAAAAAAGACTCTGTTTGTGAAAACATGCAAACAGAATTATATGCTTAATTATTCACATAGCTTTAATAAGGATAACAATTCAAAATCCAGAGGAAGTGCCTACAGTATTTGAGCAGTAAGCTTAAAAAGCATCTTTAAAATATGGAATTGGCTGTAAAAATAATTAGCTCCTGGCTTTAGTGTGACATTCAAGGGATTCTAAGGACCCAGGGCTTTGTCTCTATTGAGCAACAGCAACCTAGCCATGGCTCTTTGGGTCTAGCCATGGCTCTTTGGGTGACAGTCAAGTGGAAGTGACCCCCACAAACCATTTTTGTCGTAACTACAGGTAGGAGATAACCAAGCAGTGAGTGTCAGGATCAGAGTGCTCCGTGCAACAGATTCAGCATGCTCGGAAGAAGTATCTGTCGTGTGCCTGCAAGGTGGCTGAGTTATGACAAGGAAATATCTGTGATATGACAGAGGCATGGTACAGCTGTCACTATAAAGTGAGTGTGATGGGATTGCTCCGTGCTCTCAAGCAACTGTCATGTCATGGGGGCTGTGACTAGACTGTAACAGTGATGTGACTGCAGCGTGCCAGCAGAGCGACTGATAAGTAGCTCCTGGAAGAGATGACTCCCAAGGAAAATTTGCTCTAATAGTTTTTGAAGTGCTGCAGACCCTATTTGCAGTGACAGCACTGCCCATCAGCTTTGGTGGGCTTTAAGGCAGTACCTCCTGAGCAGCCGAGCCAGCTTATTGCTGTGAGTCTGGCAGCCTTCAAGGCCATCCTGGATGAAATATTTTGCTACCCAATTAGAGTCACAGTGTGGTAAGGGAGCCCATGCCAGGGATAGCCTCATGAGCAAGTGTTCACCAAGACAGAGGTAGGGAACACTCATGTGTGGCCGAAACACAGGGTC